>NC_089591.1:2551287-2914383 GCF_019320115.1 Miscanthus floridulus | reverse complement strand
AGAGGACAAGCGGAGAAAGGGTCGAGCACCAAACCCCGGTGCCAGTACTGACCATGGAAAAAGACCCGGTGGAACCCGCCGAGCACGTGGAGCAGGCGCGGTCGAAGAGATGCTCCTTCGCCATGTCATTTCGTGCTTCCAAGCTATAAGTATCTGTAACTTTGATGTAAGCTCACAATTTGTATTGAATACTATTGTCTTCTGAACTTTTCTCTGACATATTAGGTCAGCGTCCACCGAAAATCCTAACCAGCTAGCCGGGTGCGGCATGGCTTCACCGGTACTGGTGGAAAGAACTGCCCAGCAGCCGGCTGTGGAGGAACCTGCAGAAGAAATTTTGCTGGAACCTCAGCAGACGAGCGGCCAGACCATAGTCCCCGAGCAGCTGGTCGAGAAGAGAGCTGAGCCAAGTATAAGCGCTCCAAGCACTAACCCTGCTGAGGTGGATACCTTGGCGCCAAGGGAACCAGACCAAGCCAAGGAGCAGTAGCCGGAGGTGGCACAGAGCACGCTTGCCGATGCTACAGCTCATGGGAAAGCCATAGTGGTTGGAGAGACTACAAACACCAGACCAGCGCTGCCCCCTAAACAAGAGGCCAAAGAGGACGAAGTAGAAGAGGTCCTGGGCCATCCCCAAGACAAGCGACAACATGTATATGTGTCACACTGGCGGAACGATGAGTGGGTTATGCATGAAGAAATCCCAGAGGTCGAAGAGACCCTAAAAGTTGAACGAGAGGCAAAACGTCTGGTGATAGAAGTTCAGGTATGTTTGGCTTGACCACTTGACCCTGCTATGTAGTCGAAGTGTCTGACTTAGCTTGTTTATATGCAGGACTTGATGAAGACCGCAAGGTACCAAAAGAGGTGCTTCGACCAGATTGAGGGAATAACGGCCAACAATAGAGAACTGGTGGCCGAGGTGGAACGCTTGCGCCGCCAACTTGAAGCCACTGACCAGGAGAGGACGAAGCAAGAGGCGTAGAACCAGAACCTGGTCAGCCAGCTTAGTAACAAAGAGCAGGAAAAAACAAGTAAGTTTTCTTTTTATCACAGCAAGTGCATGACACGTGTTGTTGCATTATTGGTAGTGACAGCTGTCGTGGAGGCTTAGAAGCTGAAGTAACTCACCTCCAAGAGGAGAATAGCCATGTGACCGCCGAGTGTGGTCGCCTAAAGGAGGATAACGAGAAATTGGTGCGCAACCAGTCTCAACTCCAGGACCGCACAACCAAGATGAAGGAGGAACTAAAAAGTAAGTATTCTAGACCACCTTTCTCATTCTATTGCCCGCCTTATCTTGTCGTGCCGTTACATTTTGATGTCTTGTATGGTTTGCAGTTTTAAAAGTCAATGCCAAGAAACACCTAGAAGCCATGATGAAAGATCGTGACGGCTGGAAGGCACGATGCCTAGAGACCACCGAGGATCGGGACACATGGAAGAACTAGTGCCAGGAAGTGGCAACTGGCATTTTGCCTGTCCTCGACCTTATCGACCCGGCGCTCACAAAGGAAGAGCCAAGGATGCCCTAGCTCAGACTAGTCGAGAGATGCAAAAAGGCATGGGAATGGTTCCAAGAGTTCGTGAAGGAGGCGGGTGAGTACACGGGTGCACATGTGCTAAGCATGGTGCGTGCCCACTACCCCCTAATCGATCTCAAGCGCCTGGAGGCTGGATACCTAAAGGAGGTAGACCTAGACAAGGCTGAGGAACTTTGGATGGCCCAGCTAGACCTGTCGTCAAAGATAATTAGCGATATTAACCTGTGTGGAGGCGGGACAGCACCTGTACAGGGTACGCCCTCGACAAGTTGCTGGGAACGCCATCAGTTGCAAGCCAACCAACGAAGCCTGCGGTCTCGACCAGCCAGGCATTAGTGGGGCCATCCCCTTTAGCTCGACCAGCACAAGAGTCCCTGAGACTCGAGTAGGATATCAGAAACAGTGAGCAGTAGGTGTCGCGCGCCCCAACCAGCCAATGTAATAGGCTTAGAGCTGTAGAAGGAGGACATAGTTGTGTTATTGTAAACTTGGACCTCTTCAAGCAAGCTTGTAATAATGTAACTGCATATCATCGTAAGCTTGTTTGCTTTGTATAAAACATATTTAAGCTTGACACTCATGCTAGTGTAACTAAGTGAGAACATGTTAACGTTATGCTTAGTTGTACCATTTTGCTCGACACTACATCCTAAAAAGTTTGTGCGGCCCTAGTTTGCCATGTGGTCGGAGTGTGAGGTGCATTTCCTGTGCACACATGGACGCGGACAAGTCAAACCAAGGGGGACCTACCGATCACCCATAACGTAGAGAGCGGATCCCATGCACATTTTGGGAGGAACCGAAGACAGGACCTGCTTTGAAAACCATAGAAGGAATGGTGGTCGGCTCTTACCGGCTAAGGTAGAATAACCATAAAATTCGAAGTTACACATTAGAGTGGTCGGAGAAATCATAATAGCTTTATTGAAGTAGATCAAAAGTACAAGAGGAGTACATATCTCAGTAGCTAAGCATAGAAACATCTAAGCTTATCGATGTGCCACGAGTTTGGTACGTCCGTACCATCTAGGTGAGGTAACCTGTAAGACGTTGGTCGTGTGACTTCCTTGATCATGAAGGGCCCCTCCCATGGGGTTGCGAGTTTATGGACACCAGCCTGGTTCATCTTCCACTTTAGGACCAGATCCCCGACCACAAAGAAATGCTCTTTAACATTCTTGTTGTAGTACCTGCGCAAAACAGCAAGGTATTTGGCCGTACGTACATAAGAATCACTCCGCTTCTCTTCTGCGCTATTCACTTCTAGCTCCCATACTTCATTGACCTTGCCTTCATCGGAGTTCTCTACCCATGCTAATCTGAAAGCTATATCTGTAGGAAGGACTGCCTCAGCGCCATAAACCATAAAGTATGGCGAGACGCCGGTGTTACGACTGGGCTGAGTTCTGAGGCCCCAGACCACGGCTGGCAACTCTTTCAGCCATCTTCCGGGAGCTTTGTCATTTTCTCTATACATCCTCTTCTTCAATGCGTCCAAGATCATGCCATTTGCCTACTCGACTTGTCCATTAGCTCTAGGGTGCGCCACCGAGATGTATTTTATTACTATGCTCCTTTCATCGCAGAAGTCCCAAAAAGCATTCTCGGTGAATTGAGTACCCAGATCAGTGATGATGTGTTGGGTATGCCGAAACAGTGGATGACCTGGTCGAGGAATGTGACAGCCTTTTCTGAGGATGCCTGTACCAAAGGCATGTATTCTATCCACTTAAAAAATTTGTCAATCAGCACAAAGACGCATGTAAATTTCCCTAGAGCTGGTTTGAAGGGCCCGATCATATCCAGTCCCCCAGCATGCGAAGGGCCAAGAGGCTGGTATTGTCTAGATCTCATGTGCTGGTATGTGGATTCTCTTGGCGAAGAACTGACAACCCTCACAGTGGCGGACTAGCTTCTCTGCGTCGGCTACTGCTGACGGCCAATAGAACCCTGCTCGGAAAGCCTTACCGACCAGTGTTCTTGAGGCCACGTGGTTGCCGTAGGAGCCAGAGTGGATTTGATCCAGGAGATGTTCGCCATCCTCCTGGGTTATACACTTCATCAAGATTTCCTCCTTTGCGTTCTTGCGTCATAGCTTGCCATCAACGAGGAGGTACTGCTTACTACGACGCATCAGGCGCTCGTTTTATGTCCGATTAGTGTAACCGCTGCCATCTGTTAGGTATTTGATGAAAGGTATTCTCTAGTCGGGCTCATGAGTGGTCGGAGGCAGCTCGGTGGTGCTCGACATCGGAACCATAGCCACCAATTGCTGGTCTAGAGGCTTGTC
This sequence comes from Miscanthus floridulus, assembly GCF_019320115.1. NCBI lineage: Eukaryota > Viridiplantae > Streptophyta > Magnoliopsida > Poales > Poaceae > Miscanthus > Miscanthus floridulus. The sequence continues at coordinate 2,910,549 of NC_089591.1, read as the reverse complement.
TACCATGGAATCTTCCTCTTTGATGGAAGGTGTGAGCAGGTCTTAGACGAATACGCCATGTGGGATTTTGGCTCAGGATGATCCTAACTTGGACAGCGCATCCGCTGCTTGATTCTTGTCCCAGACCACATGTATGTACTCGATGCCATAGAACCTGCCTTCTAGCTTTCCGATAGATTTGCAGTAAGCATCCATCTTTTTGCTGGTCGTGTCCCAGTCCTTGTTAAGTTGGTTGATGACCAGCGCCGAGTCTCCATAGACATAGAGACATTTAACGCCAAGCTCAACCGCAATGCGCAGACCATGTAGGCATGCTTCGTACTCAGCGGTATTATTAGATGTTGGGAAATAAATCCTAAGAACATACCAGAGCTGCTCCTTGGATGGTGATATGAAAAGGACTCCTGCTCCTGCACCGTCAATGTTGAGAGAGCCATTGAAGTACATCGTCCAATACTCGTCGGATCTTGGAGAGGCAGGCGTGCTTAAGTCTGTCCACTCAACGATGAAGTCAACGAGTGCCTGAGACTTGATTGTAGTGCGGCTTGCAAATTCCAAGGAGAAGGGGCATAGCTCCATTGCCCATTTAACGATGTGCCCATTCGCATCCTTGTTGCTAATGATGTCTCACAGCGGGTACTCAGTCATGACCACCACATGGTATCCGTCGAAGTAGTGTTTCAACTTTTAGGATGTTATCAATATGGCGTAGATCAACTTCTGAATCTATGGGTACCTGGTCTTGGACTCATTGAGTACCTCACTGATGAAATAGATTGGCCGTTGTACCTTGTAGATGTGGCCAGGCTCGTCACGCTCGACCACCATGGCCATGGAGACCACTCGATTAGTAGCCGCAATGTAAAGTAGGAGTGTTTCATCTTCTCTTGGAGCAGTGAGGACTGGAGGTGACATAAGGTATTGTTTTAGCTGTGTGAAGGCAGCGTCTGCTTCCTCCGACCACTCAAACTTTTCAGATGCTTTGAGTAGTTTAAAGAACGGTAATCCCTTTTCGCCTAATCTTGATATGAAATGGCTGAGGGCGGCCATGCATCCGGTAAGCTTCTGAACATCCTTCACCTTTTTGGGCGGCTTCATGTCCAAGACAGCTTTGACTTTCTCTAGGGTTAGGGCATATGCCGTCGTGACTGACAACGTTGCCAAGTAGTATGCCAGAAGGAACACCAAAGATGCACTTCTTTGGGTTTAATTTCCACTGGAATGTGTTAAGGGCTGCAAAGGTGTGTTCTAGGTTGTCAACAAGGGTATGTGCTTCCTTGGTTTTGACAACTATATCATCAACATAAGCCTCGACGAGGTCGTCTTTTATCTTGTCTTTGAGGCAAGCTTGTATAGCGCGTTGGTAGGTAGACCCAGCATTCTTGAGCCCAAACGACATGGTCGTGTAGCAATAGGTGCCGAAAGGCGTGATGAAAGACGTCTTGATCTGGTCATCCTTTTTAGAGCAATCTGGTGATAACCAGAGTAGCAATCGAGAAAGGAAAGCAGCTCACAATCGGCGGTTGAATCTACGACCTCGTCTATGCGAGGTAAGCCAAAGGGGTCCTTAGGGTAGTGTTTGTTGAGATCAGTGTAATCAACGCACATTCTCCATTTATTATTCTTTTTGCGTACAAGAACCTGGGTTGGCTAACCACTCCGGATGATACACTTCTTTGATAAATCCGGCTGCCAAAAGCTGTGTAACTTCTACCCTAATCGCCTCCTTTTTGTCGCGAGTGAACCGTCGTAGCTTCTTCTTGATAGGTTTGGCCTTGCTGTTGACATTCAAGGAGTGCTCGATCAAGTTCCGAGGTACACCGGGCATGTCAGCAGGTTTCCATGCGAACACATCCACGTTGCTCCTCAAGAACCTGACGAGCGCGTCTTCCTATTTGGGATCCAGGCTGGCCCCGATAAGGGCTGTTTTGCTAGGATCACCGTCAACCAGCTAGATCACCTTGTGCTCCTTGGACTTGATGTTCTTGCATGGAGCCTCGAGCTCCAGGATCTCTAGGTGGTCGGTCGAGGTCTTCTTGGCGTCGAGCATGGTCTCGGCCATGCGAATAGAGAGGTCGTGAGCCTCTGCTATTTTGAAACTGTCATCTTCGTAGGTATAAGCTGCATACACGTTGCCTTAGAGGGTTAGAACTCCTTTCTCGGTAGGCATCTTGAGCACCAGATACCTGTAATGAGGTATGGCCATGAACTTGGTGAGCGACGGTCGACCAAGAATAGCATGGTAGGTGCCGTCGAAGTCAGCGACCATGAAGTTGACGTAGTCGGTGCGGAAGTGGTCCGGGGTCCCAAACTGCACAGGTAGCGTGATCTACCCGAGAGGTGTAGAGCTTTGTCCGGGGAGAACACCCCAGAACTGTGCCTCATACGGCTTGAGGTCCGCCTGAGCTATCTTCAGGGCGGGCAAACTGTTCCTAAACAATATATCGATGGAGCTGCCACCATCGATCAGTACTCTATCGAACTAAACCTTGTTGATACAAGGATCGAGGACTAGGGAAAATGCCCTAGCTCAGGTATTGCAGCCCATTAGTCCTTTCTGCTAAAGGAGATTTCGCGGTGAGACCATGGAGGGAGCTATGGATCAGTGAGGAGGTTGTCGGTGTTGGCCACGTTCAAGCAAGCGCGGGCAAGCAGCTTGCATTCTTGTTTGGTCTCGATGGACACTTTGCCTCCGATGATGGTGTGCATGCGATCGGTTGGCTTGACGTACTTGTGATGAGGGTCTGCATCGTCGTCGTCGTTATCCTCGTTGCGCTGTTCCCCTACGTCGTTAGGCTTGTCGGACATATCCGGAGCCTATTGACAGTGTGTAGATAGACTTGAGAACGTGGCAATTCTCCATGGTATGGTTTGACTTAGGATGGAGCTGGCAGGGCCCTTTCAATGCGTTGGCATAGTCGTCTTCGTAGTTACGACGTCCGCCACCCTTTTTAACAGTGTTGACCTCACCGTCGTCTTCTCGAGCACGCTTGCTCCTATAATCGTCATGATGATTACGCCGCTGATTACGTTGGTCGCGGTGGTCGCGGGAGTCGTTGCGCTGGTTGCGGTGGTCAAAATTGTCGCTCCGACCACGGTTGCCGTGGTAGTCGTCGTGGTGTGGGGGTGGTCGGAGCGTGGAACCCTTGCTGCTTCTTCAATGATTATCTTTTTAGCATCATCGGCGTCCGCATATTTCTTAGCGGTGGCCAGGAGTGCTGTGACTGATTCAGGTCTCTTGTGGAGGAGCTTGTCCCTTAGGGCGTCGTGGAAGCGGAGGCCAGTGATGAAAGCCTTGATTGCCTCGTTGTTGGAGATTGATGGGACCTTGATGCGCATCTCTAAGAAACGCCGGACGTACTCGCGCAGTGGCTCATCTTTTCGATCTTGAATCCATTGTAGATCGTATTTGTTGCCTGGTTGTTCACAAGTAGCAATGAAGTTGTTGATGAAGGCTTGCTTGAGCTCCTACCAAGAGTCAAAGTAGTTCGCCGGCAAGCTGACTAGCCATTGGTGACCTGCATGGCCAACAGCGACTGGGAAATAGTTAGACATGATGTGCTCGTTAGCCATGGCTGATCTGCACGTAGTTTCGTAGAGCATGACCCATAATTCAGGGTTTTCCTTGCCGTCGTACTTCTGAAGTTTCTCAAGCTTGAAATTCTTGGGCCATATGACTTGGCGAAGGTGTGGAGTAAACTGCTTCAAACCCGGCGGGCCATGGGCAATGTCATATTCCATATGGCAATAACTTTCATGGGATGCTCGATCGTCAACTCTTTGGTTGATGCGAGCGCATAGATCGCGTCCACCGAGGTAATGGCGGAGATCATTATTGCCATTGTGGCGATCTCGATTGCCATCTAGATTAGCCCTGTGGCCGTGGTTATCACGGCGATTGTCATGGTTGTCTCGGCGGTTATTGTCCCAGACATCACGGCGGTTGTCGTCTTGATGGCGGTTGTCATCCTGGCCACCATCATGGCCACCGTTTCCGCCTTGACGGTTGTCTGATGGGTCGTTGTTGTGCGAGCCACGTTGGTTGAGTGGCTATGAGCGACTTGGGTGTTGTCGGCTGTGGCTTGACTCGACTGAGACGGATGGAGCCCGGGCTTGATTTGCAATCTCTACGGTCTAGGCCATAGCGGCCGTCAGATAGGCTTGTATCTCATCACAAGCTGCTTGGGTTTTTGGGGTGTTGGGTAGCCGTTGCATTATCGCCATGGTGATGGCTACGTTGGCGCTTGGAGTCCTGAAGACCTATTTGTCCCCTACCTTGTCGAAAGCATCGTTAAGGTCGCATGGCTGGACCCTTATGCGTCGTGCCTCCTGGTCTGCTTCGGCTTCGATTTGCCGGTGATTAAACCGATCAATGTTGCGTGCTTCATGTGCAGTCCTTTCTTGTTCTATTTCACTAACTACCGATGGTTTGTCATTGCTGACAACGTTGATCAAACCCCCTTGCCTTGGCAAGAAGGACAGGAATTGCGGGAACCCCGGGGCGTGGTCTGGGATATCCAGATTGTATTCGACGCCTTCATCGTTGTGATGCTGGAGCTTGGTGTGGACAGAGGCATCAGATGCGATGCCAGATGAGGAGCTAGAGTCACCCTCTTGGACAGTGTGGATGGATCCTTCTTGATAATCTTCAATCCAGATCATGTTGACGAAGTTGCGTGGCTTCGGCCGAGGTCGATGCATAAAACACAGATCCGAGCAATGTTGTAGGTTTTACGCATAGTTGGAGGTAGCATTTTGCAGGCCATAGAGCTAGGCCTGGTAGTTCTCTGTCGAGGCTTCGTACTCGGAGAGCCAGAGACCTGTCGCGGAGGCTGGCCAGCGACGAGCGGAGTGCCCTTCAGGAGTAGATATGACCACGAGATCTATACCAAGTCACTGCAGGATGACTAGTCCGAGCTGGTCAGGTAGATCTATTGTGGGAAGCGGTTACCTACTCACTAGGTTGACTTTGAATCATACTTACCAGAGCTAGGGTTTCAGCGAGTTTGATGCCGACCCGATCGATGGAGTCAAGCAGGTCGGTGTTGTCGATCTGCTTCCCTTTGTAGCGGGGAAGCAGATGATGGGTTGTCGGCATGGCTGAAGATGATGCAGGTGTGGTCGGAGCTAGATGTACCATGGTCGGAGCCAGATCCATCGTGGTCGGAGCCGTATCTGTCATGGTCGAAGCCATAGCCGATGCAGGTGAAGTAGTGGTCGGCGCAGACTGAGTCCACGCCTCCTTTATGGTCATGGCGATGAAGTTGTTGGAGCTGGTGGTCCAGGTGATCTGGCCGATGGTGAACATGAGGCCGTTCGGCGTAGCCATGGAGCCAGAGATGACCATCTTGTTTGCTTGGAGAGCAGTACGCACACCCCCTACCTGGCGCGCCACTATCGATGAAATATGGTTGGTAGTCTACCTAGGGGTATGCCCAAGGTAGTAGATTGTCGGCAGACAGATGCGCAAGCCACAAACAAGACGGTGACGCAAGACAAACACGAGGTTTTATCCAGGTTCGGCCACCAAGAAGGCGTAATACCTATGTCCTGCGTCTGATTTGTATTGTTGTATGTCAATGAGAGATGTTTTTAGAGGGGTCCCCTGCCCACCTTATATAGTCCGGGGGGCAAGGTTACAGATTTGGAAACTAATCCTAGCCAGTTACAATTGCCATATGTGGCCGGATAAGGATTCCTATTCTAACCGACCAGGATCTTGCTTGATCGCCAAATCTGCCTTGACTCCTTGCGCGGGACTCCGAATAGGTTGGCTGGGCCACGCGTCATCTTTTGGTGTACCGAACCCTCTGATCTGGGCCGGCCCAAGCCTAGCCATAAGGGTATAGGGGTTAATACCCCCACAATGACCGATGTCATTGTAGGGACAGTCAAGTAGAGTCACTTGTCTACCATCCCTTACAGTCGGTTAATGTTTATGTCGGTGACCTATTCTTCAAAGGTTATCCTCTGGACGACCTCAGAAGGAAGTCCAACTACACATGGTCTGAGATATGGATCTTCTGATTGGATATAGAGAGATAACCAAGGAAAAATCCCACAAGAAATAACACATCGATGTGGTTTCATAATGGATCATGACTAGAAACCTCGATACTAGCATGTGCCTAGCAGCACAACCTTGTGTCGCGTGCCACAGGAGGCTCCTGGTTTCATCACGGCACCGTTAGTTGCTAATCATAACACCATTACCGTGCGCACAACCAAAGTGAAATTCCAAGTGGTAAAGATTAGGTTGTATGAACCAGCACTATGCAAAGGAGGGATAACAAGCAAAGATAGTCATAAGGTTAGGAGTCAACAAGGGGTGGTCCAAGGTAAAGACATGGCACATGAGAAACATAAATTAACTAATGAAGAGAACTGAGCGTGAGACTCTGACATAAATTTTCCATGCATGCCTTGTTTTTACCAAGGAGATTACTAGATAAAAGTGTAATATGAGATGCGGTCTTGTTGGGCAGCAATATGAGATCAAGACTGATAAACATTCAGAGACTTGAGATATTTGGAGATAAAACAAGCAAGACTCGAGGGATAGAGCTAATACACTACTTAGGGATTTAGTTGACAAAGCAATGACATGATTTGCAAGGAAAAGACTCCGAGGTTCAGGCAGCAAGAGGTTAGCGTTGCACCTGATCACCTTTAGGATAAGGGCAGAGATGTCCAACAAGGATTTTTGGGCAGGGTTTTCACACACAGGAGCAAGACATCCACGACATAAGCAAGCGTTTAAGGGAACCAAGCTTGGACTCATGGGTGAAGCAAAAGCATGGATACACAAACATTCAAGGCCTAACAATCACACACACACAGGCTCAAGCTCCTAAGCAAGGGAATCTACATGGAGACAACCATAAGATTAACATAACTTGAGTGTTGTTCTAGGATAAAGCTGTTCACACTCACATGCTTACTGAGGACAAAAAGGGTGACAACTATGGTACCACCTAGATCACAACACATTCACACATACATCATGGTAATACCTAGAAGCAAGCAACCACACGTCTAAAGAACTAATGTGAAGATAACTTGAAAGGAAGAACCTGACATTATATTTAAAAGAAAATCATGTGCAGGCTTCTAACAAGGTATCACTACCAGTTTTAGTTTTCAAAAGGGGGAAGTTTTTGCTAACTACTAACTTGTCATCTATTTCCTTTGGAAGCAAACATACAAGGCAAAGCTAATCACACACTATCTTCAAGCATAGCTATTCAAGCAGCATGGAACAGGGCACTTTGCCTAGCTTCACACAAGGAAGATAGTAACATCACATTGATCACAAGTTACTTATTATTAGAACAAAGGTGAGGGGAACATATTTATGCACAAGCACAATCATGCTGCATGACCGTCCTATTCGTCCTCACAAAATTGCCAGCCTAAGGTGGCAATCACATTCTATGTCGGTGGCATAACACATACTCTCTCAATATATAGCTAGTCGTTAGCTACATTCAATCTACGTATTCGTGGTTAGCATACCTACAGAAGGATTTTATTTCAGCCCAACTCCACATATACATTTGCAAGAATGAAAATATGGTCTCTAAGTTGTAAGCTAAATACTTCCAAATATATATACCTAATATATATACTTCCATACCAAAGCTACCCATATGTAAATATGTCCATACATACATATAAAAATGCATGTACAACCATACCAAAACTAACCCACAATTAAATACCTCCATATATATAGGATATATATATACTTTAGTATCAAAGCTACCTCTCCCCTTTGACCGCACGCTCACATCTTGCGATTATGCCACTCACCATCTTACCTTGGGTGTAGATGTATATTGATCCATACATTACCACTCAAGTGAATGGCATCCATACAATAGCACGCCGTATGAATGACGAAATAAAAATTGCAATTAAGTAAATCCCCTATAGTTAGTTTCAGTTTACTTAGCCACCTACTAGTCCTTAATTGGGCTTAACTAGAGGTTGTCGCTAGCATAGTTTTGTAAATTAGTTTTGACAAATTTGCCAGTAGCTAAGGTTTTAGTCCAAATAGGCTTTTAAAATCAAAACTTTGTTTTGAAAACTACGTACATGACAGTATTATGCTTAATCATGCTCTGATACCAGCTATGATAGAACTACCTAATTTATACAAGATCAAGTACGGCTGTGCCCGTTTATCACATTGATGTGCACATACTTTCACTTATATAAACCCGGTAGTCCGCCGAGTGTCACAAAGGACCTCGATAAATCCACATCACAACCAAGATCGCACGATTAAGTAAATACACATCATATACATAGAGTTGCAGCGGAAATAATGTTTACAATGAGTTCACAAATAATAATACAAGTTTGGGTTTCAAAACCGATTAGTGAAAACAGCATATCTTTCAAATGATTACAAAAATATAAGTTCCGAATACATTGCTAGCATAAGTGTCATCCTCCAACAATAGCATATGGACAATGAATACATATAGAGTCGCCGAGCCCACCGGCGGTTAGCCACCATCTTTAGAAGGCTGAGAATTTCACCTGCAACATGGTGGGATAAACCCTGAGTACTTGAATGTACTCAGCTAGACTTACCCGTCATAAACCAAAAATAAAGTGACACTAAGGATCATGCAAGGCTATATAAGTGGAGCTAGCTTGACAACATTTTGCATAAAAAGCCACTAATTCAGCTATACCTTTTATAATTCGGCCATCAAGTTAATTATAGCTATTCATCTCGAGATTAGCAACTAACCTATGCCAAACATGTGGTATATCATTTAGTGGCATACAATAGTAACCATAGCCGGTGTAAAAGTTCCAAGTTCACCCTAACCATCATTCCATAATCCAGTTACTATGATGTTGGAGCTAGCCAAGTTTCTCACTATCTGGGAGAGACGGTGATTTGAATCGATTTCAACCAGCTAGGAAATTATTCCTAACATAAACCCAAGCAGACCAGATCAATGGTCACCTTAGGTCACCTTTGGTACAACTCAGGTACACATTTTGTGGGTTCGATCAGCGCTGCACAACTAGGGACAACCAGCTGCCAGGATGATCAGGACTACCCTGCCCTTGGGCTCACATCTGGCTCCCCGCACATCTTTACTACCATCCATAGTGTGCACTCTAACAGAATGGGGCCTGGCTTGAGTTGAGCTACTCAGCTTCGTGGTCGAAATGAGTTATCCGGCCAGCTAAGTGAAAGGCTTGCGTTCAAACTTAATAGAAGTTCCAACAACGGTATGGTTCTTAATCGGCACAAACAGAATCACATGAGCCAACCTACGCATAGACTTTGTCCGAGCTCCAGTTACATTACCCCATGGTTCTTTTCCACGATAACAAATATAGCCAACCGTGCTCCAGTATCTACCTATATCTCGCAAGTGATAGGAAATCACCCGACTCCTACCAGTCTAAGCATGGCTAGGCATATATTCGATCCTGGACCTACATAGGGTTAAAGGTATATTTATCTGGACAAGGTAGTTCTATGCATTAAGTGTTTCCAATTCAACTCTTATAACCTAATGCATCAATCATAAAGGACTCAAGTGATATTTTGTAAAACATGGGAGGCTTAAAATGCTTCGGGCTTGCCTAGGATCCAACACTAGGTTAGTGTTTGTTAGCGACAATCGCTTGGCGAGCATCTCCCATCTCGACACTTGCTTACTCCTTCCGTCTCATGGATGGATTCACCAAACTCCATCTTCGGGTTTGGCTCCAACATCAGGTCCTTCACATGGTGCATCTAGTGTACCTAGATGAGATGCAACAATGCAAGTGCATGAATGCAAAGAATGGCAATATGATATGCCTCACATAAAAGTATTTAAGATGAGCATAAGGTTACACCGAACATATATAAGCATTCCACGTTACTTAATTAAGCATCACACAATCTATCATGCTAGGATAGCAAGGAAGGCAGCACCAAGCATAACACAAGTTTCACAAGGTTTTAGGTATATTAACTTAACACCATCACAGGCATGAGCCACACTTAGCAACACACAAAGCAAAGCAAGGTGAAGCAAACAATTTTAGGTATAAACACAGATTCTGAATAGCAGCACCATAGTCACTTGCTTTAACCATACCTGGAGTTCTAGGCATGCAAAAAGTGTGATCCTAGACTTTGTGGAAAGCTAATAAAATTATGTAAAACTTTGTTATTAACACCAAAAGCTGATTCAACAAATAACATGGTCAAAATACATCATGAAGTAGACCTTATACAACTAAGGATAGAAAACTGATAGTAACTTTAGAAATGCATATCTCAAGTAATATTCATCCAACAAGCATGATCCTTAACTTTATAGAAATCTTATTAAGTTGTATATAACTTTATTATTATCATCTTAAGCTGATTCTACAGCTAACAAGGTTAAACAACATCAAGAAGGCATCTCTGTCCAGATTTGGGCAAAATCTGCCATTCCACTTTGAATAGCAATCACTTGAGTTCTAGACCACAAAAAACAGTGATATTAGACATTTTAGAAATCTCTGAAAAAGGACTACAACTCCCCTATTATCACCAATACATGATTCCATGTTTACATAAGCCAAACAATACAATCATTCAGATCTATTTAGAGGACATGCAAAACCTGATAGCAAACTTCTAAAATCTATAACTCATTATCACCACATCCACAGAAATCCTCATTATCATGAAATTTTAGGACAAGCAAGATAAGGAAATTATATGCAACTTTTGTATTCACCACATCAACAGAAATCCTCATTATCACCACTAAATTAATTGCTTAACATAAACTATATAAGCAGCCCAAACAGCAGAGGCATATTGCATTCATCTATCATTTAGTTGCTACAAACTAGCATATTCTTGACATATATGCTACCCCAAACATCTTGGAATTGTATTCAAACAATCATAGCATGTAGGAATAGCTACTAGAAGTATCACATGACAATAAATATATGTATATGCTCACAACATTCATCCTCTACTTTAATAATGCAACATATGTATTATTTTTAGTACTATATGAGAACAACTAGTTTGGGGCTAAGACTTTTATTAGTAGTAGATGTTATCAAAACATGGCTACTACACAAATTTCACGTGCTCAGGTTTTATATATTAATTATTACAAAAAAGACAAATTGCTAATGCAAGAAAACATGTGAGAGGAAGATAAATCCAAAACACACTACTTTCTGCAAACACATGTCCATATTATATGTTATTATGGGAGAACAACAACATAGAAAGGTAGTGGAACCACATTTTCCATTTTTGCACCTACATAAAAATTATAACTTATTTAAAACCATTTATCAAGCAATAAACAAGTTAAATCAATAAATCAATAATGCTGCATCCAATGAACCTAAAATTCTTACCACAGCACAAATATAGCATCGGTGGACTACCATAAAATTTTCACAGCAATTGGAGCACCACAACTTTAGATATGAATTTATTCCTAGAAAAACCTAATTAACATAGATAAATAAAAACAACAAAAACCTTCTACTAACACATATCATATTATGACTCTACTGCATTGATCTACTCTCAAGGATTCCAAAAAGTCTTCAGTTGCTATTTCTCGATTTTTCTATGATTTATTATGATTTTCCAAAGTTTCAACCGATTAAAAACAATAATCTGAAAAATAAAAGGAAAAACATTTTTGCAAAGTGAACACGGGACTTTCCTCTAATTAATTAAGCCCATATATGTAAACTGATGTCTATGGGCATTTTGCATCTAGAACCAAGAAAGATTTTCTATTTCGATGTTCACTCCCTCTCTTCTTCAACTCAACGTAGAAACAGAGTAGGACGATGGGGGAACAACGACGTCGGCCATGGGAGGGGGTCATCGGCGGCAAGGAGGGTGCCATGTCCCTATAGCGGCCAGCCATAGTTGTGCCTCACCCTGGCTTGGCCTGTAGGTTGCTGGCCATGGAGGCAAGCGGCTCGGCCATGGCCGCAGCAGACGGCAGGAGCTACGTACTCGGCTCGTGTTTGGGTTGTAGGCACGAGCACGGGGTGTAGGAGTAGGAGGCGGGCTCAGAGGAGAGGTGTGGGAGTGGTTCGAGGAGGGACCGGTGGGGAGGAGGAGCTCTGCTCGATCTCATGAAGGACGAGCATAGGAGACCGAGGGACGGAGCGAGAGAGCAAGGGAGAATGGGAGAGAGGAAGAGCGAGGCAGCGAGCGAGAGGAGGGAGGGTGCTCGGTCTTTCCCTTATACTCGAGCAGGGAGGGTGAGGTGGCAAACATGCAAGGGCATGAGGGAGCCACATGGCCTATGGTGCCTGCGTGTGGTCGGATGGTGGTGCTGCTCCCGGAGCTTTTAAGATAGATCTAAAATCGACTAAATCCTCAAACTTTTCCCCTCTCTATCTCCAGATTTCGTGCTGTATTGGATCAAGCTTCCTTACTAAGAGTTGTAGAACTATATGCGGTGAACAACTTTGCTTAAAGGATCATGGGCTAGTTCGGCATGGTTATGAAGATACAAGCCTCCAAAGTAGGGTATATGAAACAAAAAACTAAATTCAGTTAAGGGCTGAATTCAAGAAACTTTTTGCTGTTTTTGCAATAACTTTTGAAAGTCCAAACATGCTCCAAAAGTGATGAGAGTTATTCTGTTGTTTTCTTCACTAAGTGTACTTCAACTCATATTAAGGAATCTAGTTGAGTTACCATATGAATTTGAAAGATAAAAATTCACAAACATGTCAACTTGCTCATGTCTATCGGGGACAAATATTTCTGAGAGCTCAAAAGGAGCACTATATTCAAACTTCAGGCCCCTATTTGAGCCACTTAGGAGTTGAATCAGGGCTTGGTCCAAAAATAAAGTTTGTTGTACTCCACTAAAACTTCAACTTTTATTTAAGGTCAAACTTCATAACTTGTTTGCATACTATTATTTGACCTTGGTCAAGGCAGCATCATGATAAACCCTAAACTATGGGTTTAGACCGATTGAGGCATTTTCTTGGCATTTGCTCAACATGAACCCTTCTTAACTTTTGTTCATAAATTTAAGTAGAGTTGTTAGAGCAAGCTTGGAGGGTTTGATTGACATCCCGTATTCCCATTCACTTAATAAAGCAATTCAAGCAAGGTCATAACTTATCATTTCATGTGACTTCTTGGTACAAACTTCATGAAACTTTTCTAATGGTGGAGATAGATAGATGTTAAGGTGATGCTCATGATAGAGCCATGTTTAACACTACTCAAAGCATACATTTGAAAAGGGTAAACATGTAAGCAATGATGTGTTGTCCAAATTTAAGTTGGGCTCATTTTCATAGATTTGACCTCAACACCTTCATCACCATTTTAGAGATAAGGAACTAATGCTCCTGATTACCTCTTGATCTATCATGTTTGAGCTCATACCCACTGCCTAGCAAGTGGCTAACACCCGGGGTGTTACAGCAAATGCGCGTGGTGCGGCATGGTTTCCTAGAAACCCTAGAGATGAAAGGGCGGATGTGTACCAATATAAAGCTCACTCAGCCTATGGTGCATTCCATTTCACTTGAGCGGTTGCACATTCTTCTCATCTTCTTCCTCAAGTGATCTAGAATCACACTACCACCATCACTACTGCTCTCGTTGCCATCGCCCATGCCTGACCTTTAGTGTCCTAGCTTGCCGTGAAGGTAGAGCAAGCGCAGCAAGTCCCTAGATCCATATCTAAATAATGGCGCCATCCAAGAAGTAGCACAAGATGAATGCTCGCAGTAAGGAGTGGGTGGTGTCAAGCAGCGCCCGAGAGGACTTGGAAGAGATGGTCATGGATGGGATCCTGCCGGATGAAATGACAGCGGGGTGGCGCCCTGCAGAAGGTGAGCGGTTCCCAAATCCTTGTGCTGGCGAACTAGTCATTTTTGAGGATTTTTATCATCGGGGATTTGGGCTTCTGGCGCATCCATTCTTGCGCAAGCTACTTCCTTACTATGAGATTTCACTCATCCATCTCAACCCAAACTCGATTCTACATCTTGCGATCGTCATCAACTTATGTGAGACCTATCTTGGTATAGAGCCACACTTCAACTGTAACACCTCGGGTGTTAGCCTTGCATAACTTGACTTGCATAACATGAGCATGATCATCACGCATTCATAAACAAGCATTTACAATTGAAACATTTGATTGGAACATCTGCAACATTTACTTGTTATCGCATGTTTCATTAACATATGCAACCTTTCTCGTTATTTCATGTCTCCATGTGTATATGCATATGATCATGAATGAAAACATGTACTTGGTAGATGTGAGTCACAAAAACATGTAACCACACTTGGGTTAGCAATTAGAGCATTGTTCATGAAAGTCACTTTTCATAATCAAGCCTTGAAGGCATGTTTCATGTGATTGCACTAACTGGCTCTATGAGTGACTACTACATGAAATGATTGAATGACCTTGCAAATTGCTTAAACATGTTTAGAATATCATCATGAGCAACTTTGGTATTTAGGGCTAGGGCTCATTTGGTCATTTAGTCATGGTTTGAGTATGTATCATCATTTAAAAGTGACATGTTTGACCAAAGTTGAACTAGGTGTTAGAGACCTTGCATGGAGGAGATCACTAAAGCAAAGTTGTAGTATTTGACATAAGGAACAACTTTTATTTTTGGGTCATTGATTGATTTAGCTTCTAACATGCTTGAATGGGCCTCACAAAAATCAGCAAAATCATGATTTCAACACTTGAGAAATTTTTTCTAAGTCTAGATCACTGACAGCCTGACAAGCCGACCTTGAGCATGATTTTACTCTGTTTCTGTTGCGAATTAGAACAAGCGCTTTGAACAAATATTATAGTTGGTACATATGGCTTCAACTTTCATGTACGAAATTTTCATTGAAAGTCTATGGTCACGTAGTTTTTGTCGCGGCAAAATGCATTGTCAGGCTCGGTTTCGGTTCACTGAACGAACTGAATCAAAACCTTAAGTGGCCGACCGGTTCAGGCCGTGGTCGCCACGTGGCGCGGAGCGTGGCCGCGCGTCGCCAGCACTCTGCCCAGCGCGGCCAAGGTAGGCAGACGCGCGCCTTCAACATGCCAGCACCCGCCCGCAACGCCCAACGCCCTCACTTCGCATTTCCTCTGCTCCTTCTTCGCCCACAGCACAGCCGCCGAGCTCCCGCAGCGCCGAGCAGCTCCGCCGTCGCCATAGCCGCGCCAGCTCGCACCGAGCCGCCTTTTCGTCACCACAGCAGCACCACAGGATCCCCAGTGACCCACTGCCTCCACCCACGCTCGCTGACCGCACCTGGTAAGCAGCAGCGCCGTGCACTAGCTCGCCGGAGCATCCCCGCCACGCCCGTCACCGTGGCTGGGGCACCATCCTCCACTGTAGACCGTGTAACCTTGCGTGTTAGGTTCGCCTGAGCCCTGGGAAGCTCATCCGCGCCCTTTTGCGCTTCGCCGTGGCCTCCATCAGCATACTGCCGTAGTCTAGCCCCGCCGCTCTGCCATGGCCGCCGCCGTCATCACTAGAGTCGACGATAGGGCCGGCCAAGTGGCTCACTAGATGCGCTAGGACGAATAGGTCACGCCGTGAAGACGTCACCGCCGGCGGACTCGCCGTTGATGAGCCATGGCTGCGCGAGCTTGCTCAGCGCCACCGGCTCTATTTTTGTCTCGCTGACCGGTGGGGTCAACTGACCAGTGGGTCCCGCGTGTCAGCGACTCCACGTTTTAAATCTAGTTCAGTTTGAATGCAGATTTCACATGTTTTTGTAATTTTTGTATCTTCGATTTGCTGGCTCCAAAAATTGTGAAATAAATTTGTGAGTGTTCCTTAGGAAGTGTAGCATTTAGGAAAAATATGTTCTTGACTTGTACAGTAGAATTGTTTGGAGATTTAAATAAGGATTTGAAATGTGCTTTTGAATGCATTCAAATTTGTTTATTTTATATCTAGAGTTCTTGTGCTCCAAAAAATTATGAAATTTTTGTGGTAAGCTAGTATTAGCAAATATGAGCTCTGGTAAAAATTTGAAGACCAGTGCATGTGTAGATTTATAGTTATAGATTTTTCTTTTATGAATAGTTAATCCTTGCATGAATTTTTATAAATTATTTATGAGTCCAAAATTCATGAAATTTGTTGGAGGTAATCCTAGTACCATATGGATGCTAAGAAAAATAGGAAATCTGTTGCTTGACACTTTTCAATAGGATTTTCCATTTATTCTATTTCAAGCCTTGCTTCCTTGTCATTTTTGTATAGGACGTTCTACTTAGTAAAATGACATGAAAGTTTTATAGTAGTCCTTTGATAGCATTAGTAAGGCACTGTAAATTTTTGAGAATTTATGAAGTACATCTGATATGTGTTTATTATTTAACCAAGATATCTAAATAAAATAAAAAAGGCATTTAAATAAATAGTTTGAACTTCACCATTATATTATCTTAAATGTATTTGGTATGCTTACACTGTTGGTAGGTTCTATGTTGTCAAATTTGGAATGATTACATGAAGTAGAAGTAGCGTTACTTTATATTGCATGTTGAATAGTTTCCGGACAGATTCTGTAGTTTGAGGAGTTGCATGTCGAAACTGATGAGTACTGTAAAAATGGTTAATAACAAAGTTGTAGAGAATTTGATAAGCTTTCCAGAAAGTCTAGGATCACTAAATTTGGATTTGTAGAACTCCAGTTATGAGTGAAACAAGTAGCTACTATTTTGTGGCATAATCGATGCATTGTGAAGGTAGATGATTAACTAATCGAGAAGAGATATGCACCTACTCAATAAACATGATGCACTTGTTAACATATATGCATTCGTAATACATATGCCACACTCATGCATCTTGGATCAGAGGAAGAGATCACGTTGCTGGAATTCGAAGAAGCAGAGGAAGGGAATCAGCAGGAGGATCCGCAAGCCGTAGCTCCCGAAGGCGTGGAGCAGAACCCTGAAGAGCTTCCGAAGTGTCCTGACCACCGCCCTACTTCCTTTCTGTGAGGCAAGCCCCGAAGCATTATAAGTCTCCCAGTAATTTATAAATGTTTACTTACGTACTTATGATTGATGCATTAGGTTATAAGAGTTGAATGGAACCACTTGATGTATGTAAATTCCTTGTCCAGATATTAACCCTTTAACCGGTATAGGTCCAGGATCGAATATATGCTTAGCCATGCTTAGACCGGTAGAAGTCGGGTGATCTCCTGTCACCTGCGAGATATAGGGGGATACCGGAGCACGGTTGGCTATATCTGCCATCGTGGAACAGAACCATGTGGTAAAAGTAAATCAAGACTAGACGAGAGGTCGATGGAGAAGCAATAAGCCATGGAGGTCTTGGGTGTGGATCTATCCCCGTCTGTGTCGGTTAAGGACCGTACTGTTGTTGGAACTTCTAACAAGATTGAACGCATGCCTCTCACTTAGCTGACCGGATAACTCGTTCCGACCGCGAAGCCGAGTAATTCAACTCAGGCCGGGACCCGTTCTATTGTGCGCTCCTTCCGGGGAACGATCAGACTGAGCCCAAGGGTAGGCTTGGCCTGAGCATCCTGGCATCTGCTATTCCAGATTGTGTGGCACGGTACAGACCCACGAAATGTATACTTGAGTTGTACCAAAGGTGACCTAAGGCTATCGTGGCTGGTAGACCTAGGTTTGTGTTAAGAATAAATTCCCAGCTAGTTGAAATCGATTCGAACCGTCATCTCTCCCGGATAGTGAGAAACTTGACTAGCTCCAACATCGTAGTAACTGTGTTATGAAACATGATGGTTCGAACGAATATGGAATTACAATACCTGCTATGGTTACTATTGTATGCTTCTAAATGATATACCACATGTTTGGCATAGGATAGTTTGCGAATCTAGAAATGGTTAGTTATAATTAACTTGATAAAGGAATCATACTTGTACAATGGGTCAATTGCCTTTTTTGCAAAATGTTGTCAAGTTACGTCCACTTATACAGCCTTGCATAATCCTTGGAGTCATTTTATTTCTGGTTCATGACGGGTAAGTCTAGTTGAGTACCTTCTCGTACTCAGGGTGTATTTTCCCGTTGTTGCAGGTGGCACTGTGTATCATGGTTATTGCAAGAGTTGCTTCTATCCCACTGTGGATGAGGAGTAAGCCTTGGGTAGGCTTCTTTATTAATTCCTATCTTTGCTTTTGTGGACCGTGATCTTACTTGGCACTATATCAAACTATGTTGGAAACTTTATTTTCGAACTTAATTGCTTCCACTTTATTTATCAAACTCGGTTTGTAATAACTTTATTTGTACTCTGATGACGAAATGTATCTGTGAACTTTATGTAATATGTGGCATGTATGTTGAATCATGTACGATCTTGGTTGTTGTAAATCGTTTATTGAGACCCATCGTGGTACTCGATGGACTACCAGGTTTATATGGGTTCAAGTATGACAGTGCGACCGCTTACGGGTTGCCATTGTACTTGTACTCTTATAAATTGGTTGGTTCTACGACAGCTTCCTTTGGTGAGTTAACCGAGTCATCTCTTCAGTGAGCCTCTCAATCTCGGCGTCGTGCTCCCTCTGAAGCTGACGTCGGTCCTCGCGGGCATGACCAAGGGCACCAGACACACATCTGAGGCTACCTTCTACTCCATCTAACACTCTCATCACTGCGAACATGGCGCTCATGGAAGGGTTATCGCTGTTCTGCCCTTCTGCTGCACCAATCTCTAAAGATCTTCCTCTTGCCTACTGCCATGAGTCAGTGGAGGGGTTACCCCTCAGAAAGACTCTAGCCAAAGCGGCTGCCAGCTCCTAAGGAAAACGATCCATGATATCCCTTAGGATCCCAAAGGCTGCCCTGCCAGCTGCTTCTTCAGCAGTCCTACCAGTTGACTCATAACACCAACCTGTCCACTTAGAATCATCACCTCGGGGATGAACAACGGCCTCCATAGTAACTAAGAGACCTTCTCCCAACTGCTCATTCGCCCAGAAGTAGCGGGGTTCCATTCCATCAGGATAGCCTACATAGCTGAGCACTCTCCACAAGAGTGTAGGCATCCCAAACTCTCCAAGGAACGTGTGACGTTGACGGGTACGTGGAGCAAGCTGATGGCTGGGAGCTCTGCCTCTAGTGGACTTGCGAGCAGTCTGCTTTGGAATTCTTTACCCAGTTCCTAGGGAGCCAAAGGACAATGGAAGAAGCTTTGCGCCTTATCGCGCAAAACACTGCTCGTGGCCATCCACATCAACTAGGGGCCGAGCCAAATCAGCATAGTACATTCAAGGAGTTTCTGGACACGAAGCCTCTAATTTTCAAGGTGGCTGAGGAACCACTGCAGGTCGATGAGTGGTTGAATACCATCGAGCAGAAATTCCGTCTGTTGAGGGTCACGAAGCATCTGAAAGCAGAGTATGCTTCTCATCAATTGCAAGGACTAGCAGGGATCTGGTGGACATATTTCCTGTCATCCCTGCCTGCTAATGCGTGAGTGACCTGGGAACAGTTCAAGCTGGCTTTTAGGGGACACCATATTCCCCTGGGCTTGATGCGCATGAAAGCGGCTGAATTTATGAGGCTCACTCAAGGAACAAAGTCACTCACAGAATATATGCACGCATTCAACAACTTGTCAAGATATGCTCCCAGTTTCGTGGATACTGAGGAGAAAAAGATAGAAAGTTTCAAGTGAGGTTTGGGTACTAAACTGATGAAGACTATGGCAAATTCTCGATGTGCCACATACAATGAGTTCATTAGTGATGCCTTGACCCAAGAAAACCACAACAACATGCATGCAGTTGCCAAGGGTCGCAAGAGGGCATATGAGGCCGGTGCATCCAGATCTTTCCAGTCAAAAGTGCCTATCACATCTAGGCCACAATTCCGTCCACCTGCACCTAAGTTTAGGCCTCCACCACCGAAAGCTCAGAATAATAGGCCACAGAAACCATTTCGTAAGGCATTCACTATTGCCTTACCAAAAGGAAATGGCAATCAGGACAGCTCCACCGGATTCAGAAGTAATCAACCATGTTTCAACTGCAACCAACTGGGTCATTGGTCCAAGGAGTGCCCCCACCCCAAGAGGAATGGCAACCCAAATCAGAACAATCAGAGGCAGGTGAATGCTAGAGCACGTCAGGGACAAGTGCATTATACTGCTGTGGAAGAAGTGCCCACCGAAGAAGTTGTCACGGCTGGTATGTTTCTCGTCAACAATCATCTCGCTGTTGTTTTATTTGATTCGGGAGCTTCTCATTCATTTATGAGTCAAGCATTTGCATCTAGACATGATCAAGAAATAATTGAAGTAAGAAAAGGGGGTTATAACATAAGTTCAGCAGGGGTACTGTTACTACCAAAAAGATAGTAAAAAATGTATTCATCTTGATACAAGGGAGGGAGTACACAACAGATTTGATAATATTGCCCGGGTTATCGATAAGTGTAATCTTAGGCATGAATTGGATGAAGGATCATGGTGTTCTTATTGACACTAGCACCCGCACTATTAGGTTGAGAGAACCCACGGGAGGGAATGCTTTTCTAGTCCCACTCTCCCACGATTTCAAACCCCAACATTTAGCCTGTGCTATCCAAACCACCACAACATGTGATATCCCCGTGGTTTGTGAGTTTTCGGATGTATTCCCAGAAGAATTACCAGGTCTACCACTGGATAGGGACATGGAATTTAAGATCGAATTAGTGCCAGGTACCGCACCCATATCCAGAAGGCCCTATAGAATGCCACCCAATGAGTTTGCAGAACTTAAGGTTCAATTGCAAGATCTGTTGGACAAGGGTCTTATCCAACCCAGCTCATCTCTGTGGGGATGTCCAGCCTTGTTTGTGAAAAAGAAGGATAAGTTACTGAGAATGTGTGTAGATTACAAACCACTCAATGCTGTGACCATCAAGAACAAATATCCACTACCCCGCATCGACATCTTGTTCGATCAGCTAGCAAAGGCAAAGGTATTCTCCAAAATTGACTTGAGATCAGGCTACCATCAGATAAAGATCAGACCGGAGGATATACCTAAAACTGCTTTCTCTACTAGGTATGGCTTATACGAGTATTTGGTTATGTCTTTCGGGCTAACAAATGCTCCAGCCTACTTCATGTACCTGATGAACTCGGTATTCATGCCTGAACTTGACAAGTTTGTGGTCGTGTTTATCGATGACATATTGATTTATTCAGAAAATGAGTCAGTTCATGAAGAACATCTGAGGATTGTCCAATCCAGATTGAGGGAGCATCAGCTATATGCCAAGTTTAGCAAATGTGAATTTTGGTTGAGCAAAGTACCTTTCTTAGGTCACATTCTATCAAAAGATGGAATCTCTGTAGACCCATCAAAAGTACAAGAGGTCATGGATTGGAAAGCCCCAACTTCGGTTCATGAAGTTTGGAGTTTTCTAGGATTAGCAGGATACTATCGTCGGTTTATTCCAGATTTCTCAAAAATAGCTAAGCCTATGACCAGACTACTTCAGAAAGATGAGAAGTACAAATGGACATCAGAATGTGAAGCAGCTTTTCACACCCTCAGAACTTTGTTGACTACAGCACCTGTGCTAGCACAACCAGACATTGAAAAGCCTTTTGATGTATTTTGTGATGCATCAGGAATAGGTTTGGGATGTGTGCTTATGCAAGAAGGAAGAGTTATTGCATATGCTTCTCGGCAATTGAGAAAACATGAAGTCAACTACCCTACACATGATTTGGAACTTGCAGCCGTTGTCCATGCATTAAAGATATGGAGACATTACTTGTTGGGCAATGTATGTCATATCTATACTGACCACAAAAGTCTCAAGTATATCTTTACCTAGCTAGAGCTGAACATGAGACAACGAAGATGGTTGGAATTGATTAAGGACTACAATTTAGAAGTGCATTACCATCCGGGTAAAGCAAATATAGTAGCCGATGCACTTAGTCGGAAGTCCCATTACAACACTGTGGAAGC
This sequence comes from Miscanthus floridulus, assembly GCF_019320115.1. Classification (NCBI taxonomy): domain Eukaryota; kingdom Viridiplantae; phylum Streptophyta; class Magnoliopsida; order Poales; family Poaceae; genus Miscanthus; species Miscanthus floridulus. The sequence goes on along the minus strand of NC_089591.1, from coordinate 2,888,552 downwards.
CTTGTTGGAAGATGGATTCAACTTGTTACATCCTGCTGTACTACACAATATCACAATCAGTTGTTCACTTGAGGGCAAAATCATAGAGCTACAGCAGACAGATGTAGGAATAAGTCACATCAAGAGGAAAATGCGAGAGCAAGAAACCAAACATTTTAGATTGGACGAAAGAGGTGTACTATGGTTTGAGGACCGGTTAGTGGTACCAAAAGACCGTGAGCTAAGGAATCAAATTTTAGATGAAGCTCACTCATCCAAATTGTCTATCCATCCGGGTAGTAGTAAAATGTATCAAGATTTAAGAACTCATTTTTGGTGGACTAAGATGAAGAAAGAGATCACAGCCTATGTTGCTAGGTGTGATAACTGCAGTAGAGTGAAAGCCGTCCATATGAAAACTGCTGGATTACTTCAGCCATTGCCTATTCCAGGATGGAAATGGGAGGAAATCAGCATGGACTTTATCACAGGCCTTCCAATGACGCTACAAGGTCATGATTCAATATGGGTAATTATTGATCGTCTCACCAAGTCAGCACATTTTGTACCAGTTCACACAACATATCACATAGGGAAATACTCTGAGTTATATGTTTCCTAGATCGTGAGATTGCATGGAGTACCCAGGACTATAATCTCAGATCGAGGACCACAATTCATAGCTCGTTTCTGGGAGCACTTACACCAGGCCTTGGGAACCAAGCTAATCAAAAGTTTAGCTTATCATCCGCAAACTTCAGGACAGACAGAGCGAGTGAACCAAATCCTAGAAGATTTACTTAGAGCTTGTGTTATATCCTCAAAAGGTTCATGGGAGAAATGGTTACCTTTAGCTGAATTCTCCTATAACAATAGTTATCAAGCGAGTATCAAAATGGCTCCATTTGAAGCCTTGTATGGCAGAAAATGTAGAACTCCTTTGAACTGGATTGAGCCCGGTGAAAGGAGATACTTTGGTATTGACTTTGTCAATGAAGCCGAAGAGCAAGTACGTATCATTCAACAACATATGAAGGCAGCTCAATCAAGACAAAAGAGTTATGCCGATAGAAGAAGAAGACCACTGACTTTTGAAGTGGGTGACTATGTATACTTGAGAGTATCACCCATGAAAGGTGTGAAAAGATTTGGGATGAAAAAGAAGCTTTCACCAAGATATGTAGGGCCATACAAAATTTTGGAATGAAAAGGAAATGTTGCATATAAGTTACAACTTCCACCAGAGATGAGTGCAATCTTTGATGTGTTCCATGTTTCTCAGTTAAAGAAATGTCTTCGAGTACCTGAAGAAGCTATTGCACCCACCAACATGCAGCTCTAATCGGATTTGACCTATGAAGAAAAGCCAATTTGAGTATTAGAGGAGATGGAGAGAGTAACACGGAGTAAGATTATTAAATTCTATAAGGTGGTGTGGAACAATCATAGTGAACAAGATGCTACGTGGGAAAGAGAAGATTATCTACGAGAAGTTTATCCCGCCTTTTTCCAAGAATGGTAGGTCTTGCAAATCTCGGGACGAGATTTTTATAAGGGGGAGGGGCTGTAACACCTCGGGTGTTAGCCTTGCATAACTTGACTTGCATAACATGAGCATGATCATCACGCATTCATAAACAAGCATTTATAATTGAAACATTTGATTGGAACATCTGCAACATTTGCTTGTTATCGCATGTTTCATTAACATATGCAACCTTTCTCGTTATTTCATGTCTCCATGTGTATATGCATATGATCATGAATGAAAACATGTACTTGGTAGATGTGAGTCACAAAAACATGTAACCACACTTGGGTTAGCAATTAGAGCATTGTTCATGAAAGTCACTTTTCATAATCAAGCCTTTAAGGCATGTTTCATGTGATTGCACTAACTGGCTCTATGAGTGACTACTACATGAAATGATTGAATGACCTTGCAAATTGCTTAAACATGTTTAGAATATCATCATGAGCAACTTTGGTATTTAGGGCTAGGGCTCATTTGGTCATTTAGTCATGGTTTGAGTATGTATCATCATTTAAAAGTGACATGTTTGACCAAAGTTGAACTAGGTGTTAGAGACCTTGCATGGAGGAGATCACTAAAGCAAAGTTGTAGTATTTGACATAAGGAACAACTTTTATTTTTGGGTCATTAACTGATTTAGCTTCTAACATGCTTGAATGGGCCCCACAAAAATCAGCAAAATCATGATTTCAACACTTAAGAAATTTTTTCTAAGTCTGGATCACTGACAGCCTGACAAGCCGACCTTGAGCATGATTTTACTCTGTTTCTGTTGCAAATTAGAACAAGTGCTTTGAACAAATATTGTAGCTGGTACATATGGCTTCAACTTTCATGTACGAAATTTTCGCTGAAAGTCCACGGTCACGGAGTTTTCGTCACGGCAAAATGCGTTGTCACGCTCGGTTTTGGTTCACTGAACGAACTGAATCAAAACCTGTAGTGGCCGACCGGTTCAAGCCATGGTCACCGCGTGGCGCGGAGCGTGGCCGCGCGTCGCCGGCGCTCTGCCCAGCGCGGCCAAGGCAGGCAGACGCGCGCCTTCAACGCGCCAGCACCTGCCCGCAACGCCCAACGCCCTCACTTCGCATTTCCTCTGCTCCTTCACCCACAGCGTAGCCACCGAGCTCCCGCAGCGCCGAGCAGCTCCGCCATCGCCATAGCCGCGCCAGCTCGCACCGAGCCGCCTTTTCGTCACCACAGCAGCACCACAAGATCCCCAGCAACCCACTGCCTCCACCCACGCTCGCTGACCGCACCTGGTAATCAGCAGCGCCGTGCGCTAGCTCGCCAGAGCATCCCCGCCGCGCCCGTCACCGTGGCTGGGGCACCATCCTCCACTGTAGACCGTGTAACTTTGCGCGTTAGGTTCGCCTGAGCCCTGGGAAGCTCGTCCGTGCCCTTTTGCGCTTCGCCGTGGCCTCCACCGGCGTACCACCATAGTCCAGCCCCGCCGCTCCACCATGGCCGCCGCCGTCATCACTAGAGTCGACGATAGGGCCGGCCAAGTGGCTCACTAGATGCGCTAGGTCGAATAGGTCACGCCGTGAAGACGTCACCGCCGGCGGACTCGCCGTCGATGAGCCATGGCCGCGCGAGCTTGCTCAGCGCCGCCAGCTCTATTTTTGTCTCGCTGACCGGTGGGGTCAACTGACCAGTGGGTCCCGCATGTCAGCAACTCCACGTTTTAAATCCAGTTCAGTTTGAATGCAGATTTCACATGTTTTTGTAATTTTTGTATCTTCGATTTGCTGGTTCCAAAAATTGTGAAATAAATTTGCGAGTGTTCCTTAGGAAGTGTAGTATTTAGGAAAAATATGTTCTTGACTTGTACAGTAGAATTGTTTGGAAATTTAAATAAGGATTTGAAATGTGCTTTTGAATGCATTCAAATTTGTTTATTTTATATCTAGAGTTCCTTTGCTCCAAAAATTATGAAATTTTTGTGGTAAGCTAGTCTTAGCAAATACGAGCTCTGGTAAAAATTTGAAGACCAGTGCATGTGTAGATTTATAGTTATAGATTTATCTTTTATGAATAGTTAATCCTTGCATGAATTTTTATAAATTATTTCTGAGTCCAAAATTCATGAAATTTGTTGGAGGTAATCCTAGTACCATATGGATGCTAAGAAAAATAGGAAATCTATTGCTTGACACTTTTCAATAGGATTTTCCATTTATGCTATTTCAAGCCTTGCTTCCTTGTCATTTTTGTATAGGACGTTCTACTTAGTAAAATGACATGAAATTTTTATAGTAGTCCTTTGATAGCATTAGTAAGGCACTGTAAATTTTTGAGAATTTATGAAGTACATCTGATATGTGTTTATTATTTAACCAAGATATCTAAATAAAATAATAAAGGCATTTAAATAAATAGTTTGAACTTCACCATTATATTATCTTAAATGTATTTGGTATGCTTACACTGTTGGTAGGTTCTATGTTGTCAAATTTGAAATGATTACATGAAGTAGAAGTAGCGTTACTTTATATTGCATGTTGAATAGTTTCCGGACAGATTCTGTAGTTTGAGGAGTTGCATGTCGAAACTGATGTGTACTATAAAAATGGTTAATAACAAAGTTGTAGAGAATTTGATAAGATTTCCAGAAAGTCTAGGATCACTGAATTTGGATTTGTAGAACTCCAGTTATGAGTGAAACAAGTAGCTACTGTTTTGTGGCATAATCGATGCATTGTGAAGGTAGATGATTAACTAATCGAGAAGAGATATGCACCTACTCAATAAACATGATGCACTTGTTAACATATATGCATTCGTAATACTTATGCCATACTCATGCATCTAGGATCGGAGGAAGAGATCACGTTGCTGAAATTCGAAGAAGCAGAGGAAGGGAATCAGCAGGAGGATCCGCAAGCCGCAGCTCCCGAAGGCGTGGAGCAGAACCCTGAAGAGCTTCCGGAGTGTCCTGACCACCGCCCTACTTCCTTTCTGCGAGGCAAGCCCCTAGAGCATTATAAGTCTCCCAGTAATTTATAAATGTTTACTTACGTACTTATGATTGATGCATTAGGTTATAAGAGTTGAATGGAACCACTTGATGCATGTAAATTCCTTGTCCAGATATTAACCCTTTAACCGGTATAGGTCTAGGATCGAATATATGCTTAGCCATGCTTAGACCGGTAGAAGTCGGGTGATGTCCTGTCACCTACGAGATATAGGGGGATACCGGAGCACGGTTGGCTATATCTGCCATCGTGGAATAGAACCATGTGGTAAAAGTAAATCAAGACTGGACGAGAGGTCGATGGAGAAGCAACAAGACATGGAGGTCTTGGGTGTGGATCTATCCCCATCTATGTCGGTTAAGGACCGTATCGTTGTTGGAACTTCTGACAAGATTGAACACATGCCTCTCACTTAGCTGGCCGGATAACTCATTCCGACCACGAAGCTGAGTAATTCAACTTAGGTCGGGACCCGTTCTGTTGTGCGCTCCTTCCGGGGAACAATCAGACTGAGCCCAAGGGCAGGCTTGGCCTGAGCATCCTGGCATCTGGTGTTCCAGATTATGTGGCGCGGTACTGACCCGCGAAATGTGTACCTAAGTTGTACCAAAGGTGACCTAAGGCTATCGTGGCTGGTAGACCTGGGTTTGTGTTAAGAATAAATTCCCAGCTGGTTGAAATCGATTTGAATCGCCGTCTCTCCCGGATAGTGAGAAACTTGACTAGCTCCAACATCGTAGTAACTGTGTTATGAAACATGATGGTTCGAACGAATATGGAATTACAATACCTGCTATGGTTACTATTGTATGCTTCTAAATGATATACCACATGTTTGGCATAGGATAGTTTGCGAATCTAGAAATGGTTAGTTATAATTAACTTGATAAAGGAATCATACTTGTACAATGGGTCAATTGCCTTTTTCGCAAAATGTTGTCAAGTTACGTCCACTTATACAGCCTTGCATAATCCTTGGAGTCATTTTATTTCTAGTTCATGACAGGTAAGTCTAGTTGAGTACCTTCTCGTACTCAGGGTTTATTTTACCGTTGTTGCAGATGGCACTGTGTATCATGGTTATTGCAAGAGTTGCTTCTATCCCGCTGTGGATGAGGAGTAAGCCTTGGGCAGGCTTCTTTCTTAATTCCTATCTTTGCTTTTGTGGACCGTGATCTTGCTTGGCACTGTATCAAACTATGTTGGAAACTTTATTTTCGAACTTAATTGCTTCCGCTTTATTTATCAAACTCGGTTTGTAATAACTTTATTTGTACTCTAATGACGAAATGTATCTGTGAACTTTATGTAATATGTGGCATGTATGTTGAATCCTGTACGATCTTGGTTGTTGTAAATCGTTTATCGAGACTCGTCGTGGTACTTGACGGGCTACTGGGTTTATATGGGTTCAAGTATGACAGTGCGACCGCTTGCGGGCTGCCATTGTACTTGTACTCTTATAAATTGGTCAGTTCTGCGACATCAACCTTTTCCACTATTTCTTCCACCTCAAATCTTTTGTCGGTGCTAAGGTTGTGGGCGCAACTTATCTTGTGCTGCGGGATGGGAAGTCGACAGAGTATAAACCAGTCCCGCTTAGCACCTCCAGCAAGAGGTGGAAGTCAAAGTGGTTCTACACTGATAATGTAGAACATGGGCTTTTGGAGGATATTGACACTGAGGCAAAAACAAATCCAAACTTGTCGGTGAAGTCGAGCAGTGACAAAGTGGTGCAAGTGGAGTGAAGTGACCATGACGCCTAAAAGGGGTGGGGGTGAATTAGGCAACTTAAAATTCTACTTCTAAATTATGGCCTCTTTTTCTAACCTTAGCAAAACCTATGCAAAAGATAAACTATCTAAATGTGCAACTATGGTTTTGCTAGTGTGTTGCTATCTCTACCACAAAAGGAGTAATGTAATCAATGTAAATGTGGAAGATAAAGAGTAAGGTCAAGATATGAAAACTCTAGTTGACGACTTTGGTATTTTTACCATGGTATCGAGAAGCGCACAAGCTTCCCCTAGTCCTCGTTGGAGCCCCTCGCAAGGAATCCCTCGCAAGGGCCAAGATCCTAGTCGGGTAACTCTGTGGATAGCCTCGGGCCTTCCCCACACGCAAGTGGGTCTCCGACGTGCCTTCTAGCAAGCCTCTCCTGGATGCTCCCCGCTGTCTTCACTATCAAGCTTCTGGCCAAAACGCCGCGGGCCTTGTTCCCTCCAGTACACGCTGGCGGCCACACCACAAACACGGTTGGTGTGATCTCGCAAGACTACAAGCCCCTCCGAGGTACAACAATGGTGTGTGCAAGCATCGAGTGGTAAGAGGTATGCAAACCTCACTAAACACTAGGCCTAAACCTAGAGCAAGCGCATAAGCGGTGGTCTAATCAACCTAAGCACTTCGCAAAGCACCTACGCTAATCACCTAATGAATCACTAAGCACTATGCAAGTGGAGATCACTAAAATGGTGTATCAACACCCTTGGTATGTTTCCTCAGCTCCACTTTTTTCATTTAGCTGGTTGGGGGTTGTATTTATAAGCCCCGCTGAGAAAGTAGCTATTGGGGATGGAATCTCGCTTTTCTGCTACTGATCAGACACTGATCACGTCCTGACCAGATGCGTCCAGTCATCTCGACCGTTGAAGCCGCTATCCACTAATCGGACGCTGCCAGCGTCCGATCACCTACCACCGGACGCATTCGGTCGCAGTGTCGCCGCTCTGGAACCTCTCTGTACTCGATCGGACTCTACTGTCCTGCGTCTGGTCAGTTTGCCGCTAGCATCCGGTCATTGCTGCTGACGCCTGTTGCTGAGCCTCTTGATCGGAGCTTCCAGTTGCTTTCCGCCAGCGTCTAGTCACCTCTGTGAGCTCGTTTCTTCGCGATCTTGCGTACGGCTTAGTTCCTATCTTCGTGCTTAAACTTTGCTTGATATCTTGGATCTTCTCTTATGCTTCTAAGGTCTTACTTATGGTGTTGATCATCAGATCATCACATCGCCTTCGTCCAAGTCACGTCTTGCACCCTATTGAACTACAAAACAAATGCTTGCAAATTCATTAGTCCAATTTGGTTGTGTTGGTCATCAAGCACCAAAATCCAAAGTAGATGAGTCTAGGGTCCATTTTCCTTACATGGAGGAGCTTCTAGATCTTCTGGCTTGTGTTGACATCGATGGGGTTGAGTGCACGCAAAACTTCATCGGCCGTCGAATCTCGCCATGCAAAGAGAGGTTGCATCCTGCATACGAGTACCGGCAGGAGGACTTCGTACAGGAAGCACCTGAGCCACTAAGCAATGATGAAATCAACCGATGAGTGGCAAAGTTTTTCACCATCAAGAAGACTCGAGAGAGGAGGCATCCCTAGAGGGACTTTGGTGTGATGAACCCGCCTCCAGAGGTGATGGTAGTTAAATAAGCTTATCTCATTCATCATTGTTTGTCATATGCATAACACCTATTTGTTGATTTGCTTGACAGGATCAGAAGCTGTATATTTCTAAGGTTCTAGACGGAATGTGGCTAGGTGGTGAAGGCCAATACAAGCAGAGGAGATCTGAGGTGGAGATCATAGCAACAATGCGTAGGAGGATGCCAAGTAGCTCATCAGATGGATAGGAAGCTACCTTGAGCCCAGAACGACACACCCTGCGTAGCGGCAAAGAGCCAATGCGCAAGGCACTGGCTACCAAGAAGAAGAAGAGGTCAGCGACACCACCCCACCATTAAAGTGGGATTAACATCAGAGAGTCCCCGCCCCACCAGCGCTGAAAGTATATCCATAGGTCGAAGAGCGAAGACAATGATATGGAGGATAGGGAGACATTATCCTCGAGCGCTACCCACCAAGGGTTTGTGGCCCCCCTCCTCTGGTAGAAGAAGGTCCTAGCTTGGCGATAGACGCCAGGCAGACAGAAAGTCCTAGTTGGTAGGCAGGAAGTCCTACCAGATAGGTAGGAGTTGAAGTCCTTGAGCCTGAGTGAGAGGTTCGGGACAAAGGCGGTGCAGCCATCGGTGTGGCGACTGCGGAGGAAAGCCCGGTGCCATTAGGCTTTCAAAGAGCAAGCAGGGCAACAACCAAAACAAGCGGTCCTAGGAGGCTGCTCAAGATCAAGTGTGCCATTCGGTGATCTAGCAAGTAAGTTGTTGGCTGCTGTACTCATTGAGCTATTCTGAAAGATGCCTCAAAGTATTGTAACAAACTTTGATTGTGGAGCAGCAAATCGTCGATCGACCCCTTATGGGTAGTCACGGCTAAAGAAGGATCTCATGGAGTGATGCCGCCTGTCGCTCCTATGAATGTTGAAAGTACAAGTGAAGATGGGTCAACCATGGCATCTAGGATAGACAGAGCTTACAAAGGTGATGGTGCTAGGAGTCAACGGGTGGCAGAGCCCGTTGGTGAATCCAGAGCAGACGTAGGATAGGTGACATGTCCCCCAACATCTCCACTGATGATGGAACATGAGGAGCGGGCACTCGGTCTCCGAGCTTCATCTTCGGGGATGGGTGCGGGCCCTGGAGCCGAGCAGGAGCCACTTGCTCCAGAGCCCCCCGTGGAGATGGTTTTGGGCGTAGCATGACGCCACCAAGAAAGAGCTATGAGAAGAGCTATGAGACCATCGGTAGGAGCTGCTAAGATTGAAGACATCCTGTGGCAACTGCCACATCCTTGGGATGCCCTCGCGCATGTGTCACAGACCTAGTTGTACCGGGGCGACCGTGTCAACTTGGTGGAGGAGGAGGACGTCGACCCATAGATAGTGTCTTTGAAGAAACATCTTGCGGGGGTGAACGGTGAACTGCAGGTTAGTCGATTTGACGGCAATGTTTTACATACCTTCCTGGTGAAGTTGTGACAGTCGTTTGACAAGAGATACTAAAAATTGTGGAGCACCAGCGACAACAGTTCAAGGAGGTCGAGCCCACTTTCAAAGAAAACAAGCGACTGCTTGCGGAGGTGAAGGCGTGTGAGGACAAAATAATCGGTCTCAAGGAAGAGCGAAGCAGGCTACAAGCATAGGTGTACCAAGTGCAGCTGGAGAAGAAGGACCTAGCCATTGAGCGTGACATAGCCTGAGAAGAGCTTGTCGGCACCCAAGTACAGCTCAGCGAGACCGGTACTAAGCTTGCCACCATTGCCGAATAGAAGAATGGTAAGATCATATACCCGTTAGCAAATCTATGTGATTTGTCTGTTTGTTTGTACCTTCAGGATGATGACATCATTGTTGCTATTGCAGATCTAGTGACGTGGATGTTCCTAGCTGAGGAGGCCATCTAGCACATGGAGAAAGAGAGGGATGACACGGGAGAAGCACACAGAAAGACCATTGATGAGTTTGCACATAAGTGATCTTTTGCAAAAACTCTTGTTTTTTATTGTTTGAGACTCGTCATCTTGTCACCTCCAATGTTTCGTAGTGGTCCCTGAGAACTCTTAGACATAGTATCGGTCTTATGAGCTAGAACTAAAGGCTGTGTGCATCGAAATGAAAGCCATCATTGCTGGGATAACACCAGTCCTTGATTTCAGTGATGGTAAACCGATGCCACCCCCGGTTGGAGATCTTTTTGAAAATCTGCTCCTGCTAGATTCTTTTGTGGAAAGGTGTAGGGCGGCCTAGGTGAATTTTAGGGTGTATGTCCACGGCGCGGCGTGTACTGCTATTAGGCTTGCCTTGCTAGTTGTCCGGTCCCTGTACCCAGTAGTGGATATAGAGATCATTGACGGTGGGTTCACTGAAGGAACGAAGGATGAAGTGGTCGACTAGCTCGTGGAGGAGGCAACAGAGTTGGCCTTCAAGCTCATCGAGGACCTAGATATTTTTGGCGACAAAGAGCAACAAAACCAGAACAATTAGGCGATGAATGTATCAGAAAAATTTTAAGTTCTAGCTAGATGGAGTTACAAGCATAAACATGGTGTTCATTTTGGAGTTTGCTTAATTCATGTTTATGTATGATTTAATTGCTTTCTAGTTAGTTTTGTACCATGCGACTAGCCCTGGCTAGCCCTCGAGCTCTATAGCGTGGAGTGGCTAGCACCCGTGTACGCGTAAGAGAAGAAAGCATCACCAAGGAGCCGGTGCTGACTATCCATAGCATAGAGCGTGGCTCATGCACGCGTAGGAAGAAGTAGAGACCAGGGCCGCTTCTGGATGTCATGGATAAAATTGTGGCTGGTCAGCATGTGGAGTGAAGTGTGTGTTGGCGATGATATGCGTGGAGAATTAGCAAATAGCGCATTATGGAGACATTAAATTATGGAGAGTAGTTGAGAGTTAAAATTTGGAGTAAGCATGGCGACAAAATTGGAGAAAAATATGGAGAAAACATTCAGAGAAAGATTGGAGACAACGTAATGGCAAAAATAATGGAGAAAATAAATGGAGAACATAATTGGAGAGATCAGTGCAATCTTTATTGAATCATCAAATATGGAGAAATACATATCTTTATTTTGGGAGCAATTCAGGGATAGAAACGCCTAAGGAAATTGATGTGCCACGAATTAGGGATGTCCACCCCTTCGAAGTAGCATAACCTATAGGATCTAGGTCGGGTGACCTCTTTGACGATGAAGGGACCCTCCTAGTGCGATGAGAGTTTATGTAGTCCTTCGATCTTCTGCTTCCTTCGGAGTACCAGATCGCTAACTACAAATGCTCGCTCCTAGATGTTATGATTGTAGGATCTCCATAGGCCTTCTAGATACTTGGCTATGCACACACATGTAACCAAGTGTTCTTCCTCAAGGCCATCAACATCTTATTGTCAGGCTGAGCCGACTGTTCTTCATTAAAATTCTCAACAGTTGGTGCCCGGGAAGCGATGTGGGTTGGCAAGACGGCCTCCAAGCTGTATACCAGGTAATATGGAGAAATGCCTATGTTGCAACTAGTCTAGGTCTAGAGTCCCTAGACTACCGCTGGCAATTCCTTGAGCCATCTGCCTGGATGCTTCTCATCTTCCTGATACAATCTATTTTTAAGGTCATCCAAGATCATGCCGTTTTCCCATTCAACTTGGCCATTGGCTCTAGGGTGGGTGACTAAAACATACTTCACAGAGATGCACCGGTCCTCACAAAAATCCCAAAAATCAATACCAATGAATGTGGAGCCTAGGTCGATGATGATGCTATTTAGTAGATTGAAACGGTGAATAATCTCCTCGATCAGATCGTCTACCTTTTTTGCAGTTGTTGTGAAGAGTGGTTTATAATCAATCCACTTGGAGAATTTGTCGATGGCGACATATACATATTTGAAACCTCTTGGAGCTGGTTTGAAGGGGTCAATCATATCTAGTCCCGAGCATGCAAAAGGCCAAGATACAGGGATGGTCTGAAGGGCTTGTGCTAGCACATGTATCTGCTTGGCAGAAAAACTGGCAGCCCTCGCAATGGTGAACGAGTGCCTCTACATCTGCTACAGCGGATGGCTAGTAAAATCTAGCTCAGAAAGCTTTGTCGACCATGTTCCTGGACGTGGCATGGTTGCCACATGAACCAGCATGAATCTTGAGCAGTTTTTTTCTCCTTCCTCTTGGGTAATGCACTTCTGCAATAGTTCTTTTCTAGCATTCTTCCGTATTAACTTGCCATCAACTAGCACATAGTGCTTACTATGATGAATGAGTTGTTCCATCTCTATCTTATCACTCAAGACCTTAGCTGAGATGATATATTTGATGAAAGGCTCTCTCCAATTAGAGGTAGGAGTAGGTATGATCATAACTAATTGCTCAGTGGGTGGTGTCTCAGCGACTGACTGCTCTTCTTGGATGGACGAGGTCATGAAATCTTGAACAAATACTCCTGTTAGAACTTTGGCCCTAGATGACCCCAGCTTGGATGGGCGATGGGCTGCTTGATTAGTGTCATAGGAATACATGATGGTAATCGATGCCATAGAACTTCCCTTCAAATTTTTTTGATCTGTGCATAGTAAACATCCATCTTCTCGCTGGTGTAGGACCAGTCCTTATTGAGCTAATTGATGACTAGGGCAGAATCATCGTATACCATGAGTCACTGATGTCAAGCTCCATGGCGATGCGAAGGCTGTGGAGACATGCCTCATATTCTGCAGCATTGTTGGTGGCCAAAAAATGAATCCAGAGTACATATCAGAGCTCGTCCTTGGAGGGAGTAATGAATAGTACACCTATCCCGGCACCTTCAATGTTGAAAGCACAATCGAAGTACATCTTCCAATGCTTGGGGCGATCGTCCAGGATAGGCTCTTGGATATCAGTCCATTCGGTGATGAAATCAGCCAAAACTTGCGATTCGAAAGTCGGTCAGCTCCTAAACTCAATGGAGTGCATGCCAAGCTCAACCACCCACTTGATGATGCAGCCACTGGCTTCTTTGTTGTGGAGGGTATCACCGAGTGGGAATTTGTAGACCATGGCAATCTTGTAGAACTCAAAGTAATGGTGGAGCTTGCGAGATGTAATCAGGACCACGTACAATAGCTTCTGAACCTAAGGATACCAAGCCTTGGACTCATTTAGGACCTCGCTGATGAAGTAGACTAGTCGTTGGACCTTGTACTAGTGCCCAGCCTCCTCATGCTCAACAACAATAGCCGTGCTAACAAACCAAGGAGTCACGGTGATGTAGACCAATAAAGTCTCACTGGATTGTGGCGCAGTCACAATTTGAGGTGAAGTCAAGAATTGTTTGAGCTTGGAGAAAGCTTCACCAGCTTCCTCTGTCCACTCAAAATGTTCGCTAGCCTTAAGCAGCTTAAAGAAGGGGAGACCTTTCTCTCCAAGACATCATATGAAGCAGCTAAGAGCCGCCATGCATCCTGTAAGGTTCTAGATGTCTTTTACATAGGTCGGCCGCATCATACAGGTTATGGCTAAGACTTTTTCAGGGTTTGCCTCAATGCCTCTAGCGCTAACGATGTAGCCTAGGAGGATGCTGGATGGAACACTAAATATACAATTGGTGGGATTCAGCTTCCATTAGAACTCCTTGAGAGCTTTGAATGTTTGCTCGAGGTCGGCGATAAGCTTGTCAGCGGTCTTGGACTTAACAACCACATCGTTGATGTAGGCCTCAATGTTGTGCCCTATCTGATCTTTAAGGCAGCGCTGAATAGCTCTTTGATATGTCGCACCATCATTTTTGAGTCCAAAGGATATGGTGGTGTAACAGTAGGCATGAATGGTGTGATGAAGGACGTTTTGATCTGATCCTTCTCTTTCAAGGAGATCTGGTGATAACTAGAATAACAATCCAAAAAAGAAAATAATTCGCAACCGATAGTAGAATCAACGACCTTGTCAATGCGAGGAAGACCCAAGGGGTCTTTAGGGTAGTGTTTGTTGAGATCGCTATAATAAATGCACATTCTCCATTCTTTATTCTTCTTTGGAATGAGCACTGGGTTAGCCAGCCACTCGCGATGATACACTTCTTTAATAAATCCGGCTGCTAGAAGCTGGTTTAATTCTACCCTAATAGACTCCTTCTTGTCTAGCGTGAATCATCAGAGCTTCTGCTTGATCGGCTTGGTGGTCGGTGAGACATGTAAGGAGTGGATCAGCTCCTTGGTACCCCAAGCATGTCTGTAGGTTTCCATGCAACACACATCTATGTTGGTACATAGGAAACTGATCAGTGCGCCTTCCTATTTGGGGTCCAGGTGGGCCCTAATCTTCATGATCTTGGATGGCTCTATGAGGCCAAGGCTCATGTCCTTAGTTTCCTTGGCCTTGGTAGCTTCATGAGGTGCCATCATCATCAAGATCTCCTGCTCTTCTGGGGGCACCTTCTTTAATTCAGTGAGGTAGGCGTCCATGCAAAGGGAGAGGTCGACTGCCTAGGCGAGTGTGAGACTCTCCTTCTCACAGGCATAGGTGATAGTGAGGTTAGACTACAAGGTAAGGACTCCTCTAGGGCTGGCATCTTGAGCACCATGTAAGGATAGTGCGGTATGACCGTGAACTTGGTCAATGCCGGGCGACCGAGGATGGCATGGTAAGCAGTGTCAAAATCAGCCACCAGAAAGCTGATATACTCGATGCAGAACATCTCGATGGTGCCGTACTGCACTGACAAAGTGATTTCGCCCAGGGGCTGACAAGCCTTTCCTGGGATGACTCCCCAGAAAGGAGAGTTGACAGGGTGAGATCTTCCTTGGAGAGGCCTAGTTTGGACAAGGCACTAGCGAAAAGGATGTTGAGGGTACTGCCACCGTCGATGAGGACCTTCGTGAAGCGCACCTTGTGGATGATAGTGTCCAACATGAGGAGGAAGCATCATGTGTAAGGTATTTGCGCCCACTGGTCTGCCCTACTGAAGGTGATGGGTTGTTCTGACCAGGGGAGGTATCCGGGGTCAGTGATGGTGTTGATGCCTCTAACGGATAAGACTCGCTGAGAGGTGAGCTTCTTGTCGCGCTTGTTCTTGGAGGCGGCCAGACCTCCGAAGATCATGTGAATGGTCTAGCTAGGATCTTAAAATGTGTCACCCACATTGGGGGTTCATGATCCTTGCCACCATTATTGTCATCTACACGTCTCTTATCTGCCTATTCTTGGAAGATATTCGCTAGACCCATGCACTTCCTCATGGTATGCTTTGCCCCCTTATGGATCAGGCACTAGCCATTGAGGAGCTTGTCAAACTATGCGCTATAGTTGTGCTTAGCACAAGGCTACTCAATGGAGGTGATGAAGTTCTCTGGTTGGCAACGTCGAAGCTATCCTACTTTAGAGGTCTCATGTCTGTCACAACAGTCACTACTATCGAGACAACGCTCGCTGTCATCGTAGCGGTGGTCATGATCATCATTGCGCCATTCGTCACGGCGTTTGTCGTTGAGACATGGTGGATGATCGGGCCAGGGAACCCGGGCAATATCTTTGTGGTGACGCAAGTCAGCCTCATCAGCGTCAGCATATTGTTTGGCAGTTGTGAACATCTCGCCGATCGATGCTGGTGGCTTCCTATTGAACTTTCTATGGAGCTCATCATGATGGTAAAGTCCTTGGATAAAGGCGGTGATAACCTCAGACTCCAGGATGTTTGGAATACAATTCCTAACCTCGAAGAAATGTCTTATGTAGCTCCAAAGGAGCTCTCTAGGCTTTTGGTAGACTTTAGCTAGGTCATGCATCATCCCTGGCTGCTCACATGTAGCCTTGTAATTCTCAATGAACAACCTCTTGAGGTCATCCCATGAGTCGACGATGTCCAACTCGAGGCTCGTGAGCCAATTCATCGTGGCAGGCTTAAGCATGATGGGGAAGTAGTTTGCCATGACATCGGTGTTGCCATCATCGGCCCGCACAGCAGTGGCATAGCTCATGAGCCATTGGTCAGGGTTGGCATGACCATCGTATTGCTCAACACTAGAGATCTTGAGGTTGAGGGGCCATTGTATAGCTCGTAGCTTTGCGGTGAATGCTCATGGACCATCAATATTGCCAGCAATGACAACGTCTCCAGCGGCTGGTGGAATAGTGGCACCGGTAGCTGTTCGAGCGGTGTTGCAGGTGGTGGGCCGAGCGGCGTCTCTAGTGGGTTAGGCAACGTTGGCAGAGTTAGCCAGCTGGATGTGCTCAAACATCGCCTTAGGGTTGCCCCAAGCTTCATCGTATTACTGGTGGTGAACAATCTCCTCCATGTGGCACGAGTTGCACCAATTCTGGATACGGTGATGAATGTCATGACGATTATGGAGATGCTGTCACAAGTCACTAGCAGGTTGTTGAAACGATCCTGATTTCCTCGAAGGGAAATCTACAGATTTGAAGTATAACTTGATAGTCCCAGGTGATCATGCCATCACATTATCAAATAACTAGTAGATATCATAGTCATACATCGTGTAGCAGAACCATCCAATTTATAAGAGCACAAGTACAATAGCGGCCCGCAAGCAGTCGCACTGTCATACTTGAGACCATATAAACCCGGTAGTCTGTTGAGTACCACGAAGGGTCTCGATTCAACCAACATATAACCAAGATCGTACATGAATCAACATACATGTCACATGTTACATAAAGTTCACAAATACAGTTCCATACATCAGAGTACAATTAAAAGTTATTACAAACCAAGTTTAGGTAAAATAGTAGCGGAAGCAATTAAAGTTTGAAACCAACATCTCCATTGTTGTTCAAATACTGTGCCAGCTCATGATCATAATCCCACAATAGCATAAGAGAGGGATTAACAAGAGATGCCTTGCTCTGGGCCCTACTCCTCGTCCATGGCAGGACAGAAGCAATTCTTATAGTAGCCATGATACATCGTATTATCTGCAACAATGGGAAATAAACCCTGAGTACAAGAAGGTACTCATCTAGACTTACTCGTCATAAACCAAAAATAAAGTGACTCCAAGGATCATGCAAGGCTTTATAAGTGGAGCTGGCATGACAACATTTTGCAAAAAAAGCTACTAGTTGAGCTATACATTTTATAATTCGATTCCAAGTTTATTGTAGCTATTCATCTCTAGATTAGCATCTAACCTATGCCAAACTTGTGATGTATGATTATATAGCATAACAATAACAACCATAGCCGATGTAACATTCCATGTTCTTCATAACCATCATTCCATAATACACTTACTACGATGTTGGAGCTAGCCAAGTTTCTCACTGTCTAGGAGAGACGGTGATTCAAATCGATTTCAACCAGTTGGGAATTTATTCCTAACACAAACCCAGGTAGAACAGATCAACAGTCACCTTAGGTCACCTTTGGTATAACTTAGGTCCACATTTCGTGGGTTTGACCAGTGCTGCACAGTCAGGGACAACGAGCTGATAGGACGTTCAGGCCCTGGCCTGCCCTTGGGCTCATGTTTTGCTCCCCACACATCCTTACTACCATCTAGAGTGCGCACTTTTATAGAATGGGGCTTGACCTAAGTTGAGCTACTCGGCTTTGCGGTCGGAACGAGTTATCCGGCTAGCTAAGTGAGAGGCATGCGTTCAATCTCGACAGAAGTGCCATCAACAGTACGATTCTTAACCGACACAGACAAAATCACATGAGTCAACCTACACATAGACTCCACCCGACCTCCAGTTACATTACCCCATGGTTCTATTCCACGATAGCAAATATAGCCAATCGCGCTTCGGTATCCACCTATCTCTCATAGGTGACAGGAAATCACTCGACTTCTACCGGTCTAAGCATGGCTAAGCATATATTCGATCCTAGACCTACATAGGGTTATATATATATGGACAAGGTAGTTCTATGCATGAAGTGTTTCCAATCAACTCTTATAACCTAATGCATCAAACATAAAGGACTCAAGTGATATATGTTAAAACATGGGAGGCTTAAAATGCTGCGGGGCTTGCCTTTGATAAAAGAAGTAGGCATATGGTCTGGGCACTTGTGTAAGTCTTCAAGATTTTGCTCCTCTCATTTTGGAGCTATGGCCTGAGGTGCCTCCTATTGTTCCTCTAGCTCGTCATCGAATTCCAATAGAGTTATCCCCTCGGACGATCCTATATGCATGAGCAGGAATTAAGATATCATGGATGCATATATAATGACATGTATAATATGATATGATGTGATGAATGCATCCTCATAAGTGTTCTCAGCAGCATTGCATTAAGGTGATAACAATTTACAATTTCTTTTACTGAGTAGGTGCATATCTCTTCTCTAGTAACTTAAACAAACACTTATGAAAATCATTTTCTGGACTACAAGACAGCAGCCACTTGTTTTGACCATAACTGGAGTTATACACATCAAAATAATATGGTTATGGACATTCTATAAATCTTATGAAATTGGCTACAACTTTATTTTAATCATCTTAATGTGATTCAGTAGCTATCTAGGTCAAACAATTTAATATTTTAGATCTGTCTATAGAGCAAGTATTTCAGATAGCAGACTTCCGACCACCATAATTCTCAAACCATAAGGACTATGGCTATGAAAATTTAACACAAGGTAGATAAGTAAGTTATCTACAACTTTGTTATTAACCATCTTTACAGAAAAGATCATTATCATCATGAAATCATCACTACAACAGAAACTACACATGCAGTCATCTAGTTGAATTATAAAGCAATAATTAACTAGTTACCTATAAACAAATACTTCTAAGCCTCACTAACAGTATCAACATCATGGTTAAGCCTGACGAATTTAGTTATATTCATTTATTAATTTCCTTAGATAATAGGGTGATTTACAGAGTAAATATTTCCATTGCTCAATAAATTCTGAAAAAATTACAATAGGCTACACATGACCCTAATAGTCTACTGTACAAATTTCATGCCATTTGGATAAGTATAGGTACCTCTACAAAAATTACAAGTTACTTATGCTTATTTTAGCAAAAATAGTTTAGCATAGTGAAAAGTGTCAAGCAACATATTTAATATTTTTCTTACTTTCCTCTTAGCATGAGAATGCTGCGAAAAAATTTGTATGGTCATATGTTACATATTTTTACCCCAATTCATTTCACTAGAATCTAGCAATTAATTAAGATTAAATAGGAAGACCATATTACAAGTATGTCTACTGTTGGTTTAGTATTTTTCCTAGCTAGATCATGTCAACACAAGACCTGCAAAATTGGAATCAAAATTTTATCTCTTTCCTAGCTCAAGTTATGCATTTTACAAGATATAAACTACTTTAAAAGCACTTATCTCGTTCAATTTAATTCTTCTAGAAAAATACCCTAAGTTGTAGATTGCATATTTTTATTAAATAGTACTCTTCATGATAAATCCAACAAAATTTAGTTCACCTCATTGGGATACTCCTAGCTCAAGATATAATTTTTGTAAGTTAGTATTCAAATCTATGAAAAATAAACAAAAACAACTAAACCCTAAATGCTAGGTGCACTTGGTCTATACACCCCACTGTGACTGATGCGTGGGTCCTGTAGGTCAACAGGCCCCATGTGTCATTAGCATAGAAGCAGGGCAGCGGCTTGATCGGCGATGAACTCATCGACGACGAGGTCACCACCGTTGTGTTCCCCATTCCCACATGCATCTATGGGTGCCCTTGGTTTGCCCAGAGGATCGCTAGAGCTAGCTTGACGGCAGTGATGGTGGCTCGGCGGCGGCGTGTGGTGGCGCTCCGGTCGTTACTGGCCACGGTAAGCTCAGATGGGTGCGGCTACACCTCTATAGGGATCTAGCGGAGACGTAGGGTTTGGATTGGGGCTTGTGAGGGCATCGGTGAGGCACGGCCGTATGCATGGCAGCATGGTGGAACACCACAATGACAGCACGACAGCGTTCTAATCCTTCTAAGCCAACATTGTCCTTAGGCTCTTGCCTTGAGTTAGACCTAGCTCTAACCTAACCCTAACAAGAGGAATGCGTGAGAGAGACGACTTGGTGGAGAATGGCCACGGCGAGCGCAAGCTCGGCGGTGCTCCGGTGAGAGCACGACGACGGTGAACTTGAACTGCGGCTATGCCTAGGCTTGAATGGTGATGCTAGTGGGTTGGTGAGGTGGAGTGAGGTGTGGCGAAGCTGTGTGCGTGAGCTATCGAAGAATGGCATGGCGGCGGTGGTGTGCGAGCTCAGCAGAGGTCGGCGGCAATGGCGTGGCGCGGTGTGGCTTCGCTCGGGCGCTGTGAGGGCAAGAGAGAGAGTCAGAGTGAGGCAAGTGAGGAGGGAGGGCGCGTCGCTACCGTTTTGTTGCCTGCGTCATCCTGATTGGTGGGACCCTCACCGATGGGCAGCCACCATGCGGCATACGTGGCCTGAGCGCGGTCGACCACGATGGCCGGTGATTTGAATCGGCTAAGTCCGATTCAGTTGACTGACAGCGCTACTTCGTGCCTCTATATCTCCTAATCCAGTTTGAGTTAGCAAAATTGGTATTAGTGAAAGTTGTAGAGATACATGAGTGCTACAAGATTGCTTAAGGGAGTTTTGTCTAAATTGCAATATTTTTCAAACTATATGTCTCCAAAGTGGGCTACATTGAAACTGAAAGCAGCTTCAAGACACAAAAATTCTTAATTCACAAAACATCATTTTGTTGATACTTGTGAGCTCTATTTGACCATGTTAGGCACTAATTCAGCTCATGACCCTTAAATAAAGTTTGTTACCCATGATGTGAACTACAACTTTTATTTAGGTCACACAACCATGCAAACAACTTAAGCTACTGTTCAACTTTGGTCAAACTAGCATCATGAAAATGGCATTACAAAGTAAACCAACACTTGGAAGCAAAATTGGCTTAAGTCATGAATATAAACATTGTTCCAAATATCATTCTAGATGCGTCTAAGGTATCTTGGTGACCTCACAACCATCTCATGCATTGGTCACATATAATCACAAGCATAATTAAGTATATGAGCAACATCACATGTGATAAAGAGAAGGTAAATGAAATGAAACTTCATATGCTCATGCTCATGAATGCTTGGATGATGCTTGTGCTCATAAAATGCAAGTGCAAAATGCAATGCTTAACACTATGGTGTTATAGCCCCTCCCCCTTATAGAAATCTCACCCTGAGATTTGAAAGACCTACCATTTTTCATAAAAGGCGGGATAAACTTCATGCAAATACTCTTCCCGTTCCCAAGTGACATCTTGTTCATTGTGGTTATTCCACACCACCTTGTAGAACTTAATGACTTTGCTTCGTGTTACTCTTTCTGTTTCTTCTAGCACTCGGATTGGCTTCCCTTCATAAGTCAAATCCGATTGGAGCTTAATGTTGGTGGGTGCAATAGCTTCATTATGTATGCGAAGACATCTTTTTAATTGGGAAACATAGAAGACATCGAATATAGCACTCATCTTAGGAGGAAGTTGTAACTTGTAGGCGATATTTCCCTTTCATTCAATAATCTAGTATGGCCCTACATATATAGGCTCAAGCTTCCTTTTTACTCCAAATCTCTACACTCCTTTCATGGGCGAAACCTTTAAGTACACATAGTCTCCCACTTCAAAGGTTAATGGTCTTGTTCTCTTATCAGCATAACTCTTTTGTCTAGGCTGAGCTACTTTTATATGTTGTTGGATAACGCGTACTTGCTCTTCAGCTTCTGCGACAAAGTTAATTCCATAATATCTTCTTTCTCTGGGCTCAATCCAATTCAAAGGAGTTCTACATTTCCGACTGTACAAGGCTTCAAAAGGAGCCATCTTGATGCTCTCTTGATAACTGTTGTTATAGGAAAACTCAGCTAAAGGTAGCCATTTCTACCATGAACCCTTGGAGGATATAACACAGGCTCTCAACATATCTTCCAAGATTTGGTTCACTTGCTCAGTTTGTCTAGAAGTTTATGGATGGTATGCTAAACTTCTAATTAGTTTGGTTCCCAAGGCCTGGTGCAAGTGTTCCCAAAAGCGAGCTATCAAATGTGGTCCGCAATCTAAGATTATGGTCCTTGGTACTCCATATAGTCTCATGATCTATGAAACATATAGCTCAGCGTACTTCCCCACGTGATACACCGTGTTAACTGGTATAAAATGCCTGACTTGGAAAGGTGATCTACAAGGATCCATATAGAATCATGACCTTGTTGTGTTAGCGGGAGGCCTGTAATAAAGTCCATACTTATTTCCTCCCATTTCTAGCCTAGAATAGGCAACAACTGAAGTAATCCAGTAGATTTTAGATGAATGGCCTTGACTTTACTGCAATTATCACACCTAGCGACATAGGCAGCAATTTCCTTCTTCATCTTGGTCCACAAAAAATGGCTTTTCAAATCTTGATACATTTTGCTACTACCTGAATGGATAGACAACTTGGACGAATGAGCTCTATCTAAAATTTGATTTCTAAGTACTCAGTCTTTCAATACCACAAGTTGGTCCTCAAAACCATAGCACACCTCTTTCGTCTGACCTAAAATGCTTAGTTTCCTGTTCTTTCATCTTTCGCTTGATGTGGAACGCATCCATAGGCGAGCCAGAAGTCTTTGAGCCAAATGCCTGGGTTTGTCTCCCCAGTGTACTTGGTGATGTTGGAGGGAGGCTGGAAACACTGTGGGAACGGTGCTCTCTGGATACGCCAGCTAAAGGCCCATGGCCCCAAACCCTCAGGGCTAGGGCTCTGGTCGTTCGGCCTGCGACCGCACCTAGGGCGCATTTCACCACTTACCTCTATGGTTTGGCCGGGATCCATGTTGCCTGCTACCGTACGACGGACATCGTTATCATGTCGGGCCCGATGCCGGTCGCTGATGATGCTACAAGCATCCTAGTGCGGACCGAGCGGCTCACATACCGGTGGTCGGTGTGGAGAAGGAGCCTGGTCAAACCGTGGTGTGGCTGCCGCACCCTGAGCGGAGCCTGATGGCTACAGCGGCGAGCAAACAGAGCGATCCGGCTGGCGCGTCCCTGTCCCCTCGGTGGGGAGAGAGGGCACGGGTCGGAGTCACAATGTGGAGCTTTCTGCCTATTGGACGGCAGCGGCCTCTACTAGAACCTAGAGGTTCTGGTAGACTACCTGCTCCTGGGGGTCGACGGGCTCGGGAACACTGCGTAGAAGCATTGCTGCAGCAGTGATATTCTAGCCGTCCCGGGTGAATTATGGGACATCATTCCCCTCGTTCACGATGTCATGCTGGACCTGATGAGCGTGACCCCAGGCGCCTCCCGCCGGGCCAAGCGCATGGGGCGCAACGTGCCGCACCAGCCGTGCCGGTGCAGGCGGCGGCTGGCTCTGCTGTCGTTGTCGTAATTCCTCGGTGTGTGCTTACGCAGACACGAGGGCCTCCGCACGAGGGTTCGGAGGGGCATGAGTTTGTGTCGACTCCACAACCACCGGTGGCTGTCCTAGACCGTTCGCCATAGCGCATTCCCAGGAAGGATGGTGGCAGGGTGCCACATCACTGATGCTAGAACCATCGCTCTTGC
This sequence comes from Miscanthus floridulus, assembly GCF_019320115.1. Classification (NCBI taxonomy): domain Eukaryota; kingdom Viridiplantae; phylum Streptophyta; class Magnoliopsida; order Poales; family Poaceae; genus Miscanthus; species Miscanthus floridulus. The sequence goes on along the minus strand of NC_089591.1, from coordinate 2,865,150 downwards.
CCTCATTATCTGGGAGTTCGTTGGAAATGACAGGAGCGAAGCCTGCCATTCCTACGAATTCGGACATGAGTGGGGATGGTGCCAGCGCCCTTTGGAGCCCCTGAGCATAAGCATCCACGGAGGACATGAGGCCATAGGGGAACCGACCATACGGTGTTTGTGGTGTAGGCAGTGCAGTCCCCCCGGGTGATCGGTGGGAGGTAGTAACTAAAGGGCGAATAAAAGAACACGTATTACTTACAGTGGGATTTGAGCAGAGAGTTTGCTCAGAATGCAGTGTAGATGCCACACCATCGAAGTCGTGTGTCCCGGAGTTGACGGAGAACGTCTCTCCGATGGGTGCCGGGTCGCGAGTCTCCTCACGGAGGTGGAGTACGCCAAGCCGGTTAGCGATGAAGTGTAGGCTTCCAAAGAGGAAGGCCTAGGATGGCTCGAGGACGGGTGGAACCCACATCCCGGTGGGTGAGAGTGCAGGAAAGTCCAGTGAGTCAAGGCGAATCGTATCGCCCAAGCCCACCATGGTGGGGGTGGCGGAAAAATGGGCCATCCGATGACCAAAAAGTGTTGAACGTACAACGTCTTCCCCACGGACGGCGCCAACTGTCGGTACAGAAAGTGACCAACTAGTGAATATTTGTAGTTTTGATGTACGTTGTGATCGGAGGTGGCCTAACACTCAATGACATAGGATTTATACTGGTTCAGGCAACATACCCTATATCCAGTTTGGGTCAGTCGGTGACTTTATTCCTAAGCCCAGGTGCTCGAAGTCTGTAGTGGGGTTACAAACGAGAAGGAGAAAGGTGGGGTGTACGAGAGGCCCGGTCAGGTCCGATCGGAAGGGCCGAGGGTGACCAGAACTCTGCTATGAGCTCGGTGTTTGAGCGTGTGTTTGAAGGGTTGCCAGCTATCGATCTAGTGAATCTCAACTTGAAGAAGTCGACCTCCTTTGTTGGAGGGAGCACATCCCCTTTTATAGATAAAGGGGATGGTTTTACAGGTGAGAGGGAGAGAGTATGGATGTTTCTAGGCCTTGTTGCCCACGCCGACGAGGTTAGCGATGATGGTAGGCGCCCACAATACTATTGATGTCACTGTAGAATGTCGGGTGCACATGGGAGGTTGCATTGGCTTCTTCAGGAAGGGTGGATGTTGGTACCTACAAAATACTGTTGGTATGTGAGGAGCCCTACCATGTGTACCAGGTATGGTGAATCCTGGTGCCCATAGTGCTATCGATGCCCAGAGGCATGTGGGGGCTTTTTGCCATACAGGAGTCCAACGGCGCCTACAATACTGTAGATACAAATGTCAGCGCCTATAATACTGTTTGTGTTAGGGCAGTTGTGGAGCACTATTCCTGTAGGCATACAAGGTATGGTCCCTGGTATCATGGTTTGACTTGTGCGCTGCCTTCTCCATTCGCCCCTGGTCCCTTCCGAGCGGGCGTCCCCGGTCGGAGGGCTCTAGTCGACCCTAGCCGCGCCAGTCAGAGAAGAGTGGTAAGCAAGCTTCCTACAGGGTCCCTAGTCAGAGACGTGGGGTCAGAGTAGGAAGCAGCGTTTTGGGCCAGGCCTTCTGATCGGAGAGACCATCCAGAGGCGGCTGGTGTCTGAAGCGAGTGCTCCGGTCAGAGAGGTGGGCTGAAGAAGTTGACGAGCGGGCGTTTGTTCTTTCGGGCAGACCTTTCAGTCGGCGACTGGACTGTCCTTCCGGCCCATCGTGTTTTAGACTCTTGGGCCGGCCCATGAACTACATGTTTTCTTGGGCCGAGCCCTGGCGTGGAAGCGGGTCCCTGAGGGACCCCAGGTTTATGAACTTGACACGTATAGATTGATCAACTCTATAGAGCGTGTACATCTAGAACCATAAGATCTCCATCATCAGTGGTGCCCCAACAAGGCTGATATCGGGTTCCCTTCCAACTAGTGCAATGCCACCCTACCACTCAGCCCTGGGCCACCCTGGAGTCCACCGAAATGTTGAGACTATGAGATGTAGTATCGGGCCCTAGAGGTCACAATGCTGTCTTAGGAGGGTGTGGGCCATATGCCCGTACCTCCCTACACTATCCACTTTCAACCTAGTAGTAGTGGCACCATCCTAGCTGGTCAGCATCCATCCCCCACCCATTCAAGGACGAGTGGCATGCACGTAGGGTCCTATGATCCGATTCTCTCGACATGCCAGTCCTTAGGGGGACCAGATAGGATATCTTCTCAAAGGGAATAACCAACACCCCGTGCCTCGATGACATCTCAATCCCGAGGCTTCATCCCACAAAGACACTCCACCCCGAGATCTCATCTCACATGCACCTGCCATAGGTACCACTCATAGGGGATGCCCAGGTCACACCCCCTGCTAAGACTCGCCAAATGAATCATCATAAGATCCTACCCGATCGACTCAACCCTCACCACACACCAAAAACGCATGCCAAGATCTCCCTGGTTGTTACCACATTACTGGCACCCAGTGCCTTAACCACTCACATACAATCCTCTACCAAGCATCACATGACAGATATCATGCATAGTAGAAGTAGTAGCAAGTAAGTAAGTGAGCGTCTAACCTAACAACGTGTGTGTAGGGGTATAGGTTGTGACAAGGTAATGGCTCACAAGTAATTCTACCATGCAACCTATCATAGATCATTTGCATAAAAGTAAAGCACTAGCATCTACATTGTAGCATGTCTAATAGGATTCTATGAGGTTGGGTGGGACGTGGCACCTGGTAGGTCATCTCTAAGTTCCTTAGTGTAGTTAGGGTCATGCTCCTTAGTCTGTGGCTCATCTGGGTCTATCAAATGAGACATATAGCCACGATAAGCGACTCCTATAGATGATCACAAAGAAGCAATAGAAATTCAAAAGATCCAAATCCACTCAAACATAAGCCTATGATGTAGAGCTGATTTTTAGAAAAAATTGGGCACTGGTTTCATATTTTTCTGAGGTCGTATGAATTTTCTAAGTTTAAATCATTTTCTAAAAAAGAAAAAGAAATGGAAAAACCAGAGGCTGACATGTGGCAGCATGTGATTGGGCGAGGCGGTTACGATCACTAACAAGTGGGACCAGGTCATCGGTCAGCATTGACCGATCAATGGTCAACATTGACTGAGCTTAACTAGGCTTAATGGGCCGGGTCATGGGACAGATATAGACCGGTCTGTGCCGGGCCAGGCCCGAACACGTGTTGCGTAGGCAGGCAGCCACATGGCACAAGCAGGCCGCTACTAGGCTCATGTCCACAGGGCTAGTCCATGGTGGACAGCGCTGTGTGGGTCTATGGACCACAGGCATGGTCCACAATGGACCACATCCACTCCCTCTCTCTCTCTTCAGTCTATGGTGCACTAGGTGCACGTGGGGGTTAGGCGAGGGTGTGGCTACCTCCCCCTCTCTTCTATTTCTCATGGTGGCACCCTTTGCTGGTGGCCTGCTATCTTAGCTGTGCGATATGATGGCCTAGCAGGGTGGGTGAGGGGCTCTACGGCTGCGTGGGGTCATGGTGATTACATCAAGGGGCTATAGGCGGTACCTTGGGGCTCGGTGTGGCCAGCCATGGTGATGCAGTGGCTCACGACGGCGTGGAGATGGTAGTGAGGTGCTTTGGGTGACGGTGAGGCTCCAGGAAAAGCTCCATTAGCTTCCCCCATGCCATGGAGGACATGGCTAGGGCTCCAGGGGTGACTCTAAGGGCTTTAGACGAGGCGACCACGGCGACAGCGGCTCAGCGGTGAAGGCAGGCGGTGGCATGGTGGCCACAGCCACAATTGGTGCCCAGGTGGCTCCTTTCCTTCAATTGGAGTCACCTAAGAGCCAAAGGGCTCACCAGTGATGACCAACTGGCATGGCAGAGTCCGCTCTGCATCGAGGGCATGTGGTGGAACTCTGGCGAGTGCATGGCCTCAATGGACCAAGGAGGGCGGGGCTTTTCCTCCAACCGACTAGACGGTGGGTTGCATAGGGTCAAGGTGAAGCTCGACAGCTAGGTCTCAACTTGTGAGGCGGCTAGAGTTGGTTGGGATGTTCGTGGCACAGCGGCGGCATGAGCGCGTGATTGCACCGGTGTCGCAAGGTGACTAGCAGCCCCCGAGGCTTCTGTTCTTCATCTATCTAGCGCACATCATGTCCTTAGTGAGGCAAATCTCACCGGGGTGGTTGCGCTACCTCTACCGGTAGGGTGAGGCCAGAACAAGGCGATGCCATGGGTGGCCTTGGCCACGGCGATTGTACAATGCACGAAGAGGGCACACCGGTGTTCCCAAGCACCCGAGGCTTGACAAGGCTGGCTCTTGGCCTATGTACGTGCATGCCTTTGGGTCTCCTAGGTTGGAAGACCACATTGGTGGCCATGGCACAAACGCAAGGGTGAGCAAAGGGGTTCGACAAGGGCTCACCATGGGCTTGGTGTGGCTAGGATGGTGGTGTAGTGGCAAGTCAAAGCAGTGTCGAGGTGTAGCAGCATAGTGCCAATTTGCGATAGGAAAGAAGGCGATCGGTCTCATCCTTGTCTCCTACGGGCTTAGCTCCTCCCCTCCTTCCTCCTTCTCCTTCCTCCTTCTCCTCCTCTAGGGCATTGTGGTGGTTCATGGGTTGCCATAGAGTGGTAGTGGGGTGTAGGAGCGATGTTAGGGCACCGGGGGTGCCCTCTTAAAGGGAGGCTGTGGCCATGGCGAGCGGTAGACAGCGAGGAAGGGCAGAGGGGGTATGTGTAGGGTGGATATGGCCTCTAGGCTAGGGTTTTGGGAGTGCAGGGTGGTTGCATGCCCACTGGCACCGATAATTTCAAACATCGGTGATCAAGGCAAGGACAAGGTGGCGTCAGTGCTATGGGGCCACAGCGGTGACATCACGTGGCGTGGGTGCGAGTTGGAGGCGGGTGCAGGCATCGCGGATCGTGAACATGGCACGCATCCACCTAGCAAGATGCTCTGGCACCAGTGCTCTGCTCTATTTGTAAAGGTAGAGGAGGTTGCTGGGGGAAGAGGATGATAGGTAGGGCCCACCTAGCGGTGGCAGCAGAAGAAGGCGATGGTGGCACATCGGGATGCGGGGGCATAATGTGGGCCAGATTGCTAGGCCACGCGAGCGTAGATGTGGTGCTGAGCCATGGTGGCTAGCTGGGCTACGTGGGCGAAGCTGGCTGGTGGGTGGAGTGTAGGCATAGGAGCAGGCACGTGCGCGGGGGGCAGAGCTGGGCCAGCTTGGGCTGCTCAGGCTGCTTTCCTCTTTCCATTTTCTCCCTTTTTTCAATTCCTTTTCTATTTCTATTTCTATTTCCACACTACACCTTGGACTCCTATGCATGTATACATGAGTTGCCAAGCATGTACACACCCTAGTGGGGTCCACATGGGGTCATCTAGGGTTTTAGGGTCCAAGCCAAGGGTTGGGAACACACACAACAAGTTATTTATAAAGGTTGAATTGATTTTATTACATCACATAAAATCATGAAGAAGCAACTCACATGTTGAATTAAATGCAAAATGCTCAACCATGCTAACTTGGGTTCTACTTATGCAACTACATGGGTGGTCTCCTAGTATGCACACTCACCATGCATGGGTTTTGTTAGAAAAATTTTTAAGTTCAGATTTTTGGGTTATTGGAAAACCTGGGTTGTTACAGTCCTCCCCCCTCATAGGAATCTCGTCCCAAGATTTAAGGTGAGACATACCTTTCAAAGAGGTAGGGGTATAGCATTTGAAGTTCTGACTCTTTCTCCCAAGTGGCTTCTTGTTCAGTGTGGTTGCTCCACTAAATCTTGCACATAGGTATGATCATGCTTCTAGTTTCCTTCTTGGCTCTATCGCGTATCCATATCGGGTGCTCCTTGTACTCTAGAGTGTCCTGTATATCAAGGGCCTCTGTATGTACTTGCTCATCTAGTAGCTTCAAGCACTTGTGTAGTTGAGATACATGGAATGGTGCACTCCGGTCAATTCCTCAGGTAGTTCAAACTCATAGGCTAGCTTGCCAACTCTTTGACAAATCTAGTAAGGTCCTACATACCTTGGCACCAACTTCCCTTTCACAAGGAACCTGATGGTGCCTCAAAGTGGGGAGACTTTAATATAAACATAGTCCTCAACTTTGAACTCAAGGTCTCTTCACCTTTTATCTGCATAACTCTTCTATCAGCTTTGAGCAATTCTCATATTCTCTCGCACTTGGGCGACTCCTTCCTCAACATCCTTGATCTTAGCGGGGCCAAAGAACGATCTCTCCCCAGCTTTTGACCACATCAGAGGGGTCCTACACTTCCTCCCATACAAGGCCTCAAATGGTGACATCTTGAGACTTGCCTGGTAGCTATTGTTGTAAGAAAACTCTACGTGTGGCAAACTCTTCTCCTAATCAGACCCATATTTCAGAACACAAGCTTGGAGCATATCCTCCAAGATCTAGTCCACTCTCTCTATCTGGCCATCCATCTAAGGGTGGTAAGTGGTGCTGTAATCCAATCCAGTCCTGATTGCCTTGTGGAGACTCTTCTAGAACTTGGACACATATTGTGTCCCTCGATTAGACACTATGCTCACAGGGGCTCTATGAAGCCTAAGAATGTTATCCACATAGAGATCTACGAGCTTCTCAGTTCTGTAGTCATTCCTCACAGCTATGAAGTGGGATACCTTGGTCAATCTATCACCAATTACCCAAATCGAGTCATGGCCTTTCGAGGTTTGAGGTAAACCCACTATAACCTCCATGGATATGCTTTCCCACTTCCACATTAGAACATCTAAGGGCTTCAATAGTCCTATTGGTCTTTGGTATTTGACCTTGATCCTATTGTAGATGTCACAACGCGTGACATGCCCTACAATATTAGCTTTCATATTCTTCCACCAGAAAAGCTTCTTCAAGTCGGCATACATCTTGGTACTCCCTGGGTGGATACAATACTTAGAGTCATGACCCTCGGCTAGGATCTCCTCTCGCAAGGCTGCATCAGAGGGTACACATATTCTATCCTTGTACCAGTACACTCCCTATTCATCTTCTCTAAACTTAGGACTCTTGCCTAGCTCCATGAGCTCATGGATTTCCTAGATTTCAGGGCATTCTTGTTGGGCTTTGTAGATTTTATCTTCAAGATTGTACTGCACTTGAAGCTCATTCAGCATTCCCCTCAGTAGGATTTCGAGTCGAAGGTCCTCCATCTCTTAACTCAGCTCTGGTGGTATGGCTTCTATTATCAGACTATGGCAATAGCTCTTATGGCTCAGGGCATCTACGACTACATTGGCTTTCCCTAGGTGATAGTGTATCTCTAGGTTGTAGTCCTTAATCAACTCTAGCCATCGGCGTTGTATCATGTTTAGATCCTCTTGAGTGAAAAAGTACTTTAGGCTCTTGTGATCGGTGTAGATGTCACATTTGTTCTCAATCAGATAGTGTCTCTAGATCTTCAAGGCATGAACAATAGCTACAAGCTCAAGATCATGGGTAGGGTAGCATTGCTCATGTTCCTTCAGCTGGCGGGAAGCATAAGCTATAACTATCCCATTTTGCATTAGAACACAGCCGAGTCCCTATCTAGATGCATCACAATAGACCACAAAGTCTTGTTGAATGTCAGGCAATGCTAACATAGGAGTGGTGGTAAACTTCTGTTTCAAGGTCTAGAAGCTTTGCTCGCACTCGAGCGCCCACTCAAACTCATTGGTCTTCTTTAGAAGGTTGGTCATTGGCTTGGCTATCTTGGAAAAGTTCTCAATGAAGCAGCGGTAATGTCCTACCAACCCAAGGAAACTCCAGATATCAGTTGAATTGTGGGGTTGTTCCCATTCTTTTACAGCTTCATTCTTGGCAGGATCAACAACTACTCCCTCAGAGTGAGTATGTGACCTAAGAAGGCAACTTCTTCAAGCCAAAATTTGCACTTGCTGAACTTGGCATATAGCTAATTCTGTCTTAGTTTCTCCAACACTACTCTCAGATGCTGCTCATGTTCTTCTATAGTGGCTGAATAGACAAGAATGTCATCGATGAATACCACCACAAACTTATATAGTTCCTCCATGAACACTTTGTTCATCATATTCATGAAGTAGGCGGGGGCATTGGTGAGTCCAAAGGACACAACGGTGAACTCATACTACCCATATCTAGTGACAAAGGTTGTCCTAGGAATGCCCTCAGTTCTGATCTTCATCTGATGGTACCCAGATCGGAGATCAATCTTAGAAATAAACTTGGCATTCCTCAGCTGGTCTAGCAGATCATCTATCCTCGGTAGTCGGTACTTGTTCTTGATAGTCACGGCATTCAAGTTCCAGTAGTCAATGCACATCCTCATGGAACCATCCTTTTTCACAAACAAGATAGGGGAACCCTAGGGTGAAGCACTAGGGCCTAATGTACCCCTTGTCAGACAACTCCCTAGCCTATTTCTTGAGTTCCTCTAGCTCGTCAATAGACATGCGGTAGGGCCTCTTAGCAATAGGTCCCATACTAGGCAGAAGGTCGATCATAAACTCTACATCCTAGTCAGGTGGCATACCTGGCAGCTCTTTGGGGAACACATCAAGGTACTCACAAACTACGGGCACCTCCTTGACTGACTTGGCTTCGAAGCCTTAGACCCATGCACTAAAAACATATTGTACACCACATCGGGCATGTTCTAGGCGTCCTCCGCAATTAGGTGGGTGAGATGACCATGGGTTGGTCCCACGATGGGCTTGTGTGGCATACCCTAAATAGAAGCCTATCTCCTTTGCGTCAGAGTAGGTGGTGTAGCGTTCTTCATGGGGCAGTCAGCGACCTTATGGCCCGGCTGACCACAACCAAAGCAAGTACAGGGCACACTGCCTGTGGTGGTGGGCGCAGTGGTCTTCCATGTGCTAGGGCTTTGAATAGGGCGGTGGTAGTTGGTGGTGTGGGTACCCCCTTCATGGCTCGAAGTAGGTACGGCTCCCTGGATGGCACGAGGGTGAGGCTGCGAGGGCATGTGAGCACATAGCCTTTGAGATGCCAGGGCGCGAGAGGTGCTCTTGGCCTAGCACTTCTTGTCCTTGTAGAGGGCATCAGCCTCTAGACGATCCGTCTCCATCACCAGGACCTTGTTAATCATCTCCCATAGGGTGTAGCAGGTATGATCTAAGAGGGCCACCTTGAGGCAAGTGTTTAGACCCTTCTTGAAGTAGATCTTCTTCTTCTCAAAGTTTGTCTCACCGGGAGTGTACCTCATCATGCGAGTGAAGCAGTTGGCGTACTCCTAGATCTTCTAGGATCCCTGGGAAATGTTGCGAAACTCTTCCACTTTGGCATCCATCATGCCCTTGGGCACGTGGTGCTCACGAAAGGCTACGGCGAACTCCTTGTCATTGTTTTGAATCATCGGCTAGTAAATTTCTAGTTTGCGCATCTAGACTGGATGGCTATGCTTGGAGGACACAAGGATTTATACTAGTTCGGGTAGAATGTCCCTACTGTCTAGTTTGCTGCTATTCATGTTACTAGCACTTAGTTTGAAGTAGGGGTTACAAACTGGCGAGAGAGGGAATGGGTCCCATGTCTCTGGTGGAAAGATCATCTGCTCGGTGTGGATGCGTCTTGGCGTTCCCCCTCTTGTGGTGTCATCCTGCTTCCCCTTTTATAGATGAAGGGGAAGATACAGGTTACATGAGAGAGAGAGAGAGAAAAGCCAGTAGAACAGAAGGCCTCTATGGTCACAGCGTCCTTCCTTTCCTTCATGCGGGTCCTGCCGACACAGTAGATCATGATGAAGATGGTCTCCATGCCGTTACCCTATTCATCACCGTCATTGTACGCTGATGTTGTCAGCTGATCGTGATGCCCCATCCTATCCTGCTGGGCGGCATGGTGAGCAGGTATCCCTATCGAAAGACATACGGGGATTAGGTAGCACAGCATCAGTACGCTCGGCACTGTTGGCGATGTGCATCCTTAGACATGGCCCGTTGTGGCCGCGAGTCATGTCAAGGCATGCCTGCTCCATTTTCGGTGTCAGAAGTTTAACCCTAGGCTTGCACCACAAGACCTGTAGTGGTTTGGGGTAGTACAGACCCCGCTGGGCGAGGTAGAATCCTATGCCCTTGGGGTCGGGTGAGGCAAAGTCCATGCCCAAGGGGTCAGGCAAGGTGGAGCCCCCGCCCTTAGGGTTGGGCGAGATGGAGCCCATGCCTAAGGGGTCAGGCGAGATAGAGCCCCCGCCCTTGGGGTTGGGCAAGGTGAATCCCATGCCTGAGGGGTCAGGCGAGACAGAGCCCATACCTTCAAGGTCGGACAAAGTCCTAGATACGCTCTTGACCATTCAGGGGAGTTAGCGTTGCATCATCTTCCCTCTTCCGTGTATCCCTGATTCTGATACCCGACAGTAGTCCCTAAGCCTGTGGAGGAGTAGGATACTCCTTCGAAGGCTTTTTTAGATGGAAGGATTCTGAGGGTCTTGATCTCCTGTTGTGGGCCACGTGATGTCTTGGTAGGGTTGCCATTCCATTTCTTTGCATTTGGATCTCATGGTGATACGTAGTTGTGGGATTCGGGGGGTCAGAAAAGATCTCTCTCGATTCCGATCCTGCCCTAGGATCTGAACGATCCACCATCATCCTACGACTGCTTCTTCGATCTACTTGTGAATCCAGCCCTCGAGCCCCCATGCGTAGCAAGGTCCGATCGAGGGGTTAGCTTGTCTTGTAATCATCCTCCCTCATGTGTTTTTTCGATAAAACAGAGGGGTTGAGTCGTGACATGTTTTCCTCGATGGATGAATCATGGTGCTCAGTGAGGGGTCCATATAGTTCTTGGATCCGTTCGACCGGTCCTGAGGGCTCATTGCCTTTCTTTAGGGAAAAACCATGGACCATGCTCTATCAAGACTTGAACGTGGGCCGGGATGCCTGTTGTAACACCCCAGTGTTAAGCATTGCATTTGGCATCTGCATTTCATGAGCACAAGCATCATCCAAGCATTCATGAACATGAGCATATGAAATTTCATCTCATTCTTATACATTATCACATGAAATGTTGATTTTATATATATGCTTATGCTTCCAATCATGCATGACCAATGTATAAGATGGTTGTGAGGTCCTAAAAACATGTTAGACACATCTAGAATGGTAAATGGAACAATGTTTGTATTCATGACATGGGCCAATTTTGCTTCTAAGTGTTGGTTTCATTTGAAATGCCATTTTCATGATACTAGTTTGACCAAAGTTGAACAATAGCTTAGAGTGTTTGCATGGCTATGTGACCTAAATAAAAGTTGTAGTTCTTATCATGGGTAACAAACTTAATTTAAGGGTCATGAGCTAATTTAGTGTCTAACATGGTCAAATAGAGCTCACAAGTATCAACAAAATGTTGTTTTGTGACTTTCTCGGTGTTGAAACTGTTTTCAGTTTAAAAGTACCTCACTTTAGAGCAATGTAGTTTGTAAACTAGTGAGAACTAGATGATGGTTCCTAAAGTTGGAGATCTCACATAGCTCTACAACTTTCACTAATACCATTTTCACTGATTCACCACGGATTAGGAGTTATACGTACACGAACTTGCACTGTCAATCGTTGGTGGTAGGCCTGAAACTGGTCGGGGCAGTGTGGCATCATGGCCGACCGGCCATAGACAATGGACCCCGTGTGGTGTACATGCACTAGGGCTAGGCCACGTAGCGGCCAGGCGCACGCTGAAAAGGCCGACGAGCAACCCTGCCCTCACTCACGCCCTCACTCTCTTTCTCTCACTCGCTCTCGCGCTCACCGAGCGGAACCACAACACCGCTATCGCCACCATAGCTCTACCGAGCTCGCACACCACTGCCACCATGCCATTACACTATTTCTCGCACACACAGCTCTGCCACAACCTCCTCCACCTTGCCGACCCGCTAGCACCACTGTCGATGAAATATGGTCGGTAGTCTACCTAGGGGTATGCCCAAGGTAGTAGATTGTCGGCAGACAGATGCGCAAGCCACAAACAAGACGGTGACGTAAGACAAATACGAGGTTTTATCTAGGTTCGGCCACCAAGAAGGCGTAATACCTATGTCCTGCGTCTGATTTGTATTGCTGTATGTCAATGAGAGATGTTTTTTAGAGGTGTCCCCTGCCCGCCTTATATAGTCCGGGGGGCAGGGTTACAGATCTGGGAACTAATCCTAGCCAGTTACAATTGCCATATGTGGCCAGATAAGGATTCATATTCTAACCGACCAAGATCTTGCTTGATCACCAAATCTGCCTTGACTCCTTATGCGGGACTCCAAACAGGTTGGCCAGGCTGCGCGTCGTCTTTTGGTGGACCAGACCCACTAATCCGGGCCAGCCCAAGCCTAGCCGTAAGGGTATAGGGGGTTAATACCCCCACAGCTAGTCCCCGAGCACCATGTATTATGCTGCGACACGCCATTTTAACCTTTTCCGACAAGTAAGGCTAGAGTCCTTGACATCCCTGACCACCGTTATTGCCGGAGAAGTAGGTTGTCCGAAGAATATATGGTGCTCTTTAAAAAAGAAAAAGATTTCCATCCTATGAAGTGTGCCCACTTGTATTTCTGAAAAGAAATGTAAGTGAATCTTGAAATGTAGCATCCTTGAGCATCAGAGGCGTAGTGGTCAAAAAACAAACACATTCACCGCAAGGTGAAGTGTGCCCACTTAGTCCCCGAGCCTGGTAGTAGGTGACATAGACACGTGGTGGTAGGGTCTAAAAAAGAATTTCCACTGAAGTTAAGAATCCAATCGACGTGCAGGCGATACGAGATGCACCGGCAGGTGCATCGTACCGATGTAGCCCCCAAGCTTGCTGGAAGGCGAAGTATGAGCCTTGTTGCAAGGTCTAAATAAATGTCTCTCAACTGTATGTGAGTACCAATCACATGTAGCCAAGGAGAGCGATCTCCGAGCGGTGGTTGGGACAGTCCCCGAGCACATTAGTGGTCAGAGCAGTCCCCGAGCACGGCAGTGGTCGGAGCAGTCCCTGAGCACGGTATTGGTCTGGGCAGTCCCCGAGCATGGCGGTGGTCTGGTCCATCCTTGAGCACAAGACATGCAGCGAAAAAAAACAAACACCGTTTGTACTATTATTTGGTGTATTTATTTGTCTCCTTACTCTGTCAAGTCCAATCTGACACGTCTGTTCAAAAAAGCAAATAGGTATAGCACGTCACTCTGTCTTCTTGCTCTTTCTAGCAAATAGTCACTTGGCACCTGTATGGAGGTGCGTCAGAGTGGGCCCTCTCACACTATCAATGAAGAGGCGCATACACTGGTAACGAAGGGGCACATTTATTGGCATAGATCTCGAGGTTGTGAAAACAATCGTCTGCAGCGCGTGCGCACATCTCCCAAGAATCTCGGGCAGACGAAACAATAGGGCTCTTGGTTATTTATAATATACAACTGGTAAGTTACTTTTTACAGATCCCCATTGGCATTCACCGCCACAACCTTCTTCTTCCTCTTGCCGAAACCCTATACCTCCAAAAATCATCACCAATCCCCCCTCCACCGCATCCACCCCTTTAGCAAGGACAGATTAATGGCGAAGAGAGACGCCCAGAAGAAAACCGGAGTCATGGCGAAGGAGTGGTGGAAGTCAAGGAGCAACGAGCAGACCATCAAAGACATCGTCGCCATGGGAGTGCTCCACAACAAGGCACTCGTGGGATGGCGTGCGCTGGAAGGTGAAAGCTTCCCCGATCCACAACCAGGTGAGATTGTGGTTTTCAAGGATTTCTTCAAGCGGGGTTTTGGGGTACCAGTGCACCCTTTCCTTTAGGGGCTCTATTTGTATTACGAGATTGGGATTTGCAATCTGCATCCCAACTCGATTCTTCTTGTCTCCACTTTCATCCATCTTTGCAAAGCCTATGGTGGCTTCTAGCCCCATTTCGACCTCTTTCGCCATCTGTTTTGTCTACGGAAGAAAGGGAGCGGCAGGTCGAAGATAGCCGGAGGCATATACCTCAATCTACGTGATGGGATGAAGGCCCAGTATTTGCACTACCCTTGGAACACATCACTGGACGAATGGTACAAGAAGTGGTTCTACATTCGTGAAGAGCCAAACACGATCACCCTATGCGATGTGGGGCTGATTCCAGGGAAGAAGAACAGCTGGTCGAAGAAGCTCGAGCACATGGAACAGATCGCAGAACTACTCGAGATGATCCCATGGGGAAAGCTGGACGGTCCAAGCGTGGTCGGAAACTTCATCAGCCGAAGGATCCAACCCTTCTAGAAGAGGGTACATCCTGGATACGAATACTAGGGGAGCTCAGATCCAATGAGCACCAGAAAAGAGGCGCTTGACAAGATAGAAGTCAAGGCCAGGATTAGGGAGCTATTCAACTTAGCTGATCCCAACTATGTCAGGTTAAGCGACATCGAGCATGCCTTCAAGCTGGCCCGACCTCCCCCAAAGGTAAATGATGCTTCCTTATACTTGTAGAGTTATGTTGTAACAAAAATTGACTGTGCTGTCGCCTTTATGTTTCCTAGAGTAATGGTCATGACAGGGCAGCAGTGTTCGTGTCTCCACCCCCTAGTGTGGATTGGCCGCAAATTGCCGGCCCAACCGCCCAGACCAGTGCCAGGGCTGAAGACGTCGACTGGGCCATACTCGGGGTTGGAGAGGAGGCAACGGCCAGGTCTGCTGGCAAGCGTCCAGTGGCCAACAAACATCGTTAGGCCATCTTCCCCCTTTCAGACGATGAAACAGAGGATGCGGACATCTTCCGACTCATCCCTCGAAAGAGGAGGAGACAAGTGGAGTCGACGGAGCAGGGTGGCTCCTCTGTGCCAGCAGGGATCGCATCACCGACCACTGCAGCACAGAGGACAAGCAGAGAAAGGGTTGAGCACCAAACCCCGGCGCTAGTACTGGCCGTGGAAAAAGACCCGGTGGAACCCGCCGAGCACGTGGAGCAGGCGTGGTCAAAGAGACGCTCCTTCGCCACGTCATACCGTGCTTCCAAGCTGTAAGTATCTGTAACTTTGATGTAAGCTTACAATTTGTATTGAATACTATTGTCTTCTGAACTTTTCTCTGATATATTAGGTCGACGTCCACCGAAAATCCCAACCAGCTAGCCGGGTGCGGCATGGCTTCGCCGGTACTGGTGGAAAGAACTGCCCAGTAGCCGACTATGGAGGAACCTATAGAAGAAATTTCGCTGGAACCTCAGCAGACGAGCAGCCAGACCATAGTCCCCGAGCAGCTGGTTGAGAAGAGAGCCAAGCCAAGTACAAGTGCTCCGAGCACTAACCCTGCTGAGGTGGATACCTTGGCGCCAAGGGAACCAGACCAAGCCGAGGAGCAGCAGATGGAGGTGGCACAGAGCACGCTTGCCGATGCTATGGCTCATGGGAAAGCCATAGTGGTCGCAGAGACTACAAACTCCAGACCAGCACTGCCCCCTGAACAAGAAGCCAAAGAGGACGAAGTAGAAGAGGTCCTGGGTCATCCCCAAGACAAGCGACAACATATATATGTGTCGCGCTGGCGGAACGACGAGTGGGTTATGCATGAAGAAATCCCAGAGGTCGAAGAGACCCTAAAAGTTGAATGAGCAGCAAAATGTCTGGTGACAGAAGTCCAGGTATGTTTGGCTTGACCACTTGACCTTGCTATGTAGTCGAACTGTCTGACTTAGCTTGTTTATATGCAGGACTTGATGAAGACCGCAAGGTACCGAAAGAGGTGCTTCGATCAGATTGAGGGAATAACGGCCAACAATAGAGAACTGGTGGCCGAGGTGGAACGCTTGCACCACCAACTTGAAGCCGTCGACCAGGAGAGGACGAAGCAAGAGGCACAGAACCAGAACCTGGTCGGCCAGCTCAGTAACAAAGAGCAGGAAAAAACAAGTAAGTTTTCATTTTATCACAGCAAGTGCATGACACGTGTTGTTGCATTGTTGGTAGTGACAGCTGTCATGCAGGCTTAGAAGCCGAAGTAACCCACCTCCAAGAGGAGAATAGCCGTGTGACCACCGAGTGTGGTTGCCTGAAGGAGGACAATGAGAAACTGGCACACAACCAGTCTCAACTCTAGGACCGCACAACCAAGATGAAGGAGGAACTGAAAAGTAAGTATTCCAGACCACCTTTCTCATTCTATTGCCCGCCTTATCTTGTCATGCCGTTACATTTTGATGTCTTGTACGGTTTGCAGTTTTAAAAGTCAATGCTAAGAAACACCTAGAAGCTATGATGAAAGATCGTGACGGCTAGAAGGCACGATGCCTAGAGACCACCGAGGATCGGGACACATGGAAGAACTGGTGCCAGGAAGTGGCAACTGGCATTTTGCCCATCCTCGACCTTATCGACCCAGTGCTCATAGAGGAAGAGCCAAGGACACCCCAGCTCGGACTGGTCGAGAGAAGCAAAAAGGCATGGGGATGGTTCCAAGAGTTTGTGAAGGAGGCGGGTGAGTACACGGGTGCACATGTGCTAAGCATGGTGCGTGCCCACTACCCCCTGATCGATCTCAAGCGCCTAGAGGCTAGATACCTAAAGGAGGTAGACCTAGACAAGGCTGAGGAACTTCAGATGGCCCAGCTAGACCTGTCATTAAAGATAATTGGCGATATTAACCTATGTGGAGGCAGGACAGCACCTGTACAGGGTACGCCATCGACAAGTCAGCTAGGAACGCCATCAGTTGCAAGCCAACCGACGAAGCCTGCAGTCTCAACTAGCCAGGCATCGGCGGGGCCATCCCCTTCAGCTCAACCAGCACAAGAGTCCCCGAGACTCGAGTAGGATATCGGAAATAGCGAGCAGTAGGTGCCGCGTGCCCCAACTAGCCAATGTAATAGGCTTAGAGCTATAGAAGGAGGACATAGTTGTGTTATTGTAAACTTGGACCTCTTCAGGCAAGCTTGTAATAACGTAACTATATATCATCATAAGCTTGTTTGCTTTGTATAAAACATATTTAAGCTTGAAACTCATGTTGGTGTAACTAAGTGAGAACATGTTAATGTTCTATTTAGTTGTACCATTTTGCTCGACACTACATCCTGAAAAGTTTGTGCGGCCCAAGTTTGCCATGTGGTCGGAGTGCGAGGTGCGTGACCTGTGCACACGTAGACGCAGACAAGTGAAACCAAGGGGGACCTGCCGATCACCCGTAACGTAGAGAGCGGATCCCATGCACGTTTTGGGAGGAACCAGAGATAGGACCTGCTCCGAAAACCATAGAAGGAATGGTGGTCGGCTCTTACTGGCTAAGGTAGAATAACCATAAAATTTGAAGTTACACATTAGAGTGGTCGGAGAAATCATAATAGCTTTATTGAAGTAGATCGAAAGTACAAGAGGAGTACATATCTCAGTAGTTAAGCATAGAAACGTCTAAGCTTGTCGATGTGCCACGAGTTTGGTACGTCCATACCATCCAGGTGAGCTAACCTATAAGACATTGGTCGTGTGACTTCCTTGATCATGAAGGGCCCCTCCCATGGGGTTGTGAGTTTATGGACACCAGCCTGGTTCGTCTTCCACTTCAGGACCAGGTCCCCGACCACAAAGAACCGCTCTTTAATGTTCTTGTTGTAGTACCTATGCAAAACAGCAAGGTATTTGGCCATACGTACACAAGAATCGAGCCGCTTCTCTTCTGTGCTATTCACTTCTAGCTCCTGTACTTCATTGACCTTGCCTTCATCGAAGTTCTCTACCCGTGCTGATCTGAAAGCTATATCTGCAGGAAGGACTACCTCAGCGCCGTAAACCATAAAGTATGGCGAGACACCGGTGTTACGACTGGGCTAAGTTCTGAGGCCCCAGACTATGGCTAGAAACTCTTTGAGCCATCTTCTGGGAGCTTTGTCATTTTCTCTATACATCCTCTTCTTCAATGCGTCCAAGATCATGCCATTTGCCTGCTCGACTTGTCCATTAGCTCTAGGGTGCGCCACCGAGACGTATTTTACTACTATGCTCCTTTCATCGCATAAGTCCCAAAAAGCATTCCCGGTGAACTGAGTACCCAGATCAGTGATGATGCTGTTGGGTATGTCGAAACGGTGGATGACTTGGTCGAGGAACGTGATAGCCTTTTCTGAGGAAGCCTGTACCAAAGGCATGTATTCTATCCACTTAGAAAATTTGTCGATCAGCACAAAGACGCATGTAAATTTCCCTGGAGCTGGTTTGAAGGGCTCGATCATATCTAGTCCCCTAGCATGCGAAGGGCCAAGAGGCTGGTATTGTCTAGATCTCATGTGCTGGTACGTGGATTCTCTTGGCAAAGAACTGACAACCCTCATAGTGGTGGACTAGCTTCTCTGCGTCGGCTACTACTGACAGCCAATAGAACCCTGCTCGGAAAGCCTTACCGACCAGCATTCTTGAGGCCGCGTGGTTGCCACAGGAGCCAGAGTGGATTTGGTCTAGGAGATGTTTGCCATCCTCCTGGGTTATACACTTCATCAAGATTTCCTCCTTTACGTTCTTGCGCCATAGCTTGCCATCAACAAGCAGGTACTGCTTACTACAACACATCAGGCCCTCATTTTCTGTCCGATCAGTGTAACTGCTGCCATCTATTAGGTATTTGATGAAAGGTATTCTCCAGTCGGGCTCATGAGTGGTCGGAGGCGGTTTGGTGGTGCTCGACGTCGGAACCGTAGCCACCAATTGCTAGTCTGGAGGTTTGTCTGCCATGGAATCTTCCTCTTCGATGGAAGGCGTGAGCAGGTCTTGGACGAATACGCCATGTGGGATTTTGGCTCGGGATGATCCTAACTTGGACAGTGCATCCGCTGCTTGATTCTTGTCCCAGACCACGTGTATGTACTCGATGCCATAGAACCTACCTTCTAGCTTTCTGATAGACTTGCAGTATGCATCCATCTTTTCACTGGTCATGTCCCAGTCCTTGTTAAGTTGGTTGATGACCAGCGCCGAGTCTCCGTAGACATAGAGACGTTTAACGCTAAGCTCAACCGCAATGCGTAGACCATGTAGGCATGCTTCGTACTCGGCGGCATTATTAGATGCTGGGAAATAAATCCTGAGAACAGTACTGGAGCTGCTCCTTGGATGGTGATACGAAAAGGACTCCTGCTCCCGCACCGTCAATGTTGAGAGAGCCGTCGAAGTATATCGTCCAATACTCGTCGGATCCCGTAGAGGCAAGCGTGCTTAAGTCTGTCCACTCGACAATGAAGTCAATGAGTGCCTAAGACTTTATTGTAGTACGGCTTGCAAATTCCAAGGAGAAGGGCATAGCTCCATTGCCCATTTAATGATGCGTCTGTTCGCATCCTTGTTGCTAATGATGTCTCGCAGCGGGTACTCAGTCATGACCACCACACGATATTCGTCAAAGTAGTGTTTCAACTTTCAGGATGTTATCAGTATGGCATAGATCAACTTCTGAATCTATGGGTACCTAGTCTTGGACTCATTGAGTACCTCTCTGATGAAATAGATTGGCCGCTGTACCTTGTAGACGTGGCTGGGCTCGTCGTGCTCGACCACCATGGCCGTGGAGACCACTAGATTAGTAGCCGCAATGTAAAGTAGGAGTGTTTCGTCTTCTCTTGGAGCAGTGAGGACCGGAGGTGACGTAAGGTATTGTTTCAGCTGTGTGAAGGCAGCGTCTGCTTCCTCTGACCACTCAAACTTTTTAGATGCTTTGAGTAGTTTAAAGAATGGTAATCCCTTTTCGCCTAATCTTGATATGAAATGGCTGAGGGCAGCCATGCATCCGGTAAGCTTCTGAACATCCTTCACCTTTTTGGGCGGCTTCATGTCCAAGATAGCTTTGACTTTCTCTGGGTTAGGGTGTATGCCGTCGTGACTGACGATGTTGCCAAGTAGTATGCCAGAAAGAACACCAAAGATGCACTTCTTTGGGTTTAATTTCCACTAGAATGTGTTAAGGGCTGCAAAGGTGTGTTCTAGGTTGTCAACAAGGATATGTGCTTCCTTGGTTTTGACAACTATATCATCAACATAAGCCTCGACGAGGTCATCTTTTATCTCATCTTTGAGGCAAGCTTGTATAGCGCGTTGGTAGGTAGCCCCAGCGTTCTTGAGCCCAAATGACATGGTCATGTAGCAGTAGGCGCCAAAAGGCATGATGAAAGACGTCTTGATCTGGTCATCCTTTTTGAGAGCAATCTAGTGATAACCAGAGTAGCAATCGAGAAAGGAAAGTAGCTCGCAACCGGCGATTGAATCTACGACCTCATCTATGCGAGGTAAGCCGAAGGGGTCCTTAGGGCAGTGTTTGTTGAGATCAGTGTAATCAACGCACATTCTCCATTCATTATTCTTTTTGCGTACAAGAACTGGGTTGGCTAACCACTCCAGATGATACACTTCTTTGATAAATCCGGCTGCCAAAAGCCATGTAACTTCTACCCTAATCGCCTCCTTTTTGTCACGAGCGAACCGTCGTAGCTTCTGCTTGATAGGTTTGGCCTTGCCATCGACATTCAAGGAGTGCTCGATCAAGTTCCGAGGTACACCGGGCATGTCAGTAGGTTTCCATGTGAACACATCCACGTTGCTCCTCAAGAACCTGACGAGCGTGTCTTCCTATTTGGGATCTAGGTTGGCCCCGATAAGGGCCGTTTTGCTGGGATCACCGTCGACCAGCTGGATCACCTTGTGCTCCTTGGACTTGATGTTCTTGCGTGGAGCCTCGAGCTCTAGGGATCTCCAGGTGGTCTGTCGAGGTCTTCTTGGCGTCAAGCATGGTCTCAGCCATGCGAATAGAGAGGTCGTGAGCCTCTGCTATTTTGAAACTATCGTCTTCGCAGGTATAAGCTACATACACATTGCCTCAGAGGGTTAGAACTCCTTTCTCGGTAGGCATCTTGAGCACCAGATACCTGTAATGAGGTATGGCCATGAACTTGGTGAGTGACGGTCAACCAAGAATAGCATGGTAGGTGCCGTTGAAGTCAGTGACCATGAAGTTAACGTAGTCGTGAGGAAGTGGTCCAGGGTCCCAAACTACACAGGTAGCGTGATCTGCCCAAGAGGTGTAGAGCTCTGTCTAGGGAGAACACCCCAGAACTGTGCCTCATATGGCTTGAGGTCCGCCTGATCTATCTTTAGGGCGGGCAGACTATTCCTGAACAGTATATCGATGGAGCTACCACCAGTCGATCAGTACTCTGTCGAACTGAACCTTGTTGATACAAGGATCAAGGACCAGGGGAAAACGCCCTGGCTCAGGTATTGCGGCCCATTAGTCCTTTCTGCTGAAGGAGATTTCACGGTGAGACCACGGAGGGAGCCGCAGATCGGTGAGGAGGTTGTCGGTGTTGGCCACGTTCAAGCAAGTGCGGGCGAGCAGCTTGTGTTCTCATTTGGTCTCGATGGACACTTTGCCTCCGATGATGGTGTGCACACAATCGGTTGGCTTGACATACTTGTGACGAGGGTCTGCATCGTCGTCGTCGTTATCCTCATTGCGCTGTTCCCCTACGTCGTTAGGCTTGTCGAACGTATCCAAAACCTGTTGATGCGTGTAGATAGACTTGAGAACGCGGCAATTCTCCATGGTATGGTTTGACTTAGGATGGAGCTGGCAGGGCCCTTTCAATGCTTTGGCAGTAGTCGTCTTTGTAGTTACAACATCTGCCACCCTTTTTAATGGTGTTGACCTCGCCGTCATCTTCCCGAGCATGCTTGCTCCTGTAATCGTCATGGCGATTATGCCACTGATTACGTTGGTCGCGGTGGTCACGGGAGTCGTTGCGCTGGTTGCGGCGGTCAAAATTGTCGCTCCGACCATGGTTGTCGTGGTAGTTGTCGTGGTGTGCGGGGTGGTCAGAGCGTGGAACCCTTGCTGCTTCTTCAATAATTATCTTTTTAGCGTCATCGGCGTCCGCATATTTCTTAGCGGTGGTCAGGAGCGCTGTGACCGATTTAGGTCTCTTGCGGAGGAGCTTGTCCCTTAGGGCATCATGGAAGCGGAGGCCAGTGATGAAAGCCTCGATTGCCTCATTGTCAGAGATTGATGGGACCTTGATGTGCATCTCCGACAAACACCGAACGTACTCGCGCAGTGGCTCATCTTTTTGATCTCAAATCCGTTGCAGATTGTATTTGTTGCCTGGTTGTTCACAGGTAGCAATGAAGTTGTCGATGAAGGCTTGCTTGAGCTCTTGCCAAGAGTCAAAGTAGTTCGCCGGCAAGCTGACCAGCCATTGGTGACCTGCATGGCCAACAACGACTGGGAAATAGTTAGACATGACGTGCTCGTCAGCCATGGCTGATCTGCACGTAGTTTCGTAGAGCATGACCCATAATTCGGGGTTTTCCTTGCCGTCGTACTTCTGAAGTTTCTCAAGCTTGAAATTCTTGGTCCATATGACTTGGCGAAGGTGTAGAGTAAACTGCTTCAAACCCAGCGGGCCGTGGGCAGTGTCATATTCCATACGGCGATAACTTTCGTGGGATGCTCGATCGTCGGCTCTTTGGTTGATGCGAGTGCGTAGATCGCGTCCACCAAGGTAATGGCGGAGATCGTTATTGCCATCGTGGCGATCTCGAATGCCATCTGGATTAGCCCTGCGGCCGTGGTTATCACAGTGATTGTCGTGGTTGTCTCAGCAGTTATCGTCCTGGACATCGCGGCGGTTGTTGTCTCGATGGTGGTTGTCATCCTGGCCACCGTCATGGCCACTGTTTCCGCCTTGAAGGTTGTCTGATGGGTCGTTGTTGCGCGAGCCATGTTGGTTGAGTGGCTGTGAGCGACTTGGGTGCTGGCGGCTGTGGCTTGACTCGACTGAGATGGATGGAGCCCAGGCTTGATTTACAATCTCTGTGGTCTGAGCCATAGCAGCCGTTAGATAGGCTTGTATCTCATCACGAACTGGTTGGGTTTTCAGGGTGTTGGGTAGCCGTTGCATTGTTGCCATGGCGACGGCTACATTGGTGCTTGGAGTCCTGAAGACCTATTTGTCCCCTACCCTGTCGAAAGCATTGTTAAGGTCGCATGGCTGGACCCTTATGCGTCATGCCTCCTGGTCTGCTTCGGCTTCGATTTGTCAGTGATTAAACCAGTTAATGTTGCGTGCTTTGCATGCAGTCCTTTCTTGTTCTGTTTTGCTAATTGCCGGTGGTTCGTCATTGCTGACAACGTTGATCAAACACCCTCGCCTTAGCGGGAAGGACGGGAATTGTGGGAACCCCAGGGCGTGGTCTGGGATATCTAGATCGTATTTGATGCCTTCATTGTCGTGATGTTGGAGCTTGGTGTGGACGGAGGCATTAGATGCGATGCCAGATGAGGAGCTGGAGTCACCCTCTTTGACCGTGTGGATGGATCCTTCTTGATAATCTTCAATCCAGATCATGTTGACAAAGTTGCATGGCTTCGGCCGAGGTTGGTGCATAAAACACAGATCCGAGTGGCATTGTAGGTTGTACGCATAGTTGGAGGTAGTGTTTCGTAGGTTGTAGAGCTAGGCCTGGTAGTTCTCCATCGAAGCTTCGTACTCGGAGAGCCGGAGACCCATCGCGGAGGTTGGCCGGCGACGAGCGAAGCGCCCTTTAGGAGTAGATATGACCACGAGATCTGTACCAAGTCATGCAAGATGACTGGTCCGAGCTGGTCGGGTAGATCTATTGTGGGAAGCAGTTACCTGCTCACTAGGTTGATTTTGAATCGTACTTACCAGAGCTAGGGTTTCAGCGAGTTTGGTGCCAACCTGATCGATGGAGTCGAGCATGTCGGTGTTGTCGATCTGCTTCCCTTTATAGCGGGGAAGCGGATGATGAGTGGTTGGCATGGCTGAAGATGATGCAGGCATGGTCGGAGCCAGATGTACCATGGTCGGAGCTAGATCCATCATGGTCGGAGCCGTATCCACCGTGGTCGGAGCTGTATCCACCATGGTTAGAGCTGTATCCACCGTGGTCGGAGCTGTATCCACCATGGTCGGAGCCGTATCCACCATGGTCGAGGCTGTATCCACCATGGTCGGAGCCGTAGTCGATGCATGTGAAGTAGTGGTCGGCGCAGACTGAGTCCACACCTCCTCCGTGGTCATGGCGATGAAGTCATTGGAGCTGGTGGTCCAGGTGATCTGGCCGACGGTGAACATGAGGCCGTTCGGCGTAGCCATGGAGCCGGAGATGATGACCATCTTGTTTTCTTGGAGAGCAGTACGCACACCCCCTACCTGGCGTGCCACTGTCGACAAAATATGGTCGGTAGTCTACCTAGGGGTATGCCCAAGGTAGTAGATTGTCGACAGACAGATGTGCAAGCCACAATCAAGACGGTGACGCAAGACAAACACGAGGTTTTATCTAGGTTTGGCCGCCAAGAAGGCGTAATACCTACGTCCTGCTTCTGATTTGTATTGCTATATGTCAATGAGAGATGTTTTTTAGATGGGTCCTCTGCCCGCCTTATATAGTCCAGGGGGCAGGGTTACAGATCTGGGAACTAATCCTAGCTAGTTACAATTGCCATATGTGGCTGGATAAGGATTCCTATTCTAACCGACCAGGATCTTGCTTGATCGCCAAATCTGCCTTGACTCCTCGCACAGGACTCCGAACAGGTTGGCTGGGCCACGCATCATCTTTTGGTGGACCGGACCCACTGATCCAGGCTGGCCCAAGCCTAGCCGTAAGGGTATAGGGGTTAATACCCCCACAACCACCATTCAAGCAAGGGTAAGGCCGCATTACGCATCGCCGTCACCTGCCATAGCAACGGAGCACCACCGAGCTCCGAGCTCACCATGGCCAACCTTCTCCATCACTCCTCCTACCTCCTTCTCCCTGGTTCCGTCATCGCCTTAGGCCATAGATGCACCTGTCGTCGTTGTTTAGCTACTACTGCCACTGTCACGCGGGAACACGTGACGCCACCGTGCGCGTCTGCCATGGCTGCTAGCATGCGCTCACCGCCGCTAACTTCACTGGACACCCTTAGCCCGCTCTGGTACCTATTACTGTATCGCCTAGAGGTGGTGCACCTTCCCCAATGATGGAGACCTACCTGTGGCCACCATCTCATTGGAACGGTGACACCACTGCCGTGCTCTGTGCGCCGTCGTGCCGCCATGCACATGGCTGGAGCTCACCGCTGCTTCACCGTGGCTCGATCCACACCGTAGAGCTCCACTAGGGTTCATAGATGCCGTAAACATGCTCGCCTAGCCATGCCATTTCTGGGGATGGCCGAAGCACCACCGCGCGTCGCCACCGAACCGCCACGCTCGCCGACGAGCTAGCTCTGGTGATCCTCCGAGCAAACCAAGGGTACCTATAGGTGCGGAATAGGATGGGGAACATGTTGGTGCCGACCTCATCACCGGCGACCTCTCTGTCAATGAGCTCTTTGCCAGTCAAGCCACGCCTCTGTTCTGTGTCACTGACATGTGGGTCCCGTTGACTCGCGGGCCCTAGCTGTCGGTCGGTTTTTGAATTGTTTTCTGGATTTATTTCCACATATTTGAATGCAGACTTCAAAAATTCATATCTAGAGCTACGAGTGTCCAAATAGACTGAACAAAAATTTTTTGGTCTCATCTTGAAGTGTACTATTTGATAAAAATATGAAATATACTGTTTAGGGTATTTTTCTAGGAGAATTAAATTGAGCAAGATAAGTGCTTTGAAAGTAGTTTATATCTTGTAAAATGCATAACTTGAGCTAGGAAGGTGATAAAATTGTGATTCTAATTTTGCTAGTCTTGTGTTGACACGCCCTAGCTAGGAAAAATACTAAACCTATAGTAAGCATACTTGAAATATGGTCTTCCTATTTAATCCTAATTAATTGCTAGTTTCTAGTGAAGTTAATTGGAGTAAAAATACATAACATAAGATCATACAAATTTTTGCATAGTATTCTTATGCTTGGGGGAAAGTAAGAAAAACAATAAATCTATTGCTTGACATTTTTCACTATGCTAAACTATTTTTGCTAAAATAAGGGTATATAACTTGTGATTTTTGTAGAGGTAGCTACACTTATCCAAATGGTATGAAATTTATATAGTGGACTATTAAGGTCATTTGTAGGCTACTATAATTTTCTTGGAATTTATTAAGCACTGGAAATATTTATCCTTTAAACCACTATATTATCTAAGGAAATTAGTAAATGAATATAAATAAATTAGTTATGTTTAACCATGATATTTTCTATGGTGCTTGTGATGCATATGATCTATTGATGTTATTAGTTAGGATTATAAGTAATTGGTTGTATGCAACAAGTTAATTATTGCCTTATAATTCAACTAGGTTGGCTGCATGTATAGTTTCTGTTGTGGTGATGATTTCATGATGATAATGATCTTTTATGTAAAGATGGTTAATAACAAATTTGTAGATAACTTACGGATCTACCTTGTGTTAAATTTTCATAGTCATAGGCCTTATGGGTTAAGAATTATGGCTGTTAGAAATCTGCTATCAGAAATGCTTGCTCTCTGGACAGATCTGAATGATTGAATTGTTTGACCTAGATAACTACTGGATCACATTAAGAGGATTAAAAGAAAGTTGTAGGAAATTTTATAAGGTTTCCAGAATGTGCACAACCATATTATTTTGATGTGAATAACTCCAGTTATGGTCAAAACAAGTGCTGTTTTGTAGTCTAGAAAATGATTTACATAAGTTTTTGTCTAAGTTACTAGAGAAGAGATATGCACCTACTCAGTAAAATAAGATGCAACTTATTATCACCTTAATGGAATGCTATTGAAAACACTTATGAGGATGCATTCATCACATCATATTATATTATACATGTCATCATATATGCATTCGTCATATCTTATTTCATGTTCATGCATATAGGATCTTCAGAAGGGATAACTCTTCTAGAGTTCAACAAAGAAGAAGAGGAGGATCAGCAGGAGACGCCATAGGCCATAACTCTAGAAGAAGAGGAGCAAACTCTCAAGGACCTCCCTGAGTGCCCAAATCACCAGCCAACCTCTTTCCTCAAAGGCAAGCCCCGGAGCATTCTAAGTCTTCTATGTTTTACAAAACTTCACTTGAGTCCTTTATGTTTGATGCATTAGGTTATAAGATGTAACACCTCTGTGTTAAGCATTGTATTTTACACCTGCATTTCATAAGCACAAGCATCATCCAAGCATTCATGAACATGAGCATATGAAATTTCATCTCATTATTATACTTTGTCACATGAAATGTTGGTTTATATAAATGCATATGCTAGGATTTACATGTGACCATTGCATAAAATGTTTGTGGGACCTTAGGAGTACCTTAAACATGTTTATAATGTCTTATGGAACAACTTTGGTATTCATGACTTGGACCAATTTGGCCTCTAAGTCATGGTTATAGTGTAACTTACCATTTTCAAGTTGTATGTTTGACCTAAGTTGAACTATAGCATAGAGTATTTGCATGGCAATGCACCCTTAAGCAAAGTTGTAGTACTTGATGAGAGCAACAACTTTTATTTTTGGGTCGAGGTCTAATTCTATGCTTAACATGGTCAAATCGTGCTCACAAAAGTCAATGCAGTGCTGTTTTGATGACTTACAAATTTTTCTGTCTTAAATGCGTTACCGTTTCAATGTATCGATGTTTGTCGTACTGTAGCTCATAAACTAGGCCAATTTTGACCAAGCTCATTTAAGCAAAGTTGGAGGTAGCTCTACAACTTTTGTTAGTGGAGTTTTTGCTAACTCGCCACGGTTTAGGAGTTAAGAGGGGGTAAATATGCGCTGTCAGTCACCTGCATCTGTGCTCTTCAGTGTTTTTTAGTTCGCCGTGGGTGGCCGATAGGGCATAGAGCATGGCCGTCACATGGCCGCCGCTGGCCGGTGTCGGTCCCCCGTCGCGGTAGGGTGGCGTGTGATAACAGCGACGCCGCGCTGCTCATTTCACTCTCTCAATTGCACTCTCTCCCTCTCCATTGCTCCCTCTCACGCATGCAGCGGACGCAGTGAGCTCACCGTGCCACCACATTGCTTCGCCACTGCCTAGCTCCCTTGCCACCGTACCTTTGCCACCTCTACCTAACCTATAGCTTCGCCGTCTTGCTCTCTACCTCGCTGACCCCTTGCTTCACCATATTGCACCTGGGTAAGGCCACATTTTGTTTTGCCACCACTGCGCTCGCCATTGTTGCCACCATGCTCTGACACCGCGTAGCACCGTCATCGCTGCACCACTATCCATTTTAGCTCACTAGCAACTCTGCCATAGTCACCTCTTCCACATCGACCCACTAGCCTAGCTTGCCGACCTTTGATAAGGGCACATTTCACGTCACCGTCGCCTTGACCAACTCTAGTTATGGTCAAAACAAGTGACTACTGCATTGTGGTCCAGAAAATGATTTATATAAGTGTTTGTTTAGTTATTAGAGAAGAGATAGGAACCTACTCAATATAGAATGAGATGCACTTGTTATTACTTTAATACCATGCTGTTGAAAACACTTATGAGGATGCATTCATCACGTCGTATCATATTATATGTGTCATCATATATGCATCTGTGATATCATATTTCATGCTCATGCATATAGGATCATCCGAAGAGATAACTCTATTGGAGTTCAATGAAGAAGAGGAAGGGGATCAGCAGGAGACACCTCAGGCCATAGCTACCGAAGAAGAGGAGCAGAATCCCAAAGATCTCCCTGAGTGCCTGGATCACCAGCCAACCACTTTCCTTAAAGGCAAGCCCCAGAGCATTCTAAGTCTCCCATGTTTTATAAAAATATTACTTGAGTCCTTTATGTTTGATGCATAGAACTACCTTGTCCAGTTACATATACCTTTAACCCTATGTAGGTCCAGGATCGAATATATGCTTAGCCATGCGTAGACCGGTAGAAGTCAGGTGATTTCCTATCACCTGTGAGATATAGGTGGATACCGAAGCATGGTTGTCTATATTTGCTATCCTGGAAAAGAACCATGGGGTAATATAAATGGAGGCCGGGCAGAGTCTATGTGTAGGTTGACTCATGTGATTCCATCTGTGCCAATTAAGGACCATACCATTGTTGGCACTTCTGACAAGATTGAACGCATGCCTATCACTTAGCTGGCCGGACAACTCATTCCGACCGCGAAGCCGAGTAGCTTAACTCAGGCTGGGCCCCACTTTGTTAGAGTGCGCACTCTGGATGGTAGTAAGGATGTGCGGGGAGCTAGCCATGAGCCCAAGGGTAGGGTAGTCCTGATCGTCCTGGCAGCTGGTTGTCCTTGATTGTGCGGCGCTGGGTGAACCCACAAAATATGTACCCAAGTTGTACCAAAGATGACCTAAGGTGACCATTGATCTAGTCTGCCTGGTTTTGTGTTAGGAATAAATTCCCAGCTGGTTGAAATTGATTCGAATCACCGTCTCTCCTGGACAGTGAGAAACTTGGCTAGCCCCAAGATCATAGTAATTGTGTTATGGAATGTGATGGTTCGGATGAACATGGAATTACTACAATGTCTATGGTTACTATTGTATGCTATTAAATGATATACCACATGTTTGGCATAGGTTAGTTGCTAATCTAGAGATGAATACCTATAATTAACTTGATGACCAAAGTATAATTGCACAACTGAATTAGTCGCTTTTTATGCAAAATGTTGTCAAGCTACCTCCACTTATAAAGCCTTTTATAATCCTTGGAGTCACTTTATTTCTGGTTTATGACGGGTAAGTCTAGCTGAGTACCTTCTTGTACTTAGGTCTTTTTTCCCATTGTTGTAGATGGTACAGTTTATCATGGCTATTGCAAGAACTGCTTCTGTCCCTCCATGGATGAGGAGTGAGCCCTGGACAGGCATCTCTTATTAACCCTTCTCATATGCTTTTGTGGATTTGATCATGAGTTGGCACTGTATCTGAACTATGATGGCAAAAGTTAGCTTCAAACTTTAATTTGCTTCCGCTACTATTTACTGAACTTGGTTTGTAATAACTGTAATTCATACTCTGATGAATGAACTATATTTGTGAACCTTATGTAACATGTGACATGTATGTTGAATCATGTACAATCTTGGTTGTGTTTGGATCATTAATCAAGACCCATCATGATACTCGATGGACTACCGGGTTTATATGGGCTCAAGTATGACAGTGCGACCGCTTGTGGGCTGCCATTGTACTTGTGCTCTTATAAATTGGTCAGTTCTGTGACATAAGTGTTAATTGGAAACACTTGATGCATAGAACTACCTTGTCCAGATACATATACCTTTAACCCTGTGTAGGTCTAGAATCAAATATATGCTTAGCCATGCTTAGACTTGTAGAAGTCGGGTGATTTCCTGTCACCTGCGAGATATAGGTGAATACCGAAGCACGGTTGGCTATATTTGCTATCATGGAAAAGAACCATGGAGTAATGTATATAGAGGCCGGGCGAAGTCTATGTGTAGGTTGACTCATGTGATTCCATTTGTGTCGATAAAGGACCGTACCATTGTTGGCGCTTCTGACAAGATTGAACGCATGCCTCTCACTTAGCTAGCCGAATAACTCGTTCTGACTACGAAGCCGAGTAGCTCAACTCAGACCGGCCCCATTCTATAAAAGTGCACACTCTAGATGGTAGCAAGGATGTGTGGGGAGCCAGATGTGAGCCCAAGGGTAGGCTGGGCCTGAACGTCCTGGCAACTAGTTGTCCCTGATTGTGGGCGTTGGGCGAAACCACGAAATGTGGACCTGAGTTGTACCAAAGGTGACCTAAGATGATTGTTGACCTGGTCTGCCTATGTTTGTGTTAGAAATAAATTCCCAGCTGGATGAAATCGATTCAAATCACCATCTCTCCCGGATAGTGAGAAACTTGGGTAGTCCCAACATCGTAGTAACTATATTATCGAATGATGGTTATGATGAACATGGAATTATTATACTGGTGATGGTTACTACTGCATGATATTAAAAGATATACCACATGTTTGGCATTGGTTAGTTGCTAATCTAGAGATGAATAGCTATAATTAACTTGATGACCGAATTATAACTGTATACCTAAATTGGCAAGCTTTTATGCAAAATGTTGTCAAGCTAGCTCCACTTATAAAGCCTTGTATGATCATTGGAGTCACTTTATTTTTGGTTTTTGGTGGGTAAGTCTAGCTGAGTACCTTCTCGTACTTAGGGTTTTATACCCATTGTTGTAGATGGTATAGTTTACCATGGCTATTGCAAGAACTGCTTATGTCCTGCCATGGACGAGGAGTGAGCCCTGGGAAGGCATCTCTTATTAATCCTTCTTATATGCTTTTGTGGAAGTGTGATTGGAGGCTGGCACTATGTTTAAACAATGTTGCAGATGTTGGTTTTAAAACTTTTAATTTGCTTCTGCTACTATGTTACTTGAACTTGGTTAGTAATAAGTTAAATTCGTACTCATATGGATGTAACGTGTGACATGTATGTTGAATCATGTACGATCTTAGTTGTATGTTGATGGTTAATCGAGACCCGTCATGGTACTCAATGGACTACCGGGTTTATATGGGCTCAAGTATGACAGTGCGACCGCTTGCGGGCTGCCATTGTACTTGTGCTCTTATAAATTGGTCGGTTCTGCTACAGCTAGTATTAGAGCAAGATTCAACATTAATTGCCACATGTGTATTTAAAACAAAGGTTTTTATTTTCCAAAACTAGTTTTTAGCCACTTATAGGTACATATATAGGTGTTTAAAACCTAGAATTTGAATCTAAAGTGTGCCAGTGATCAATTTCCTTTATGCCTAGTTAAGGACTTCAGGTGTCTAATTAAGTACTAACTTGGGGGTTTTTATTTTCGTCGTCCATACGGCATGCTATTGTATGGATGCCATTCACTTGAGTGGTAATGTATGGATCAAATGCCTCTACGCCCAAGGTAAGATGCCACTCATCATCATAGTGGCATGCTCGCAAGATGTGAGCGTGCGGTCTATGGGGAGAGTTAGCTTTGATACTAAAGTGTATATATGCCTCATATATATATGGAAGTATTTAATTGTGGGTTAGCTTTGATACAACTGTATATGCATATTTGTATGTAAATATAGGATGTATTTACTCTCAGATAGCTTTGATACAGAAGTATATATGTATGGGTATATATGGAAGTATTTAGATTGCAACCTAGAGACCCTATTTACATTCTGCATATATAATTGTGGGGTTGGGCTAAAATGAAATTCTTATGTAGGTGCACTAACAGCAAAATGTGTAGCCCGACTAGCTATGTTATATATGAGAGAATGTATGTATGCCACTGTGTATGCCATTAGAAGTTTTAAAATTTCCTAAGTTTGTGAGGACGTACGGAACGTGCATGCATCATGCTAAATCATTATTACATACTTGCATTGTTCCTCCCCTTAAAAGTTTCTTACTCGGTTATGTAACTCTTATCCATTATGATGTTGTCTCATGAGAGTTGAACCATGTTGTTGGCATAGATGGCATTACCAACTGGAAGTGAGAATTTCCTGTTGATGTTTGGTACCCCTGCCCTACTTTGGAGAGTCTTGCATTATGCGGGGTATTACGAACCACCCCTCTATTACTGGAATGAAGTATACCTAGAGGGACAACCATGGTATGAAGTACAACTGACCATACCAGCTCATAACCAAGCACCCTTCTAGTAGGAATGGAGGGCAGAATCCAAAGGAAGAACTCCTTGGGAAGCTACCCAAGTAGTGGCTTTTGAGGTGCTGAGTTAGATTTGTTAGTAGCACGGGGATGAGCTTACTGGCAGTGCCGCTGGTACATTTCCTCAGGTGGATCCATCCACAACTGTATAGGCATAGCACAATAGCAATGTGTTGATCTAAGACTAGGATGAGCGGGCGGACAGTTTGAGTCCTGCTATGAGTGCAATGTTTGCAGTGATGAAGATGTTCTATACTCGTCAGGACACTAGGGACTTCTGGTAGGAGTCCTATACCACTTGCATGGATAAGCTCATGAGAGCTGAAGCTGCACAACGTAAGCTAAAGAAGCGTGTGCACAAACACAAAAAGGTAGCAAGTGAGGCTCAATGGGAAACTGATCAAGCTTATGTAGCATTGGGAAATCTCCACACCCAAATGGAGCAAGTTGATCAGCAGAGAGCTGCCACCCAAGAGGCAAGAGCAGATGATCAAGCAGTGCTAGAAGGACTATGGGAGTAGCTGGAGGCCACCCATGCTAAAGCGCTCATAGCTACACGCTAGTGAATCCTAGCAAACAACCATGCAGCTATGGCAGAAGCAGAATGAGACAGGACCCAAGCCTTGAGCATACAACATGACTATGTCAAGAGGGACTTGTGCCAGTAGCTTGCAAGACCTAGAATGTGGTGGTTGATCTTTAGCATGAGGTGCATTTTTTGAACAACCAACTGCAACCGATCCTTGATGAAGAAGAAGAAGATCCTGAAATGGTGGTCGAAGATAACGGTTGGGAGGAAGAAGAAGTGGAGCTAGAGGATGAGGACAATGCTATCTCCAACCTCGACAGTGAGCACACGGAAGATTAGAATTGCCTAGTGACTAGTTAAAGCACTAGATGTATCCCTGTTATTCATGTAATAGACTTGTATCTTAAGGTTCGGTATTCGTGATTTGACTTCAATGTAATATTGGCACTTTGCATGTTGTTTCACTATGGGTTGAACTTTAATGAAATTCCAGTTTTGTTTTACTGGTGGATTATTACATGCATGTTAACGTGCTGCGAGCATGATAGGTGATCAAATTGGTGATGTCATGTTGGGAGAATGAATTATTATGCCTCTATTTTATTGTATGAATTTAAGATTCTCTCCAGTAATTTTAGTTTGGCATGATTACACAATTTATTTGCAATCTCCTAACATCATCCAATAATCACTTATTGTTGCAACTTTGCAGATGACTCACACTCACATTAGAATAGGCACCAGCCAAGGTGGCAATGATGGTGACTTACCACCACCACCGTCACCGTCTATGAATGAATTCTTCGCATAGTTCCTAGGTAGTTAGAGAACAATGGAGGATACACTACGCCTCATTGCGTAGAACACCGCTCATACCCGTTAGCAACAACAAGGGCCTGAGCCAAATCAATATAGCTCTTTCAAGGATTTCCAAGACACCAAGCCTCCTATCTTCAAGGTGGCCAAAGAACCACTCCAGGTGGATGAATGGCTTAACACAATCGAGCAAAAGTTCCATCTTTTGAGGGTTATTGAGCATCAGGTGGTAGAATATGCATCCCATCAACTACAGGGACCGGCCAAGATATGGTGGACCCATTTCCCATCCTCTCTACCTACTGACTCATAGGTCACATGGGAGCAATTAAAGTTAGCCTTTAGGGGACATCACATTCCCCCAGGGCTAATGCACGTGAAAGTAGCCGAGTTCATGCGACTCACATAAGGGACCAAGACCCTTATGGAGTACATGCATGCCTTCAACAATTTGTCCCATTATGCCATAGGGTTCATTGATATAGAGGAAAATAAGATTGAAAGCTTCAAGATAGGCCTTAGCACTAAGCTAATGAAGACTATGGCCAACTCGAGGTGCACCACATACAATGAGTTCATCAGCGATGCCTTGACCCAGGAGAACTAGAACAATTTGCACACAGCAGCGAAGGGCCGCAAGAGAGGAACTGAGGCAAGCACCTCAGGATCTTCCTAGTCCAGAGCTCTTGTGGCGGCTAGGCCACAGTTTTGTCCACCAGCACCTAAGTTTTGGCCTCCTCTGCTAAAAGCCCAGGCCAGTCGACCTTAGAAGGTGTTTCGCAAGGCATTCACCATTGCCCTACCCAAGGGAAATGGAGGGCAAGGAAGTTTAGTAGGACCAAGCAGCAATCAGCCATGCTTCAACTGTAATCAGTTGGGCCATTGGGCCAAGGAGTGCCCCCATCCTAAGAAGAATAGTAATTAGAAATAGGCAAATTCAAAAACACGTCCTAGATATGTGCATTACACAGCTATTGAAGAAGTTCCTATGGGAGAAGTTGTCACCACTAGTATGTT
Organism: Miscanthus floridulus; assembly: GCF_019320115.1. Lineage (NCBI taxonomy): Eukaryota > Viridiplantae > Streptophyta > Magnoliopsida > Poales > Poaceae > Miscanthus > Miscanthus floridulus. The sequence goes on along the minus strand of NC_089591.1, from coordinate 2,830,174 downwards.
TCTTGTTAACAAACATTCCGCCATTGTTTTATTTGATTCTAGAGCTTCTCATTCATTTATGAGCCAAGCTTTGCATCTAAGTATGATCGGAAAATAATTGAGGTAAATAAGGGTGGTTATAGTATAAGTTCGGCTAGGGTTACTATCTCTACAAATCAGATAGTCAGGGATGTGCTCATCTCTATACAAGAGAGGGAGTACACGATGGATCTAATAGTATTGCCCGGATTAGACATAGATGTGATCTTAGGCATGAAATGGATGAGCGATCATGGGGTTCTCATTGACACTAGCAATAGGACAATTATGTTGAGAGAACCAAAGGGAGGTAATGCTTTTCTAGTACCACTTCCCTAAAGTTTTGATCTCCAAAACTTGTCTTGTGCTATCCAAGCCACTACCCTTTGTGATATTCCAGTGGTTTGTGAGTTTCCTGATGTATTTCTAGATGAGTTGCCAGGTTTACCACCTGATAGGGATGTGGAGTTTAAGACTAAGTTAGTGCTAGGTATGGCACCTATCTCAAGAAGACCCTATCGGATGCCACCAAATGAGTTAGCTGAACTTAAAATTCAGTTACAAGAACTGTTGGACAAAGGTCTCATTCAATCTAGTTTGTCTCCATGGGGATGTCTAGCTTTATTTGTAAAGAAGAAGGACAAATCCCTGAGGATGTGTGTGGATTATATGCCGCTTAATGCTGTGACCATTAAGAACAAGTATCCTTTGCCTTGTATCAATATCTTGTTCGATCAGTTGGCAAAAGCAAAGGTATTCTCTAAGATTGACTTGAGGTTAGGCTATCATCAGATTAAGATCAAGCCAGAGGATATACCTAAAATAGCTTTCTCCACTAGGTATGGCTTGTATGAGTATTTAGTCATGTCTTTTGGACTGACAAATGATCCTGCCTACTTCATGTACTTGATGAATTTGGTATTCATGCCCGAGATCGACAAGTTCATGGTTGTTTTTATCGATGATATCTTGATTTACTCAGAGAATGAGGCAGACCATGTAGAGCATCTGAGCGTTGTTTTGTCCAGATTGAGGGAGCATAAGCTATATGCCAAATTCAGCAAGTGTGAATTTTGGTTGAGCAAAGTACCTTTATTGGGTCACATCTTATCTAAAGATGGGATTTCTGTAGACCCATCTAAAGTACAAGAGGTCATGGATTGGAAAGCCCCGACTTCAGTTCATGAAGTTCAGAGTTTTCTAGGGTTAATAGGCTACTATCATTGTTTCATTCTAGATTTCTCCAAGATAGCTAAGCCCATGACCATACTACTCTAGAAGGATGAAAAGTTCAGTTGGACACCAGAGTGTGAAACTGCTTTTCACACCCTAAGGACCTTGTTAACTACAACTCCTGTTTTAGCACAACCCAACATTGAAAAGCCCTTCGATGTGTTCTGTGATGCATCGGGTATAGGTTTGGGGTGTGTGCTCATGCAAGAAGGTCAAATTATTGCCTATGCTTCTCGATAGTTGAGAAAGCATGAAGTCAATTATCCTACGCATGATTTAGAGCTTGCAGCAATTGTTCATGCGTTGAAGATATGGAGACACTACTTGTTGGGAAACGTATGTCACATATATACTGACCACAAAAGTCTCAAATATATCTTCACTCAACTTGAGCTGAACATGAGGCAGCAAAGATGGTTAGAGCTAATTAAGGACTATAATTTGGAAGTGCACTACCATCCGGGAAAAGCCAATGTTGTAGTAGATGCACTTAGTCAGAAATCTCATTGCAACACTTTGGAAGCCTTGTTGGAAGATGGATTTAATTTGTTATATCTTGTGGTGCTACACAATATCACTGTCAGTTGCTCACTTGTGAGCAAAATCATAGAACTGCAGAAGACAGATGCAGGTGTATTCCACATTAAGAGAAAGATGAAAGAACCAGAAACCAAGCATTTTTGGTTGGATGAAAGAGGTGTGCTATGGTTTGAGGACCGACTTGTGGTACCGAAAGACCATGAGCTTAGAAATCAAATTCTAGATGAAGCTCAATCATCCAAGTTGTCTATCCATCCGGGAAGTAGTAAAATGTATCAAGATTTGAAAACCCCTTTTTGGGTGGACCAAGATGAAGAAAGAGATCGCCGCCTATGTTGTTAGGTGTGATAATTGCAGTAGAGTCAAGGCCGTTCATTTGAAATCTGCTAGATTACTTCAGCCATTGCCTATTCTAGGCTAGAAATGGGAGGAAATAAGTATGGACTTTATTACAGTCCTCCCGCTGACACAACAAGGTCACGATTCCATATGGGTCATTGTAGATCACCTCACTAAGTTAGCACATTTTGTACTGGTTAACACAAGGTATTTAGCTAGGAAGTACACTGAGCTATACGTTTCTCAAATTGTGAGACTACATGGAGTACCAAGGATCATAATCTTAGATCGGGGACCACAGTTTATAGCTTGTTTTTTGGAACACTTGCACTAGGCTTTGGGAACTAAACTAATCAGAAGTTCAGCATATCACCCACAAACATTGGGACAGACCGAGTGAGTGAACCAGATCTTAGAAGATATGTTGAGAGCTTGTGTTATATCTTCCAAAGGTTCATGGTAGAAGTGCCTACCTTTAGCCAAGTTCTCCTACAACAACAATTATCAAGCGAGCATCAAGATGGCTCCTTTTGAAGCCTTGTACGGTCGGAAATGTAGAACTCCCTTGAATTGGATTGAGCCCGAAGAAAGAAGATATTTTGGCATTGACTTTGTCACTGAAGCTAAAGAGCAGGTATGCATTATCCAATAGCATATGAAAGCAGCTCAGTCAAGACAAAAGAGTTATGCTGATAAAAGAAGAAGACCACTAACTTTTGAAGTGGGAGATTATGTGTACTTAAAAGTGTCACCTAGGAAAGGAGTGCAGAGATTTGGAGTAAAAAGAAAGCTTGCACCTGGATATGTAGGGCCATACAAGATTATTGAACGAAAAGGAAATGTCACCTACAAGTTACAACTTCCTCTAGAGATGAGTGTGATATTCTATGTCTTCCATGTTTCTCAATTGAAAACATGTCTTCGCATACCTAAGGACTGCCATTGCACCCACCAACATTAAGCTCCAATCGGATTTGACCTTTGAAGAGAAACCAAAGTGCTAGAAGAAATGGAAAGAGTAACATGGAGCTAGGACATTATGTTCTACACGGTGGTGTGGAATAACCACAGTGAACAAGATGCCACATGGGAACAGGAGGATTATTTACATGAGGTTTATCTCGCCTTTTTTTAGGAATGGTAGGTCTTTCAAATCTCAGGGCGATATTCCTATAAGGGGAAGGGGCTATAACACCCTAGTGTTTAGCATTGCATTTGACATCTACATTTGTTGAGCACAAGCATCATCCAAGCATTCATGAACATGAGCATATGGAATTTCATCTCATTCTTATACATTATCACATGAAAATGTTGATTTTATATATATGCTTATGCTTGCAATCATGTATGGCCAATGTATGAGATGGTTGTGAGGTCATGGAAACACCTTAGACACATCTAGGATGGTAAATGGAACAATGTTTGTATTCCTGACAAGGGCCAATTTTGCTTCTAAGTGTTGGTTTCATTTGAAATGCCATTTTCATGATACTAGTTTGACCAAAGTTGAACAGTAGCTTAGAATGTTTGCATGGCTGTGTGACCTAAATAAAAGTTGTAGTTCTTGTCATAGGTAACAAATTTATTTAAGGATCATGAGCTAGTTCAGTGTTTAACATGGTCAAATAGAGCTCACAAGTATCAACAAAATGCTGCTTTGTGACGAGAAATTTTCTAAGAGTTGAAACTATTTTTAGTTTCAAAGTACCTCACTTTAGAGCAATGTAGTTTGTAAACCAGTGAGAATTAGATGATGGTTCCTAAAGCAAAGTTGGAGATCTCACATAGCTCTACAACTTTCACTAATACTAGTTTCACTAATTCCCCATGGATTAGGAGTTATAGGTACACGAACTTGCGCTATCAGTCATCGGTGGTAGCCCTGAAACCGACCGGGGCAGCGCGGCATCATGGCCGACCGGCCATAGATAGCGGCCACCACATGGTGTACACGCATTGGGGCTGGGCCGTGTAGTGGCCTAGCGTGCGCTGAAGAGGCTGCCGAGCATCCTTGCCCTCACTCTCTTTCTCTCGCTTGCTCTCACGCTCGCTGAGCAGAACCATAGCACTGCCGTAGCTTCGCTGAGCTCACACGCCACCGCCACTACGCCATTGCATGATTGCTCATGCACATAGCTCTGCCACCTCCTCCTCCACCTTGTCGACCCGCTAGTAGTTCCATTCGAACAAGGATAAGGCTGCATTACGCGTCGCTGTCACCGCCATGGCCTCAGAGCACCGCCAAACTCCGAGCTTCGAGCTCACCGTGGCCAACCTTCTCCACCGCTCCTCCAACCTCCTTCTCCTTGGTTCCATCATTGCCTTAGGCCATAGATGCACCCATCATCGTTGTTTAACCACTACCGCCGCCAGTCATGCGGGAATGCGCGATGCTGCCGTGCACGTTCGCCATGGCTGCTAGCATGTGCTAGCCACCGTCGACTTCACCGGCCACCCTTAGCCCTGCTTTGGTACCTATTACCTTGTCGCCTAGAGGTGTTGCACCTTCCCCGATGATGGAGGCCTACCTTCGGCCACCATCTTGTCGGAACGGTGACACCATCGCCATGCTCTGTGCACCACCGTGCCGCCATGCACGTGGCCGAAGCTCACCGCTGCTTCACCGTGGCTCGATCCGCATCATAGAGCTCCGCTAGGGTTCATAGATGTTGTAGATGCACTTGCGTAGCCATGTCATTGCTAGGGATGGCTAGAGCACCAATGCGTGTCGCCGCTGAGCTACCATGCTCCCCGGCGAGCTAGCTCAGATGATCCTTTGAGCAAACCAAGGGTACCTATAGGTGTGGAATAGGATGGGGAACATGTTGGTGCCGACCTCATCATCGGTGACTTCACCGTCGATGAGCTCTTCACCAGTCAAGCTGTGCCTCTATTCTATTTCACTGACATGTGGTCCCGTTGACTCATGGGCCCCAGCTATCAGTCGGTTTTTGAATTGTTTTCTAGATTTATTGCCACAGATTTGAATGCAAACTTCAAGAATTCATATCAAGATCTAGGAGTGTCCAAATGGGGTGAACCAACTTTTGTTGGTTTCATCTTGAGGTGTCATATTTGATAAAAATATGAAATATACTGTTTATGGTATTTTTATGTGCGAATTAAATTGAGGAAGATAAGTGCTTTTAAAGTAGTTTATATCTTGTAAAATGCATAACTTGAGCTAGGAAGGTGATAAAATTGTGATTCCAATTTTTCTAGTCTTGTGTTGACATGACCTAGCTAGGAAAAATACTAAACCTATAGTAAGCATAATTGAAATATGGTCTTCCTATTTAATCCTAATTAATTGCTAGCTTCTAGTGAAATTAATTGTGGTAAAATTACATCACATATGATCATACAAATTTTTTCACAGTATTCTTATGCTCCGAGGAAAGTAATAAAAATATTAAATCTATTGCTTGACACTTTTCACTATGCTAAACTATTTTTGCTAAAATAAGCCTATATAACTTGTCATTTTTGTAGAGGTAGCTACACTTATCCAAATGGCATGAAATTTGTACAGTGGACGATTAAGGTAATTTGTAGGCTATTGTAATTTTCTCAGAATTTATTAAGCATTGGAAATATTTATCCTTTAAACCACCTTATTATCTAAGGAAATTAGTAAATGAATATACATAAATTAGTTTTGTTTAACCATGATGTTTTCTATGGTGCTTGTGATGCATATGATCTGTTGATATTATTAGTTAGGCTTAGAAGTAATTGGTTATATGCAACTAGTTAATTATTGCCTTATAATTCAACTAGGTTGGCTGCATATATAGTTTCTGTTGTGGTGATGATTTCATGATGATAATGATCTTTTCTGTAAAGATGGTTAATAAAAAAATTGTAGATAACTTACTGATCTACCTTGTGTTAAATTTTTATAGTCATAGGATTGATGGTTTCATAATTATGGCTATTCGAAGTCTGTTATCAGAAATGCTTGCTCTCTGGATAGATCTAAATGATTGAATTATTTGACCTAGATAACTATTGAATCACATTAAGAGGATTAAAAGTTGTAGAAATTTTATAAGCTTTCTAGAATGTCCACAACCATATTATTTTGATGTGTATAACTCCAGTTATGGTCAAAACAAGTGGCTACTGTCTTGTAGTCTAGAAAATGATTTACGTAAGTGTTTGTTTAAGTTACTAGAGAAGAGATATGCACTGACTCAGTAAAATAAGATGCAACTTGTTATCACCTTAATGCAATGCTGTTGAAAACACTTATGAGGATGCATTCATCACATCATATCATATTATACATGTCATTATATATGCATTCGTGATATCTTATTTCATGCTCATGCATATAGGATCGTCTGAAGGGATAACTCTTCTAGAGTTCAATGAAGAAGAAGAATAGGATCAGTAGGAGACACCTCAGGCCATAGCTCTAGAAGAAGAGGACCAAACTCTTGAGGACCTCCCTGAGTGCTCGGATCACCGACCAACCTCTTTCCTCAAAGGCAAGCCTCGGAGCATTCTAAGTCTCCTATGTTTTACAAAACTTCACTTGAGTCCTTTATGTTTGATGCATTAGGTTATAAGAGTTGATCAGAAACACTTGATGCATAGAACTACCTTGTCCAGATACATATACCTTTAACCCTGTAGGTCCAGTTTCGAATATATGTGTTTACACCAAAATTTGGCAGAAGAGCGTAGGAACTTGCAGGCTTCCAAGATTGTGCCAATCAAGGAGTCGATTATGTAAGGATTGATATCTGCCGAATCGGATGCGACACTAGGATCATTTCTCTTTAAATGATGTCAGCAGGTAACGATGGTGAGATATGGTTGGCATCGAGAAGATACATATTGGACTCTACAAAAGGGGAAAGATTAGAGTCCAAGTTATCTTAAAATAGGAATGTTTTCTTTGTACAAAAGATTGTACTAAGTCGTACTCAAGTAGGATTCATTTTTAGGCTTCGAGTATAAATATCAAACCCCGGCTATTGTAAAAGACACACAATCAATCCAATATAAGTTATTTACTTTTTTTGGCTCTGGCCACCCCTTAGGAGTAGGAGTAGAGTATATCTCGGTGAGTTGTCTAGCAAGTACGGCTGCATCAATCCGGTTGACCTCCACTACTTGTCTATAAGTACCGTCATGGCTTATACCTCTGTTCATATGGCTGCATCGATCCAGTCGACCTCCACTGTGACTCTGGTATAAGTTAGTTATCGACTCTTGTCTAGTTCAAGTACGGCTGCATCGATCCGGTCGACCTCCACTACTCAAACTAGATTAAGGTCAAGTTATCAGCTCTATCTAAGGGTGGCGTTCCTTCAGATAGATTCATTAAGTTACCAATATTGCTTATTGCTTCCATTATTTATTTAATTACAGCAATATCACTTTACCCGATTGGGATTGATCTAGATCAGCCTTATATCTTTTTAACCCATCGTTTGTTAATCTAAACTGATCTAATCTACACTTTAAACAATGAGTTATGTTTTATCAGTTGTTTCACATCAATCTTGATCATGCATAGCATGCGGTTAGGGCATGTTTGATCTTGAGTAGATCTATTGGCTAGCGAAAACTATTCCATGGCCCATTATCACGGCCTGTGTGATTTTGCCTCACACCCCACTATTAGCACCATGGAGTGGGGATCGTTATTTGGTAGATCTGTTCCTGAGAGTACATGACCTTAACTGTGCGCTATGCCTGAATCAGCTGTTTTAGCCGATATCGAGCGCTTTCACAAACAGTTCACATCACGAGATCAGTTGAAGTAGTGATAGGTTGAAAGATGTGTTAGCCCCATGATCTTATTATTGTATTACGGCCTGCATGATTTTGCCTCATGCCCCACTGATATTAGTACTAAGTTAGGGTCATCGAGTCTATTGTGGTTTCTATGGCCTACATGATTCTACCTCATGCCCCACTGGTTATAGCGATAGATGAGATCTAATATGTTCATTAGATTTATCTCTATTAAATGGTTGAATGATGATGAACTGTTTCTTTTATAAAGTAGTTTGGTTACTTGCAGTCATTGGCTTAACATGAACTAATTATTGTTAATATCTTATTGCCATTGACCAATATTTGTTTAAAGAATGATATTCATCCTGAACGATAACCGATTCTTCTTACACAACCCCATGAGCTTTAACCGATTTATTCTTATGAATATGCTAGAATCGACTATTTAGTCGATCTCCTTTCGTATCGGCTCTCAGAGCCGCACATTCAGGACTGTCTGACAACACCAACACGTTCCGCCCTTAATTACTGATAAACTTTCTCTCCTTGTCAATTGCAGGGTCAAATTGACTGGCACGTCTTAGGAGGAGTGTGTAGGATCGACCATCCCTGCACTGTAGCTAGGCGGATCTCTAGCTCCATCGAGCAGACTCTTCCGGCTTGCTCGTGTGTCCTCGGCACGGGACAAAATTCTGTGTCGACAATATGCTTAGCCATGCTTAGACTGATAGAAGTCACGTGATTTCCTATCACCTACGAGATATAGGTGAATATCGAAGCACGGTTGGTTATATTTGCTATCGTGGAAAAGAACCATGGGGTAATGTAATGGTGGCTAGGCAGAGTCTATGTGTAGGTTGAATCATGTGATTCTGTCTATGCCGATTAAGGACCATACCGTTGTTGGTGCTTCTGACAAGATTGAACGCATGCCTCTCACTTAGCTGGCCGGATAACTTGTTCTAACCGCGAAGCCGAGTAGCTCAACTCAGGTTGGGCCTTGTTCTATAAAAGTGTGCACTCTGGATGGTTGTAAGGATGTGCGGGGAGCCAAACGTGAGCCCAAGGGCAGGCTAGGCCTGAACATCCTGGCAGCTGGTCATCCCTGATTGTGCGGTGCTGGGTGAACCCGCAAAATGTGGACCTGATTTGTACAAAAGGTGACCTAAGGTGACCGTTGATCTGGTCTACCTGGGTTTATATTAGGAATAAATTACCAGATGGTTGAAATTGATTCGAATCGCCGTCTCTCCGGGACAGTGAGAAACTTGGCTAGTCCCAACATTGTAGTAACTGTATTATGGAATGATGGTTATGATAAACATAGAATTATTATACTGGCTATGGTTACTACTGCATGCTATTAAAAGATATACCACATGTTTAGCACACGTTAGTTGCTAATCTAGAGATGAATAGCTATAATTAACTTGATGACTGAATTATAACTGTATACTTGAATTGGCAAGCTTTTTATGCAAAATGTTGTCAAGCTAGCTCCACTTATAAAGCCTTGCATGACCCTTGGCGTCACTTTTTTTTGGTTTATGGTGGGTAAGTCTAGCTGAGTACCTTCTCGAACTCTGGGTTTTATTCCCATTGTTGCAGATGGTACAATTTACCATGGCTATTGCAAGAACTGCTTCTATCCCACCATAGACAAGGAGTGAGCCCTAGGTAGGCATCTCTTATTAATCCTTCTTATATGCTTTTATGGAAGTGTGATCGGAGGCTGGCACTATGTTAAAATAATGTTGCAGATGTTGGTTTTCAAACTTTTAATTTGCTTCCGCTACTATGTTACTTGAACTTGGTTTTTAATAACCTAAATTCATACTCTGATGGATGAACTGTATTTGTGAACTTTATGTAATGCGTGACATGTATATTGAATCATGTATGATCTTGGTTTTATGATGATGGTTAATAGAGACCCATCGTGGTACTCGACGGACTACCGGGTTTATATGGGCTTAAGTATGACAGTGCGACCGCTTGCGGGCTGCCATTGTACTTGTGCTCTTATAAATTAGTCGGTTCTACTACACCCATGACACTCGTGCGCTTGGGTACTGGCCACTAGCGGGCCCATCCCTTTCCACCCCTCAGTCCAAGGGTGCCCTAGGGCGGCTGTGAACCCATCGGTGGTTTGCCTTCGAACCCCTGGGCTTTAATGGGCCATGGGAGCATTTTTAGGCCCGTATCCATTCTTACCTATGGCGGTTCTTGGCTCGTCAAATGAGACGATCCATCATCCGATGCATCCTTCATGGGAGCGGGCAGAGGTGGTGTGCGCATGATTTTTGGAGAGGCGACGTGATAGGGCATGGCAAGCACGTGGATCGAGGCAGATGGTTCATCTCTTGCTCCACCTTCCCTTATAAATAGGGGCCTTTCCCTTTATCCCTAATACGGCTGACCACAACCTCGCCATCTCTGCTTCTCTACCATCGGCGCCTGGATTTCTGGCCCTGGCTCTTTCGCCGCTAGCAAAGCTCTCGTTTCTCCACCCTTGCATCCCATGGAGGTGTGGTATCGCTCTGACATCACCCACGTGTGCATGAAGGGCCTCGTTAAGCGTGGTCTCCTCCATGGGAGGACCGACGTGGTGGAGTGGCTCATGCATGGTCGTGGGGAGACGCTAGCGCCTCCTGACAGCTACATCATGTCTTTCGTGGCCTTCCACGAGCGTGGGTTCGTGATCCCCCCTCACCCATTCTTCTAGGGGCTATTGCACCATTACCCAATCGAGCTATAGCACCTAAACCCGAGTGGGATCCAACACATCACAGCCTTCATCTTGCTATGCGAGGGGTACCTAGGAATTGAGCCCCACTTCGAGTTATTGAGATACTTCTTCTCCGTGTCCCTACAAAAGAACAAGAAGAGGGACACATTAGAGCCGATAGGCTACGCGAGCATTCACCTTCGGGGGCACCAATCGGTGGAGTACATGCCCTGCCAACTCTCTAGATCCAACAAGGGGTGGCATGCATGGTGGTTCTATGCAAAGAATGACGCTGCCACCCCTTTGTCGGAGTTCATTGGGCGCCTCATCGGGGAGGCACCGTAGGTGTGGTCATGGGGGCCTCTCGAGAAGGATAAGAAGAGGCTGCGCAACCTTCTTGATGCTATCACGTTCCTCAAGGACCGCGGCCTTCATGGGGTCAGCGTCATTAGGGCGTACTACATGAGGAGGGTGGTGCCACTGATAGCGTGTGTCCTCCCACTGTATGGGATGACACCCAACACACAACTCAATGGGACTGTTTGTAGCAAAACCATCCAATTTATAAGAGCAATAGTACAATGGTAGCCCGCAAGCGATCACACTATCATACTTGAGCCCATATAAACCCGGTAGTCCGTCGAGTACCATGAAGGGTCTCGATTAACCATCAACATACAACCAAGATCATACATGATTCAACATACATGTCACACGTTACATAAAGTTCACAAATACAGTTCCATACATCAGAGTATGATTAAAAGTTATTATAAACCAAGTTTAGGTAAAATAGTAGCGGAAGCAATTAAAGTTTGAAACCAACATCTCCATCGTTGGTCAAATACTATGCCAGCTCATGATCATAATCCCACAAAAGCATAAGAGAGGGATTAACAAGAGATGCCTTGCCCAGGGCTCTACTCCTCGTCCATGGTGGAACAAAAGCAGTTCTTACAGTAGCCATGATACATCGTATCATCTACAACAATGGGAAATAAACCCTAAGTACAAGAAGGTACTCAACTAGACTTACCTGTCATAAACCAAAAAGAAAGTGACTCCAAGGATTATGCAAGGCTGTATAAGTGGAGCTAGCTTGACAACATTTTGCATAAAAAGCTTACCAAGTCAAGTATACAGTTATAATTTGGTCATCAAGTTAATTATAGCTATTCATCTCTAGATTAGCAACTAACATATGCCAAACATGTGGTATATCATTTAGTAGCATACACTAGTAACCATAGCCAGTGTAAAAGTTCCAAGTTCACCATAACCATCATTCCATAATCCAGTTACTACGATGTTGGAGCTAGCCACGTTTCTCACTGTCCGGGAGAGATGGCGATTTGAATTGATTTCAACCAGCTGAGAATTTATTCCTAACACAAACCCAAGCAGACCAAATCAACGGTCACCTTAGGTCACCTTTTGTACAACTCAGGTCCACATTTTGCGGGTTTGACCAGCGTCGCACAATCAGGGACAACCAATTGCTAGGACGTTCAGGCTCGGCCTACCCTTGGGCTCATGTTTGGCTACCCGCACATCCTTACTACCATCCAAAGTGTGCACTTTTATAGAATGGGGCCCATCCTAAGTTGAGCTACTCGGCTTCATGGTCGGAACAAGTTATCCGGCCAGCTAAGTGAGAGGCATGTGTTCAATCTCGACAGAAGTGCCAACAACGGTATGATCCTTAACAGGCATAGATAGAATCACATGAGTCAACCTACACATAGACTCCCCCTAGCCTCCAGTTACATTGCCCCATGGTTCTATTCCATAATAGAATATATAGCCAACCGTGCTTCGGTTTCCACCTATATCTCGAAGGTGACAGAAAATCACCCTGACTTCTACTGGTCTAAGCATGGGTAAGCATATATTCAATCCTAGACCTACATAGTGTTAAAGATATATATATATATATGGACAAGTTAGTTCTATGCATCAAGTATTTCCAATCAACTCTTATAACCTAATGCATCAAACATAAAGGACTCAAGTGATATTTTGTAAAACATGGGAGGCTTAAAATGCTCTAGGGCCTGCCTTTGATAAAGGAAGTTGGCCTATGATCTGGGCACTTGGGTAGGTCCTCAAGAGCTTGCTCCTCTCCTTCTGGAGCTATGGCCTAAGGTGCCTCCTATTGTTTCTCCGGCTCTTCGTCAAATTCCAATAGAGTTATCCCTCGAACAATCCTATATGCATGAGCAGGAAATAAGATATCATGGATGTATATATAATGACATGTATAATATGATATGATGTGATGAATGCATCCTCATAAGTGTTCTCAGCAGCATTGCATTAAGGTGATAACGAGTTACATTTTCTTTTACTAAGTAGCTACATATCTCTTCTCTAGTAACTTAAACAAACACTTATGTAAATCATTTTTTGGACTACAAGACAGCAGCCACTTGTGTTGACCATAACTAGAGTAATACACATCAAAATAATATGGTTGTGGACATTCTAGAAACATTATGACATTGCCTATGACTTTCTTTCAATCATCTCAAGGTTATTCAATAGTTATCTAGGCCAAACAATTCCATCTTTTAGATCTATCCAGAGAACAAGTATTTTTGACAGCAGACTTCTAACAGCTATATTTCTCAAACCATAAGGCCTATGACTATGAAAATTTAACACAAGGTAGATAAGTAAGTTATCTACAACTTTATTATTAAAAAGTTTCACAAAAAAGATAATGATCATCATGAATTTACCACAACAACAGAAACTACACATGTAGTCATCTAGTTGAATTATAAAGCAATAATTAACTAGTTGGGTATAAACAAATAGTTCTAAGCCTCACTAACAGTATCAACAGATTATATGCATCACACACACCACAAAAAATAATGGTTAAGCCTAACTAATTTATTTATATTCATTTATTAATTTCCTTAGATAATAAGGTGATTTACAAAGTAAATATTTCTAGTGATCAATCAATTCTGATAAAATTAAAGTAGGCTACACATGACCCTAATAGTCTACAATACAAATTTCATGACATTTGGATAAGTATAGCTACCTCTACAAAAATGACAAGTTACATATGCTTATTTTAGCAAAAATAGTTTGGCATAGTGAAAAGTGTCAAGTAATAGGTTTAATATTTTTCTTACTTTCCTCCTAGCATGACAATACTGTGTAAAAATTTGTATGATCACATGTTATGTATTTTTACCCCAATTAATTTCACTAGAATCTAGCAATTAATTAAGATGAAATAGGAAGACCATATTACAAGTATGTCTACTATAGGTTTAGTATTTCTCCTAGCTAGAGGATGTCAACACAAGATCAGCAAAATTGGAATCACAATTTTATCACCTTCCTAGCTCAAGATATGCATTTTTACAAGATATAAACTAATTTAAAAGCACTTATCTTGCTCAATTTAATTCTCCTAGAAAAATACCCTAAGTAGTAGATTTAATATTTTTATCAAATAGAACTTTTCATGATGAATCCAACAAAATTTGGTTCACCCCTTTTGGATACTTCTAGCTCAAGATATAATTTTTGCAAGTTTGCTACAAAATCTGCGAAAACAAATAAAGAAATCAAATTCACTCGGGGTCTGCTGCTAGGTACACCTGGTCCATACACCCTGCTGTGACTGACGTACGGGCCCCAGAACTCAACCAACCCCACACGTCAGTGAGACCGAGGCAGGGTGGCGCTTTGACCGGTGAGAACTCACCGACAACGAGGTCACCGGCGATGAGGTCACCACCGTTGTGTTCCCCATTCCCACGCGCATCTACGGGTGCCCTTGGTTGGCCTAGAGGCTCACTAGAGCTAGCTCAATGGCGGCGATGGTGGCTCAGCAGCGGCGCATGGTGGTGCTCTAGTTGTTTCCGGCCACGGCAAGATCAGACAGGCACGACTACACGTCTACAGGGATCTAGCAGAGACCTAGGGTTTGGATTGGGGCTTATGAGGGCATCGGTGAGGCATGGTCGCATGCATGGCAGCATGGCGGTGCGAGCGCAATGGTGGCATGGCGGCTTTTCGCTCCGACAAGGCCGACATTGGCCTTAGGCTCGTGCCTTGAGTTAGACCTAGCTCTAACCTAACCCTAATGAGAGGAATGCGTGAGCGAGACGGCTTGGTGGAGCATGGCCACGACTGAGCGTGAGCTCGATGGTGCTCTGGCGATGGCGTGGTGATGGTGAACTCAAACTGCGGCCTCACATGAGCTTGAATGGTGATGCTAGAGGGTCGGCAAGGTGGATTGAGGCATGGCGAAGCTATGTGCGTGAGCTATCGAAGAATGGCATAGCGGTGGTGGCGCACTACGGCTTTGCTCGGGCATGGCGAGGGTGAGAGAGGGGTAGAGCGAGATGAGTGAGAGCGAGTGAGGAGGGAGGGTGCATTGGTGCTGTTTTGCTACCCACGTCAGCCTGACTGGTTGGTGGGACCACCACTGGTGGGCAGCCACCACGTGGCGCATGGCCTGAGAACAGTCGACCACGACGACTGATGATTTGAATCAGTTGTCTGATTCAGTTGACTGACAATGCTACTTTGTGCCCCTATATCTCCTAATCCAGTTTGAGTTACCAAAATTGGTATTAGTGAAAGTTGTAGAGCTACATGAGTGCTACAAGATTGCTTAAGGGAGTTTTGTCTAAATCGCAATGGCTTTCAAACTATAAGGCTCCAAAGTGGGCTACATTGAAACTAAAAATAGCTTCAAGACAAAAAAAATTCTCAAGTCACAAAACAACATTTTGTTGATACTTGTGAGCTCTATTTGACCATGTTAGGCACTAAGTTAGCTCATGACCCTTAAACAAAGTTTGTTACCCATGATGTGAACTACAACTTTTATTTAGGTCACATAGCCATGAAAACACTCTAAGCTACTGTTCAACTTTGGTCAAACTAGCATCATGAAAATGGCATTACAAAGTAAACCAACACTTAGAAACAAAATTGGCTTAAGTCATGAATATAAACATTATTCTAAATATAATTCTAGATGTGTCTAAGTTATTTTGGTGACCTCACAATAATCTCATGCATTGGTCACATATGATCAGAAGCATAATTAAGTATATGAGCAACACCACATGTGATAAAGAGAAGGTAAATGAAATGAAACTTCATATGATCATCCCCATGAATGCTTGGATGATGCTTGTGCTTGTGAAATGCAAGTGACAAATGCAATGCTTAACACTAGGGTGTTACACTATGCTCGCTCATGGGCCGCTCCGTGGTAGCGAGGTCACACAACGCATCAAGGAGGTGACGGATGAGTCTAACGCCGCATTCCCGATCCCAGGGCATCCCATGATGTAGTCGGATGCAGGCTTCATCGAGCTACCGGTGAGATTGGGCTTCTAGGCCTCCATCATGCCACTGTCAGAGCATGTAGCCATGAGGGCGGTGAACCGTGCTATCGACGAGAAGAAGAAGAAGGCCAAAGACAACAAGAATGCGAGGCGGCGGGCGAAAGAGCGGGCAAAGCTTGACCGAGGGAAGCGGTGGCAAGGCTTGGATAGTGAGGAGGAGGAGGTGGAAGAAGAAGATGGCTCTGGGTTATCAATCCTGTGGGACAATCTGGCCTACAGGGATGAGGATCCACCTTCATCGCTGGCGGGGCCCTTCCCGTGGCATCTCCTGGAGCAAGGGGGGACGCACCCCTAGAGACAGTGGGAACGAGCTGCCCTGCTCTGTCCATGCCTTCCACAGCACCCCTAGAGATGAGGGGAGCTGACGGCTCTACGTTGTCTGAGCTACCTGAGCTAAGGGAGGGCCCAAAACGGCAGCACGACGAGGATTCATAGCTAGGGTCCGACGGGCTAGCCCCAAAATGTCAGTGCCCGGTGGCATCAAGGTAAGCCAAGAGTTTTTGTTTTTGATGAATTTTTTCATTGTGAATTGACCGCCATGTCTTCCACAGTGTTAGGGGGTCTGGAATCCTCCTAAATCTGGTGCCAAAGAAGGCTCTCACCCTTTGGCGGGTGCACCAGGATCCATCTGGCGCCGCACCAGAGGGTGGCAGGAGCGTTGCTGGGGGGACCGTAGGGTCATCTAGGGAGGCACAACCATTGGCCATGTCTATGGGAGGGCAGTCAGCGGAAGGCACATCTAGGGCACCCATGGCAGGCATGATGCGGCCGGGCAAGGCCACGACATCACAAGCTAAGATGGCATGGCTAGAGCCATCGTTCGTGCTAGCAGGTGCATCAGCGATGGGGCAGATAGGGGAGACCATCCCTGAGGCATCCTCGATGGGTGCGGCATGGCTAGGTGTGGCCATGATGTCGTTGTTGGAGACTGTAACAGAACCGTCCAATTTATAAGAGCACAAGTACAATAGCAACCACCAAGGAAGTCAAACCATCACACTTGAGCCCATATAAATCTGGTAGTCCATCGAGTATCACTACTGATCTCAAATCAACCAACATACAAGCCAAGATCATACATGATTCAACATACAAGTCACATGTTATGACAAGTTCACAAATAGTTTGTCATACATCAGAGTTCCAACACAGTTATTACAACATTAGTTTAACAGTAGCAGAAGCAACATAGTTCTGAATGACATCAATAGTAGTTTAGATACATGACCAGTTTTCACTGTCATCTCCAACAAAAGCACAAGGGTGAGATGATATATAGAATGCCCATGCCCATGGTCCTATTCCTCATCCACTACAGGAGCAAGGCAGTGCTTATAGTAGCCATGGTACATCACGTTATCTACAACAATAGGGAAATAAACCCTGAGTACGAGAAGGTACTCAGCTAGACTTACCCATCATAAACCAAAAATAAGAGACACCAAGGATCATGCAAGGCTTATAAGTGGAGCTGGTTGACATCCTTTGCCTACAAGCCAATATTTATCTAGTATCTTTTAACTTTTGAATAACAAGTTTATTATCCTGGTTCCATTCTAGATTAGCATCTATCCTATGCCAAACATGTTGTGTACCATTTCAAGTTGAGCATTTTCATAATCCACATAACCAACACTTTCATCAATTAATACGATAAAGGGGGCTCATGTCAAGTTCTCACTATTCGGGAGAGATGGCGATTTGAATCAATTCCTATCCAGCTGGGGAATTATTCCTAACACACACCCATACTCCCTCCATCGGGGTCGCATCAGGTCACCTTTGGTATAACTCAGGTCCAATTTGCAGGTAAGACCAGCGCCGCACCCTCAAAGATACTACCAATCTATCAGGAAGCTCGGGACTCGAAGCCTCCCTTGGACTCACGCCATTGGCCCTCCGCACATCCTTACTGCCTCTAGGGTGTGCACTTTAACTGCTTGTGTCATTGGCCTAAGTTGAGCTACTTGGCTTCACAGTCGGAATGACTTATCCGACCAACTATGTGAGAGGCATGCGTTCAACATGACAAGAGGGCCTCCAACGGCCGATCCTTAAATGACACAAACAGAATCACTATAAGTCACCACACCTAACATATAAGATTCCATCTGATCTCCACTTGTGCAACATCACTAGGTTATGTTCCACGATAGCACAATATAGCCAACCGTGATCAAGTCACCACCAATAGCTCACAGGTGACAGGAAATCACCTGACTTCTACCGGTCTAAGCATGGCTAAGCGTAAAGGTCGATCTTGGACCTACATAGGATTCAAGATAGATATTTCTAGACAAGGAAAGTATATGCAATAAGTGGTTCTAATCAACTCCTAGTACTTAATGCATTAACATAAAAAGGACTCAAGTTGGTATTAGAACACATAGGATGTTAGAATGCTCTGGGGCTTGCCTTTCACAAACGTGGCCGACTGGTGGTCAGGGCACTCTTGGAGATGATCAACTTCAGGCTTGCCTTTGCCTGGAGCTTCTTGGTGTAGAGCTTCCTGGTTCTCCTCTTATGGATCAGCTTTGAGTTCCACCAACATCATTTCTTCCGTTGCACCTATTGCATGCATATGCATAAAGTAAGTATCATGGATGCATAAGAAGGATTGTGAATGATATGACATGAGAACGTGAATCATTCTATGCTGATGATTATATCAAGTTACTTAGATGATAACCAAGTTGAATTCTTATTTACTGAGTAGGTGCATATCTCTTCTCTAGAAATTTCAAGAATCCACACTAAGTTCATTTCTGGACCACAACACAACAGCTACAAGTTTAGAGCATAACTGGAGTTTTACTCAACCAAATGTTGTGATCTAGGACTTTATAGAAAGCACATAAAATTTCCTACAACTTTGATTTAGTCATCACAAGATGATTTAATACCTATCTTTGTTAAACAATTCAATCATCCAGATATGTCCAGAAAACAAGGAAATCTGACTGCAGAATTCTAACAGCTATAATTCCCAAACAATTTAGTCTATTACCATGAAAATTTGACACAAGTAAGATAAGTATGTTATCTACAACTTTGTTAATAACAATTTTCATAGGAAATGTAATTATCATCATGAATTTATCAATACAACAGAAACTACTCCTGCAGCCATCTAGCGGAATTATAAAGCAATAATTAAGTAGCTGCTTATAACCAATCAACTTCAAGCACAACTACCATTATCAGCAGATCATATACATCACAAGGACCACATAAAACATTATGTTTATGCCAAACTAATGTATTTAGATACCTTTATTAATTTCTTTATATAATAATGTGATTTATGAGATAAATATTTCTAGTGTTCCAAAAATTCTGAGCAAATTACAGTAGCATACATATGATCCCAAAAGTCTACTGTGCAAATTTCATGCCAATTGGATAAGTATAGCCCTCTATACAAAAATGACAAGTTGCTTAGGTTTGTTTTAGCAAAAATAGTTTATCCTATTGAAAAGTGTCAAGCAATAGATTTCATAATTTTCTTAGCTTCCCTAAAACCCATTAACACTTTACAAAATTTTGCATGGCAATATGTTACTTATTTTTATCCTTATGAATATCGTTAGAAAACACAATTTATTAAAAGATAAATAAAAAGACACTACTCCAATCAAGTTTACTGCAAGTTTAGTATTTTTCCTAGCTAGAGCATGTCAATACAAACACAACAAATTTGGAATCACAATTTTTGCACATACCAAGCTCAGGTTTTGCATTTTTCAATATAGAAACCATATAAAAAGCATTTATTTAACTCCATTTTATTCTCCTAGAAAAAATACCAGAAACAGTGCATTACATATTTTTATCAAATACTACACTTCATGATGAATCCAACAAAATTTGGTTCACCCTATTTGGACACTCCTAGCTCTAGATATGATTTTTTGAAACATGCATTCAAATATGTGAAAACAAATAAGAAATCAATCACTACACAGACTGACAGATGGGGCCGGGTAGTTAGTAGGACCCACGCGTCAGCGACACTAGAGCAGAGGAGGTGCTTCGGCTAGCGTTATCTCGCTAGTGGCGAGATCACTGGCGATGATGGTGAGACCAACGTGTTCCCCATGATCCCCCACACCCAGTGGTACCCCTCATTGGACCGGTGGTGCACTAGAGCACC
Source organism: Miscanthus floridulus (assembly GCF_019320115.1). Lineage (NCBI taxonomy): Eukaryota > Viridiplantae > Streptophyta > Magnoliopsida > Poales > Poaceae > Miscanthus > Miscanthus floridulus. The sequence goes on along the minus strand of NC_089591.1, from coordinate 2,810,016 downwards.
CTCGTCGGCGGCCATGGAGGCATAGTGGAGCTACGTGGGGGCACGCCGACCATCTCCGACCATGAGATGCGCTGGTGAGGATGGCTACTCCATCCTAGTGACCTAGTGTAACACTATGATGAGGATTAGGCCAAGGTGACACCATGGAAAAGCTTGGCCACTGTGCATGGCCATGCGGCGGCGCACGGTGCGCTGCGACAGGGCTCTCTGTTCCTGCTTGCCGGTGATGAGAGGGGAGTCTCTGCCAAGCCTACTGGATCTAGGTCACAAGGCCATGCAGAGATGATTAAGAGCAGGGACTAGAGTGACCCTAAGACGACTGGCCACGGCGAGCTCGACCTCACGGCCATGGCGGCCATGGTGGGAGTGGCGGGAGCGGCGGTGTGTTCCCGCATGACCACGAAGTAGCGTCTAATCTAGTTCCTGCCTAAGCATATGGACTACAACATGGTTATAGATCAAAGAAGAGGAGGGCAGATGGTGCGGTGGAATGGTGTGGCTACGGTGAGCCGAGCGCGTGGCGGTGCTCCGGTGATGGCATGGTGGTGGTGAAGCGAAATGCGACCTTACCCTAGCTCGGCAAGTGGGGCTAGCAGGTCGGGATGGAAGAGGTGCAATGGCAAAGCTGCTGGCGGCCTGGATTGGGTGGTGGTGCAGCAACGGCGATGAGCAGGCACAATGGAGCGACGGGGATGGCGCGGTGCTCCACTTTGCTCTAGCGTGGCTAAGAGAGAGCAGGATGCGAGGGTGAAATGGAGTGAGCAGCAGAGGCGCACACCTTATCCCTATGCGCTAGCCTGACTAGCCGAGTTAGTGCCAGCGTATGGCCGCCATGCGGTGTGCCTGGCCTGCCCACGGTCGGCCATTGACAACGGCATAGAAACTGCATCAGGCCCTGATGAACGCAACTGATAGAGCTACTACATGCAATCATCACTCCTAAACCATCCGTCCTTTGCAAAAACTTCTTTAACAAGAATTGTAGAGCTACACGAGATCTAGAACTTTGATTAAATGAGTTTCAGTCTAGATTGGTCTAGTTTACAAACTACAGCGCGTCAAACATAGGTTCATTGAAATGGTAAACCACCTCAAGACTTAGAAAATTTTCCAAGTCAAAAACAATAATTATATTGCTACTTGTGGACTGTTTTTGAGCATGTTATGCACCGAATTAGGTCTTGACCCAAAAATAAAAGTTGTTACTCTAGTCAAGTACTACAACTTTACTTAAGGGTGCACTATGATGTAAATAATCTATGCTATAGTTCAACTTAGGTCAAACATGCAACTTAAAAATGATAGCTTACACTATAACCATGACTTAGAGGCTAATTGGGTCCAAGTGATGAATACCAAAGTTGTTCCATATGACATTCTAAGCATCTTAAAGGTACTCCTAGGGTCCCACAAACATTTTTGTACATTGTTCACATGTAAACCCTAGCATATGTAAAGCATTTAGTAACAAACACAAGTGATATAAGCAATCATAGAGATAAAATTTGAGATGCTCATGCTCATGAATGATCAATGATGCTTGTTCTCATGCAATGCTAATGCCAAATGCATGCATAACACCTAGGGTGTTACAGCCCTTCCCCCCTTAAAGAAATCTCATCCCGAGATTTACACAACCAACCATTTCTCGTAGAAAACCGGATAGACCTCACGAAGATAATCCTTTCGCTCCGTCTTGCTCACTATGGTTATTCCATACGACCTTGTAGAACTTAATGACTTTGCTATAGGGCACTCATTCCATTGTCTCAAGCACTCAAATAGGTCTTTCTTCATAGGTCAAATCCAATTGGATCTTGACACTAGCGGGTTCAATAGCCTCTTCGGGCACACAAAGACATTTCTTGAGTTGGGAGACATGGAAAACATTGAATATAGCTCTCATTTCTGGAGGTAACTAGAGTTTGTAGGCTACTGGTCCCCTTCGTCCAATGACCGTGTATGGGCCTACATATCTAGGTGTAAGCTTTCGCTTCACACCAATTCTTTGCACTTTCTTCATGGGAGACGCCTTCAGATATACAAAATCCCCAACTTCAAATGCAATGAGACTTCTCCTTTTATTTGCATAACTTTTCTATCTCGATTGAGCAGCTTCAATATGTTGTTGAATGATTCGAACTTGTTCTTTAGCTTCTTTGACAAAGTCAATCCCATAATACCTTCTTTCACCAGGCTCAATCCAATTCATGGGAGTTCTACATTTTTTACCATACAAAGCTTCAAAAGGAGCCATCTTAATGCTTTCTTGATAGCTATTGTTGTAGGAGAATTTGGCCAATGGTAGCCATTTCTCCCATGAACCCTTAGAAGAAATCACACAAGCTCTCAACATATCCTCTAGAATCTGATTCACTCACTCAGTCTGACTAGCAGTCTGAGGGTGATAAGTAGAGCTAAGGATCAATTAGGTACCAAGCTACTTATGTAGATGTTCCCAAAAATGATTACCAAACTATGGTCCTCGATCTGACATAATGCTTTCAGGCACACCATGCAATCATATGATATGGGCAATGTACAACTCTACGTACTGATGGGGTCGATATCTTTCCTTAATAGGGATGAAATGTGCAGATTTAGTCAAGCAGTCAACAATTACCATATGGAATCGTGAACCTTTTGAGTGGTTGAAAGCCCAACTATAAAATCCATACTAATGTCATCCCATTTCCAACTTGGGATAGGCAGTGGCTGAAGTAGTCTAGCTGGCTTCAAATGGATGGCCTTAACCCGACAGCAATTATCGCATCTAGCAACAAATGCTACAATTTCTTTCTTCATTTTTGTCCACCAAAAGCGTGTTTTTAGGTCTTGGTACATTTTACTGCTACCTAGGTGAATGGACAAATTGGAAAAGTGTGCTTCCTCTAGAATTTGGTTTCTCAATTCTCTATGTTTTGACACTACAAGCCGATCCTTAAACCACAGCACACCCCTCCCATCTAGCCAAAATTGTTTAGTTTCTTCCTCTTTAATCCTTCTTTTGATATGGGATATACCCACATCGGTCTTTTGGAGCTCAGTGATTTTACACTCAAGAGAGCAACTAACAGTGATATTGTGTAAGACTGCCGGATGCAATAAGTTAAAACCATCTTCCAACAAAGGATTACACTGATACTTCTGGCTTAAGGCGCCTGCAACCACATTGGCTTTTCCTAGATGATAATGTACTTCTAGGTTGTAATCCTTGATCAATTCGAACCATCTTCTCTGCCTCATGTTCAATTCAGGTTGGGTAAAAATGTACTTGAGGCACATGTGATCGGTGTAGATATGGCAAACATTACCAAGTAGGTAACGTCTCCAAATTTTTAGAGCACGAACAACTGCTACTAATTCTAAATCATGGGTTGGATAATTGGCTTCATGCTTCCTCAGTTGTGCCGAGGCATAAACAATGACTCAGCCTTCCTGCATTAGAACACACCCCAAACCGGTACCCAATGCATCGCAAAACACATCAAAAGGTTTTCCAATGTCAGGCTATACTAAAATAGGAGTAGTAGTTAGCAACGTTCAGTAAAGTGTGAAAAGCTGCCTCACACTCCAGTGTCCATACAAATTTCTCATCCTTCTGAAGCAACCTAGTCATGGGCTTGGCAATTTTATAGAAATCCAAAATAAACCGACAGTAATATCCTACTAAGCCAAGGAAACTCCAAACCTCATGAACGGAGGTTGGGGCCTTCCAGTAAAGAACATCCTGCACCTTGGATGGGTCCACCGAGATTCCATCTTCAGATAAAACATGGCCTAGGAAAGGTACTTTACTCAACCAGAATTCACATTTACTAAATTTAGCATATAACTTATGCTCTCTCAGCCTAGACAACACCACTCTCAAGTGCTCTGCATGATCTTCTGCATTCTCAGAATAAATCAATATATCATCAATAAACACGACCACAAACTTATCCAGCTCGGGCATGAATACCGAGTTCATCAAATACATGAAATAGGCAGGAGCATTGGTCAACCCAAAGGACATGACTAAATACTTATAAAGGCCATACCTAGTGGAAAAAGCCATCTTATGTGTGCCCTCAGGCCTAATCTTGATTTGGTGATAACCTGACCTCAAATCAATCTCAGAGAACACTTTTGCTTTTACCAATTGATCAAGTATGATATCAATGCGAGGCAAAGGATATTTGTTCATGATAGTAACAACATTGAGTGGTCGATAGTCCACACACATCCACAAAGATGTGTCCTTCTTTTTCATAAATATGTCTGGACAAACCCATGGTGATGAACTAGGGTGAATGAGACCCTTTTCTATGAGCTCTTGCAATTGGATCTTTAATTCTGCTAACTCATTTGGTGGCATTCTAAAAGGTCTTTGGGAGATGGGCATTGTACCTGGTATTAACTCAATCTTGAACTCTATATCCCTATCGGGTAGTAACCTAGGCAATTCATCTGGAAAGATGCCTAGAAATTCACATACTATAGGAATATCAACAAGGGCCACATGCTGGACATCATTAGCCACATTTTGGAGATCAAACTCCCTAGGAAGGGGTACTAGAAAAGCATTGTTATTCCTAGGGTCTCTCAACATAATGGTTCTAGTCGATGTATCGATAAGGACACCATGGTTCTTCATCCAATTCATACCCAAGATCACATCTATACCCAATCCCGGTAATATCACTAAATTTGCAGTATACTCTCATTCACTTATTTGGATAAGTACATCCCTGACTATTTGATTGATAGAGATGTTATTCCCGGCGGCACTTATACAATAATCACCTTTGTCTACTACAAATATTTTCTGATCATACTTGGATGCAAATGTTGGACTCATGAATGAATGTGAAGCCCTAGAATCAAATAGAACAACTGCAGAATTATGGTTCACAAGAAACATACTAGCTGTGACAACCTCACCGGAGGGAATCTCTTCCATGGTGGTGTAATCCACATACCCCGGGCGTGCATTTGTAGCTGCTGGCTTCTAATTGTTCTTCTTGGGGTAAGGGCACTCCCTCACCCAATGACCAGTCTTGTTGCAATTGAAGCGTGGTTGATTGTTAGGCGGAGCCTTGGAGTTGCCTTGTCCTACACCACCCTTAGGCGGTAGACTAATAGAGTATGCCCAATGATACCCTTTATTTGCTTGGCTTAGCTGGACTTCTTCTGAAGTGGCCGGTATTTTGGAGTAGGTGGGCGGTATTGGGTTCTTGCCACCACTAGAGCTCTCTGCTGAGATGCACCAGCTTCAAAGGCCCTCTTACGGCTCTTGGATGCAGCATAAATATTGTTATGATTCTCTTGTGTGAGCGCATCACTCACAAATTCATTGTAGGTCTCACTCTTGTTATTTGCTAGAGTCTTCATCAACTTTGGACTTAGTCCTCTCTTGAAACTTGCAATCTTCTTAGCATCAGTATTCACAAACTTAGGCACATACCTAGAGAGGTTATTGAAGGCATGCAAGTACTCATTGAGACTTTTGGTGCCCTGAGTAAGCCTCATAAACTCAGTAACCTTCATGCTCATAAGACCTGGGGGAATATGATGCCCCCTAAAAGCAGCCTTGAACTCATTCCATGTAACCTGAGCATTAGTAGGGAGGGCAGATAGGTAATGAGTCCACCAAATGCCTATTGGACCATGCAACTGATGTGAGGCATATTCAGCCTTCATATGCTCTGTAGCTCTCAAGAGATGAAATTTCTGCCCAATGGTATTGAGCCATTCGTTGGCTTGCAATGGCTCCTCTACCTCCTTAAAGATAGGAGGTTTAGTGTCCAAAAAGTCCTTGAAATCACTATACTAATTTGGTTCGAGCCCCTAGTGTTGGTCCCATCCCCGTCCATGATTGGTGTTCTACGCAAGCCCGTGCAGTACTTCCCCCATAGACCATTGGGTCTCTAGGAGCTAGGCCATCATTTCGGCTAGCATGGGGTGCGGTGGTGGTGGGAGATCATCATCACCATCATGGCTGGTGCTGGACCCACCGTGAGTGTGAGTCATCTACAAAATTGCAACAAGTGATTATTGGATGATGTCAAGAGATTGCAAAAGAATTGTATAATCATGCCATACTATAATTACTAGAGAGAATCTTAAATTCATACAATAACACAGAGGCACAATAATTCAATTCCACAACATAACATCACCAATAGGATCACTTATTGTACATGCAACGCATTCCGTACATGCCAAATTTTTCTTGCCAATAACAACTGGGAATTCATTAAAAAGTGCAATCACCACCCGTATTACATGCATGGTTCCAATGACATGAATAGTACATCATGGGATCACACCAATTTACTAGTTCATTACACAAATGATCTATTGGATAAGTGGCTAGCACATCTAACTAAGTAGAATGATCGATGTCAAGTTCAGACACGCCATCGCCCTAGTCATCCTCAAAAGGCTCAATCTCCTCATCTTTAGGCTCATCCTCAGCATCCACCTCCATGCCATCATCCTCAGCAATCAACACATTGGGATCTTCTTCCACCGCTAGAGCTGGAGGAAGAATTGGGTTCACCATGTTGTTGAGATGATGAACATCTAGCTGAAGCTCCTCAATCTGGCGTATGAGTTCTTGCTCTTTGCGATCAAATTCCATTGCCTACCTAGCAGCCTGAAACACAGTCCTGATCCTAGCTGCCTCCCTAGTCTCGGCAAGGCGAATGACCTCATCCCTCTAAACACGGACATCCTGTAACTCAGCCCTAGTTGCATCTCTTTCTACATGGACAAACTGCCTCCGACAAGCTTCCAAGGCTGTCGTATAATTACCTATCTCATTCTGAGCCGCTCTAACTGCCCTTTGATGCCTGCGCACACATCCTCGCATCCTGCGTTGTGTAGCCTATGCTCTTTGGAGCTGTTGCATACAGCTAAAGTAGCTATCCTAGCGAGAGTAAAACATCCTCATAACTGCATACATGACACTTATGGCAGCATTACTACTTCCTGTTCTTTCATCCTGGTCTCTTACCAAAGCATTATCGCCTGGCTAGGTCCAAGCAGTCTGTGATGCATCCACCTGAGGGAAAGATCCAACAGGCCCATTGACATGCTCATCACTGAATTCCTAACAGATTTTGCTGAGAACTTCAAAAGCGGCCACTTGGGCAACCTTCCAAGGGGTCTATCCATCTGACTCAATAGTCCATCCTTGCCACTGAGGGTTGTCCACACGGGTAGTGACATTGACCCGCACGTCATACCATCATTGTCCCCCCAAAAGTAGCGAGGCGGTTCAGCATATCCGACAGTGTGTAGTACCCTCCACACTAAGGTGGGAGTCCCAAATAGTGCCAAAAAGGTGTCGCTTGCAACAGGGGCTCCTGGGGGTACCATCTGTAGCAAAATGTTACAATTTAGTGAGACACGCGATTATAGAAAAGAGTGACTTAAGAATAAGATCTTGCAAGGGGAGGAACAATGCAATGACATGAATGAATGATGTATCATGATGTATGCTCATTCCGTACGTCCTAACAAACATAGAAAAATAAATCCTAATGACATACGCGGTGGCATACATATGTTCTCTCAATATAATCGTAACTAAATGAACTACACATTTCATTGTTAGTGTACCTGTGGACGATTCATTTCAGCCCAACCCAATAGTTATATGTATAGAAAGGTAAATCTGTGCTCTAAGTTGAATATCAAGGATAGCATGATATATATGAAAGTAGTAAACTAAATACTTCCATATATATATCCCATATATATACTTCGGTATCAAAGCTACCTGATGATCAATTACACTACCCACAATTAAATACGCACCATACACACATGCAAGCATGCATATACAACCGTATCACAGCTAGCTCTCCTCCACCGCACGCTCACTTGTTGTGGTCAAGCCACTCAGCAACTTACCTTCTTACCTAGGCATAGAGGCATTCGATCCATACATTACCACTCAAGTGAATGGCATCCATACAATAGCACACCGTATGGACGACGAAAGTAAAAACTCCCGTGTTAGTACTTAAATAGCCACCAATTAGTCCTTAACTAGGCAAAAAGGAGATGACCACTGGCACACTATAGTTTTAAGTTCAATCTTCAACACTCTAAACTTATTACTATAGTTGTAGAAATTAAGTTTATAAAACAAAACCTTTGTTTTAATGACACATGTGACAGGTTTAGTGTTGAATCCTGCTCCGATGCCAGCTGTAACAGAACCGTCCAATTTATAAGAGCACAAGTATAATAGCAACCACTGAGGCAGTCAAACCATCACATTTGAGCCCATATAAATCTAGTAGTCCATTGAGTATCACGATGGATCTTGAATCAAGCAGCATACAAGCCAAGATCGTTCATGATTCAACATATAAGTCACATGTTACAACAAGTTCACAAATAGTTTGTTATACATCAGAGTTCCAACACAGTTATTACAACATCAGTTTAACAGTAGCGGAACCAACATAGTTCTGAACGACATCAATAGTAGTTTAGATACATGGCTAGTTTTCATAGTCATCTCCAATAAAAGCACAAGGGTGAGATGATATATAGAATGACCATGCCCATGGTCCTATTCCTCATCCACTGCAGGAGGAAGGCAGTGCTTACAGTAGTCATGGTACATCACGTTATCTGCAACAATAGGGAAAAAACCCTGAGTATGAGAAGGTACTCAGCTAGACTTACCCATCATAAAACAAAAATAATAGACACCAAGGATCATGCAAGGCTTATAAGTGGAGCTGGTTGACATCCTTTGCCTACAAGCCAATATCTATCTCGTATCTTTTAACTTTTGAATAATAAGTTTATTATCCCTGTTCCATTCTAGATTAGCTTCTATCCTGTGCCAAACATGTTGTGTACCATTAAATCATCACAATAGTAACCATATCAAGTTGAGCATTTTCATAATCCACATAACCAACACTTTCATCAATTACTATGATGAAGGGGGCTCATGTCAAGTTCTCACTATCTAGGAGAGATGGCGATTCAAATTGATTCCTACCCAGCTAGGGAATTATTCCTAACACAGCCATACTCCCCCATCAGGGTCGCATCAGGTCACCTTTGGTACAACTCTAGTCCAATTCGTGGGTAAGACCAGCGTCGTAACCTCAAAGATACTACCCATCTACCTAGAAGCTCGAGACTCGAACCTGCCCTTGGACTCACACCATTGGCTCTCCACTAATCCTTACTGTCTCTAGGTTGCGCACTTTAACTGCTCGTGTCCCCGGCCTGAGTTGAGCTACTCGGCTTCACGGTTGGAACGACTTATCCGGCCAACCAAGTGAGAGGCATGCGTTCAACTTGACAAGAGGGCCTCCAACGGCCAGTCCTTAAACGACATAGATAGAATCACTATAACTCACCACACCTAACATATAAGATTCCATCCGGTCTCCACTTGTTCAACATCACCAGGTTATGTTCCACGATAGCACAATATAGCCAACCATGATCAAGTCACCACCTATAGCTCGCAGGTGATAGGAAATCACCTGACTTCTACCGGTCTAAGCATGGCTAAGCATAAAGGTTGATCCTAGACCTACATAGGATTCGAGATAGACATTTCTAGACAAGGAAAGTATATGCAGCAAGTGGTTCCAATCAACTCCTAGTACTAATGCATTAACATAAAAAGGACTCAAGTTGGTATTAGAACACATAGGATGTTAGAATGCTCCAGGGCTTGCTTTCCACAAACGTGGCTGGCTGGTGGTCAGGGCACTCTTGGAGATGATCAACTTCAGGCTCGCCTTTGCCTAGAGCTTCTTGGTGCAGAGCTTCCTGGTTCTCTTGTGGATCGGCTTCGAGTTCCACCAACATCATTTCTTCCGCTGCACCTATTGCATGCATATGCATAAAGTAAGTATCATGGATGCATAACAAGGTTTGTGAATGATATGACATGAGAACATGAATAATTCTATGTTGATGATTACATCAAGTTACTTAGATGATAACCAAGTTGAATTCTTATTTACTGAGTAGGTGCATATCTCTTCTCTAGAAATTTCAAGAATCCACACTAAGTTCATTTCTAGACCACAACACAGCAGCTAAAAGTTTATAGCATAACTGGAGTTTTACTCAACCAAATCCTGTGATCTTGGACTTTCTAGAAAGCTCATAAAATTGCCTACAACTTTCATTTAGTCATCACAAGATGATTTAATAGTTATCTTTGTTAAACAATTCAGTCATCCAGATCTGTCCAGAAAACAAGCAAATTTAACAGCAGACTTCTAACAGCTATAACTCCCAAACCATTTAGTCCATTACCATAAAAATTTGACACAAGTAACATAAGTAAGTTATCTACAACTTTGTTAATAACAATTTTCAAAGAAAACATAATTATCATCATGAATTTATCAATACAACAGAAACTACTCCTGCAGCCATCTAGCGGTATTATAAAGCAATAATTAAGTAGCTGCCTATAACCAATCAACTTCAAGCACAACTACCATTATCAGCAGATCATATACATCACAAGGACCACATAAAACATTATGTTTATGCCAAACTAATGTATTTAGATACCTTTATTATTTTCTTTATATAATAATGTGATTTATGAGATAAATATTTCCAGTATTGCAAAAATTCTAAGAAAATTATAGTAGCATACATATGACCCCAAAAGTCTACTATGCAAATTTCATGTCAATTGGATAAGTATAGCCCTCTGTACAAAAATAACAAGTTGCTTAGGTTTATTTTAGCAAAAATAGTTTAGCCTATTGAAAAGTCTCAAGCAACAGATTTATAATTTTCTTAGCTTCCCTAAAACCCATCAACACTTTACAAAATTTTGCATGGCAATATGTTACTTATTTTTATCCTAATGAATTTCCTCAGAAAACACAATTTATTAAAAGATAAATAGAAAGACCCTACTCCAATCAAGTTTATTGCAAGTTTAGTATTTTTTCTAGCTAGAATGTCAATACAAACTCAACAAATTTGGAATCACAATTTTTGCACATACCAAGCTCAGGTTATGCATTTTCAGGATAGAAACCATTTAAAAGCATTTATCTAGCTCTGTTTTATTCTCCTAGAAACATACCAGAAACAATGCATTTCATATTTTTATCAAATACTACACTTCATGATGAATCCAACAAAATTTGGTTCACCCCATTTAGACACTCCTAGCTCTAGATATGAATTTTTGAAACATGCATTCAAATATGTGAAAACAAATAAGAAATCAATCACTACATAGGCTGACAGATGGGGCCCGTTGGTCAGTAGGACCCACGTGTCAGCGACACTAGAGTAGAGGAGGTCCTCCGACCAGCGTTATCTCACCGGCGGCAAGATCACTGGCGACAGCGGTGACACCAACGTGTTCCCCATGATCCCCCGCACCCAGTGGTAACCCTCGTTGGACCGGTGGTGCACTGGAGCACCCTCGCCGGAGCTACGTGGTGGCACGCCGACCATCTTTGACCACGGTATGCACCGATGAGGATGGCTACTCCATCCTAATGATCTAGTGCAGTACTACGATGAGGATTAGGCCAAGGTGACGCTGTGGAAAAGCTTGGCCACGTGCATGGCCATGCGGCGGCGCATGGTATGCTATGGCGGGGCTCTCTATTTTGGCTAGCCAATGGTCAGAGGGGAGTCTCCACCAAGCCTACTAGATCTAGGTCACAAGGCCATGTAGAGACGATTAAGAGCGGGGACTGGAGTGACCCCAAGACGGCTGGCCATGGCGAGCTCAGGCTCACAGCCATGGCGACCATGGCGGTGTGTTCCCGCACGACCGCGCAGTAGCATCTAACCTAGTTCCTACCTAAGCATATGGACCACAATGTGGCTACAGACCGAAGATGAGGAGGACAAGAGGTGTGGTGGAATGGCGTGGCTATGGTGAGTCGAGCGTGTGGTAGCGCTTCGGTGATGGCACGGGGGTGGTGAAGCGAAATGCGCCCTTACCCTAGCTCAGCAAGTGGGGCTAGCAGTTCAGGGTGGAAGAGGTGATAATGGCAGAGCTGCTAGCGAGCTGGATTAGGTGGTGGTGCAGTGATGGTGATGAGTGGGCATAGCGGAGTGACATCGATGGCATGGTGCTCCGCTTTGCTCTAGCGTGGGCGAGAGAGAGTGGGATGCGAGGGTGAAATGGAGCGAGCAGTAGAGGCGCGCGCCTTATCCCTCCATGCTGGCCTGACTGGCCGGGCTGGTGCCAGCATATGGCCGCCAGGCGGCATGCTTGGCCTATGCATGGTCGGCCACTGATAGTGGCATCGAAACAACATCAGGCCCTGATGAACGCAACTGATAGAGCTACTAGACGCGGTCGTCACTCCTAACCCGTTCGTCCTTCGTAAAAACTTCTTTAACAAGAATTGTAGAGCTACACAAGATCTACAACTTTGATTAAATGAGTTCAATCTAGATTAGCCTAGTTTACAAACTACAATGTGTCAAACATGGGTTCATTGAAATGGTAAACCACCTCAAGACTTGGAAATTTTCCAAGTCAAAAAAAATAATTCTATTGCTACTTGTGGACTATTTTTGAGCATGTTATGCACCAAATTAAGTCTTGACCCAAAAATAAAAGTTGTTACTCTAGTCAAGTACTACAACTTTGCTTATGGGTGCACTACCATGCAAATAATCTATGCTATAGTTCAACTTAGGTCAAACATGCAACTTGAAAATGATAGCTTACACTATAACCATGACTTAGAGGCCAATTGAGTCCAAGTCATGAATACCAAAGTTGTTCCATATGACATTCTAAGCATGTTAAAGGTACTCCTAGGGTCCCACAAACATTTTTGTACATTGTTCACATGTAAAGCCTAGCATATGTAAAGCATTTAGTAACAAACACATCTGATATTAGCAATCATAGAGATAAAATTTGAGATGCTCATGCTCATGAATGATCAATGATACTTGTGCTCATGCAATGCCAATGTCAAATGCATGCATAACACCTAGGTTGTTATAGCCCTTCCCCCCTTAAAGAAATCTCATCCTAAGATTTACATGACCAACCATTTCTCATAGAAAACCGGATAGACCTCACGAAGATAATACTCTCGCTCCCACGTAGCGTCTTGCTCACTATGGTTATTCCATACGACCTTGTAGAACTTAATGACTTTGCTACAAGGCACTCTTTCCATTGTCTCAAGCACTCGAATAGGTCTTTCCTCATAGGTCAAATTCGACTGGATCTTGACACTAGCGAGTTCAATAGCCTCTTTGGGCACACGAAGACATTTCTTGAGTTGGGAGAAATGGAAAACATTGAATATAGCTCTCATTTCTAGAGGTAACTGGAGTTTGTAGGCTTCTGGTCCCCTTTGTCCAATGATCTTGTATGGGCCTACATATCTAGGTGCAAGCTTTTGCTTCACACCAAACCTTTGCACTTTCTTCATGGGAGACACCTTCAGATATACAAAATCCCTAACTTCAACTGCAATGGGACTTCTCCTTTTATTTGCATAACTTTTTTGTCTTGATTGAGCAGCTTCAATATGTTGTTGAATGATTCGAACTTGTTCTTCAGCTTCATTGACAAAGTCAATCCCATAATACCTTATTTCACTAGGCTCAATCCAATTCAGAGGAGTTCTACATTTTTGACCATACAAAGCTTCAAAAGGAGCCATCTTAATGCTTTCTTGATAGCTATTATTGTAGGAGAATTTGGCCAAAGGTAGTCATTTCTCCCATGAACCCTTAGAAGAAATCACACAAGCTCTCAACATATCCTCTAGAATCTGATTCACTCGCTCAGTCTGACCAGCTGTCTGAGGGTGATAAGCAGAGCTACGGATCAATTGGGTACCTAGCTGCTTATGCAGATGTTCCCAAAAATGATTAACAAACTACGGTCCTCGATCTGACACAATGCTTTCAGGCACACCATGCAAAACTATGATTTGGGCAATGTATAACTCTATGTACTAATGGGGTCGATATCTTTCCTTTACAGGGATGAAATGTGCAGATTTAATCAAGCGGTCAACAATTACCCATATAGAATCATGACCCTTTCCAGTAGTTGAAAGCCCAACTATAAAATCCATACTAATGTCATCCCATTTCCATCTTGGGATAGGCCGTGGCTGAAGTAGTCCAGCCAGCTTCAAATGGATGGCCTTGACCGAACAACAATTATCGCATCTAGCAACAAATGCTGCAATTTCTTTCTTCATTTTTGTCCACCAGATGCATGTTTTTAGGTCTTGGTACATTTTACTACTACCTAGGTGAATGGACAAATTGGAAAAGTGTGCTTCCTCTAGAATTTGGTTTCTCAATTCTCTATGTTTCGGCACTACAAGCCAATCCTTAAACCATAGCACACCCCACCCATCTAGCCAAAATTGCTTGGTTTCTTCCTCTTTAATCCTTCTTTTGATATGGGATATACCCACATCGGTCTTTTGAAGCTCAATGATTTTAGACTCGAGAGCAACTAACAGTGATATTGTGTAAGACTGTCGAATGCAATAAGTTGAAACCATCTTCCAACAAAGGATTACACTGATACTTCCGGCTTAAGGCGTCTGCAACCACATTGGCTTTTCCCAGATGATAATGTACTTCTATGTTGTAATCCTTGATCAATTGCCAACCATCTTCTCTGCCTCATGTTCAATTCAGGTTGGGTGAAAATGTACTTGAGGCTCTTGTGATCGGTGTAGATATGGCAAACATTACCAAGCAGTTAATGTCTCCAAATTTTTAGAACATGGACAACTACTACTAATTCTAAATCATGGGTTGGATAATTGGCTTCATGCTTCCTCTGTTGCCATGAGGCATAAGTAATGACTTGGCCTTCTTGCATTAGAACACACCCCAAACTGGTACCCGATGCGTCACAAAACACGTCAAAAGATTTTCCAATGTTAGGCTATGCTAAAACAGGAGCAGTAGTTAGCAACATTCATAAAGTGTGAAAAGTTGCCTCACACTCTGGTGTCCATACAAATTTCTCATCCTTCTGAAGCAACCAAGTCTTGGGCTTGGCAATTTTGGAGAAATCCAAAATAAACCGACAGTAATATCTTGCTAAGCCAAGGAAACTCTAAACCTCATGAACAAAGGTTGGGGCCTTCTAATCAAGAACCTCCTACACCTTGATGGGTCCACTTTCACATAAAACATGGCTGAGGAAAGGTACTTTACTCAACCAGAATTCACATTTACTAAATTTAGCATATAACTTATGCTCTCTCAACCTAGACAACACCACTCTCAAGTGCTCTGCGTGATCTTCTGCATTCTTGGAATAGATCAAGATATCATCGATAAACATGACCACAAACTTATCCAGCTCGGGCATGAATACTGAGTTCATCAAATACATGAAATAGGCAGGAGCATTGGTCAACCCAAAGGACATGACTCAATACTCATAAAGGCCATACCTAGTGGAAAAAGCCATCTTAGGTGTGCCCTCAGGCCTGATCTTGATTTGGTGATAACCTAACTTCAAATCAATCTTAGAGAACACTTTTGCTTTTGCCAATTGATCAAATAAGATATCAATGCGAGGCAAGGGATATTTGTCCTTGATAGTAATAGCCTTGAGTGGTCGATAGTCCACACACATCCTCAAAGACTTGTCCTTCTTTTTCACAAATATGGCTGGACAACCCCATGGTGATGAACTAGGGTGAATGAGACCCTTTTCTAAGAGCTCTTGTAATTGGATCTTCAATTCTGCTAACTCATTTGGTGGCATTCTATAAGGTCTTCGGGAGATGGGCGTTGTACCTAGTATTAACTCAATCTTGAACTCTATATCCCTATCGGGTGGTAACCTGGGCAATTCATCTGGAAAGATATCCAAAAATTCACATACTACAGGAATATCAACAAGGGCCATAGGCTGGATAACATTAGCCACATTTTGGAGATCAAACTCCCTAGGAAGGGGTACTAGAAAAACGTCGTTATTCCTAGGGTCTCTCAACATAATGGTTCTAGTCGATGTATCGATAAGGACACCATGGTTCTTCATCAAATTCGTACCCAAGATCACATCTATACCCAATCTCGGTAATATCACTAAATTTGCAATATACTCTCGTTCACTTATTTGGATAAGTACATCTCTAACTATCTGATTGGTAGAAATGTTATTCCCGGCTGCACTTATACAATAACCACCTTTGTCTACTACAAATATTTTCTGATCATACTTGGATGCAAATGTTGGACTCATGAATGAATGTGAAGCCCTAGAATCAAATAGAATAACTGCAGGATTATGGTTCACAAGAAACATACCAGCTGTGACAAACTCGCTAGAGGGAATCTCTTCCATGGTGGTGTAATGCACATACCTCGGGTGTGCATTTGCAGCTTCTGGATTCTGATTGTTCTTCTTGAGGTAAGGGCACTCCCTCACCCAATGACCAGTCTTGTTGCAATTGAAGCATGGTTGATTGTTAGGTGGAGCCTTCGAGTTGCCTTGTCCTACACCACCCTTAGGCGGTAGAGCAATACAGTATGCTCGATGATACCCTTTATTTGCTTGGCTTGGCTAGGCCTTCTTCTGAGGTGGCTAGTATTTTGGAGCAGGTGGGCGGTATTGGGTTCTTGCTACCACTGTAGCTCTCTACTGGGATGCGCCAGCTTCAAAGGCCCTCTTATGGCTCTTGGATGTAGCATAAATATTGTTATAATTCTCTTGTGTGAGCACATCACTCATGAATTCATTATAGGTCTCACTCTTATTATTTGCTAGAGTCTTCATCAACTTTGGACCTAGTCCTCTCTTGAAACTTGCAATCTTCTTAGCATCGGTATTCACAAACTCAGGCGCATACCTAGAGAGGTTATTGAAGGCATGCAAGTACTCAGTGAGACTTTTGGTGCCCTGAGTAAGCCTCATAAACTCAGTAGCCTTCATGCTCATAAGACCTAGGGGAATATGATGCCCCCTAAAAGTAGCCTTGAACTCATTCCATGTAACCTAAGCATTAGCAGGGAGGGTAGACAGGTAATGAGTCCACCAAATGCTTGCTGGACCATGCAACTGATGTGAGGCATATTCAGCCTTCATATGCTCTATAACTCTCAAGAGACAAAATTTCTACCAAATGGTATTGAGCCATTCATTGGCTTGCAATGGCTCCTCTACCTCCTTAAAGATAGGAGGTTTAGTGTCCAAAAAGTCCTTGAAATCACTGTACTAATTTGGTTTGGGCCCCTAGTGTTGGTCTCGTCCCCGTCCATGACCGGTGTTCTATGCAAGCCCACGTAGTACTTCCCCCATAGACCGTTGGGTCTCTAGGAGTTGGGCCATCATTTCCACTAGCGTGGGGTGCGGTGGTGGTGGGAGATCATCATCACCCTCATGGCTAGGGCTGGGCCCACCGTGAGTGCGAGTCATCTGCAAAATTGCAACTACAAGTGATTATTGGATGATATCAAGAGATTGCAGAAGAATTGTATAATCATGCCATACTTTAATTATTGGAGAGAATATTAAATTTGTACAATAACATAGAGGCACAATAATTCAATTCCATACTCACAATGCATTTCATACATGCCAAATTTTTCTTGCCAATAACAACTGGGAATTCATTAAAAAGTGCAATCACCACCCGTATTACATGCACGATTCCAATGACATCAATAGTACATCATGGGATTGCACCAATTTACTAGTTCATTACACAAATGATCAATAGGATAAGTGGCTAGCACATCTAACTAAGTACTGGAACTAACTAAGCCTTAGAATGATCGTTTTCAACATCAGACATGCCATCACCCTGGTCATCCTGAAAAGGCACAATCTCCTCATCTTTAGGCTCATCCTCAGCATCCACCTCCATGCCATCGTCCTCAGCAATCAACACGTTGGGATCTTCTTCCACCGCTGGAGGTGGAGGAAGAATTGGGTTTACCATGTTGTTGAGACGATGAACATCTAGCTAAAGCTCCTCAATCTGGCATATGAGTTCCTGCTCTCTATGATCAAACTCCATTGCCTTCCTAACAACCTGAAACATAGTCTTGATCCTAGCTGCGTCCCTAGTCTTGGCAAGGCAAATGACATCATCCCTCTCAGCATGAACGTCATGTAACTCAGCCTTAGCTGCCTCCGACGAGCTTCCAAGGCTGTAATATAATTACCTATCTTGTTCTGAGCTGCTCTAACTGCACTTCGATGCCTACGCACATGTCCTTGCATCCTGCGCTATGCAGCCTGTGCTCTTTGGAGCTCTTGCATACAGCTGATGTAGCTATCCTGGCGAGAGTAAAACATCCTCATAACTGCATACATGTCACTTATGGCAGCATTACTACTTCTTGCTCTTTCATCCCTGTCTCTTACTAAAGCATTATCGCCTAGCTAGGTCCAAGCGGTCTGTGATGCATCCACCTGAGGGAAAGATCCAATGGGCCCAATGACAAGCTCATCACCGAATTCCTGATAGATTTCGCTGAGAACTTCAAAAGCGGCAACTAGGCCACCCTCCCAAGGGGTCAGTCCATCTAACTCAATACTCCATCCTTGCCACCGAGGGTTGTCCACATAGGTGGCGACATTGACCCGCACGTCGTACCACCATTGTCCCTCAGTTACCACTTCGCCCCAAAAGTAACGAGGTGGTTCAGTATACCCGACAGTGTGCAGTACCCTCCATAGTAAGGTGGGAGTCCCAAATAGTGCCAAAAAGGTGTCACTTGCAATAGGGGCTCTTGGGGCTACCATCTGTAGCAAATGTTACAATTTAGTGAGACACACGATTATAGAAAAGAGTTACTTAACAATAAGATCTTGCAAGGGGTGGAACAATGCAATGACATGAATGAATGATGTATCATGATGTATGCTCATTCCGTACGTCCTCACAAACTTAGGAAAATAAATCCTAACGACATATGTGGTGGCATACATATGTTCTCTCAATATAATCGTAACTAAATGAACTACATGTTTCGTTGTTAGTGTACCTGCAAAAGATTCATTTCAGCCCAACCCAATAGTTATATGTATAGAAAGGTAAATCTGGGCTCTAAGTTGAATATCAAGGATAGCAAGATATATATGAAAGTAGTAAACTAAATACTTCCATATATATACTTATGTATCAAAGCTACCCGATGATCAGTTACGCTACCCACATTTAAATATGCACCATACACACATGCAAGGATGCATATACAACCGTATCATAGCTCGCTCTCCCCGACCGCATGCTCACTTCTTGCAGTCAAGCCACTCATCAACTTACCTTCTTACCTTGGCGTAGAGGCATTCAATCTGTACATTACCACTCAAGTGAATGGCATCCATACAATAGCACACCGTATGCACGATGAAAGTAAAAAACTCCCCGTGTAAGTACTTAAATAGCCACCAATTAGTCCTTAACTGGGCATAAAGGAGTGACCACTGGCACACTATAGTTTTAAGTTCAATCTTCAACACTCTAAACTTATTATTACAGTTGTAGAAATTAAGTTTATAAAACAAAACCTTTGTTTTAATGACACATGTGACAAATTTAGTGTTGAATCCTGCTCCGATGCTAGCTGTAATAGAACCGTCCAATTTATAAGAGCACAAGTATAATAGCAACCACCGAGGCAGTCAAACCATCACACTTGAGCCCATATAAATCCGGTAGTCCATTGAGTATCACAACAGTTCTCAAATCAACCAACATACAAGCCAAGATCATATATGATTCAACATACAAGTCACATGTTACAATAAGTTCACAAATAGTTTGTTATACATCAGAGTTCCAACATAGTTATTACAACATCAGTTTAACAGTAGCGGAAACAACATAGTTCTAAATGACATCAATAGTAGTTTAGATACATGGCCAGTTTTCACAGTCATCTCCAACAAAAGCACAAGGGTGAGATGATATATAGAATGACCATGCCCATGGTCCTATTCCTCATCCACTGTAGGAGCAAGGCAGTGCTTACAGTAGTCGTGGTACATCATGTTATCTACAACAATAGGGAAAAACCCTGAGTATGAGAAGGCACTCAGCTAGACTTACCCATCATAAAACAAAAATAATAGACACGACACCAAGGATCTTGCAAGGCTTATAAGTGGAGCTGGTTGACATCCTTTGCCTACAAGCCAATATTTATTTGGTATCTTTTAACTTTTTAATAACTAGTTTATTATCCCTATTCCATTCTAGATTAGCATCTATCCTATGCCAAACATGTTGTGTACCATTAAATCATCACAATAGTAACCATATCGAGTTGAGCATTTTCATAATCCACATAACCAACACTTTCATCAATTACTACGATGAAGGGGGCACATGTCAAGTTCTCACTATTTGGGAGAGACGGCGATTCAAATCGATTCCTACCCAGCTAGGGAATTATTCCTAACACACACCCATACTCCCCCATCGGGGTCGCATTAGGTCACCTTTGGTACAACTCAGGTCCAATTCATGGGTAAGACCTAGTGCCGTACCCTCAAAGATACTACCAATCTACCAAGAAGCTTGAGACTCGAACCCGCCCATGGACTCACGCCATTAACTCTCCACACATCCTTACTACCTCCAAGGTGCGCGCTTTAATTGCTCATGTCCCCGGCCTTTGTTGAGCTACTCGGCTTCACTGGTTGGAATGACTTATCCAACCAACTATGTGAGAGGTGTGCGTTCAACATGACAAGAGGGCCTCCAACGGCCGGTCCTTAAACGACACAGACAGAATCACTATAAGTCACCACACCTAACATATAAGATTCCATCCGGTCTCCACTTGTTCAACATCACCAAGTTATGTTCCACGATAGCACAATATAGCCAACCATGATCAAGTCACCACCTATAGCTCGCAGGTGATAGGAAATCACCTAACTTCTATCGGTCTAAGCATGGCTAAGAATAAAGGTCGATCCTAGACCTACATAGGATTCAAGATAGATAAGGAAAGTATCTGCAGCAAGTGGTTCCAATCAACTCCT
Source organism: Miscanthus floridulus (assembly GCF_019320115.1). NCBI lineage: Eukaryota > Viridiplantae > Streptophyta > Magnoliopsida > Poales > Poaceae > Miscanthus > Miscanthus floridulus. Next base: position 2,789,027 of record NC_089591.1, on the reverse strand, counting down.
AGTACTAATGCATTAACATAAAAAGGACTCAAGTTGGTATTAGAACACATAGGATGTTAGAATGCTCTAGGGCTTGCCTTCCACAAACGTGGCTGGCTGGTGGTTAGGGCACTCTAGGAGAAGATCAACTTCAGGCTCGCCTTCTCCTGGAGCTTGTTGGTGCAGAGCTTCCTAGTTCTCCTCTTGTGGATTGGCTTTGAGTTCCACCAACGTCATTTCTTCCGCTTGCACCTATTGCATGCATATGCATAAAGTAAGTATCATGGATGCATAAGAGCAGAGGAGGTGCTCGGGCTAGCGTTGTCTCATCGGCGGTGAGATCACCAGTGATGGCGGTGACACCAATGTGTTCCCCATGATCCCCCATACCTAGTGGTACCCCTCGTTGGACTAGTGGTGCACTAGAGCACCCTTGCCAGCGACGATGGAGGCATAGTGGAGCTATGCAATGGTGCGCCGACCATCTCCAACCATGGCATGCGCCGGTGAGGATGGCTACTCCATCCTGGTGACCTAGCATAGCACTACGGTGAGGATTAGGCCAAGGTGACACCATGGAAAAGCTTGGCCACGTGCATGGCCATGCGACGGCGCACGGTTCACTATGGCGGGGCTCTCTGTTCTGGCTAGCTGACGGTGAGAGGGGAGTCTCTGCCAAGCCAACTGGATCTAGGTCACAAGGCCATGCAGAGATGATTAAGAGTGGGGACTAGAGTGACCCTGAGACAGCTGGCCGCAGTGAGCTCAAGCTCACAACCATGGCGGCCATGGCGGGAGCGGCGGTGTCTTCCCACACGACCACGTAGTAGCATCTAACCTAGTTCCTGCCTAAGCATATGGACCACAACGTGGCTACAGACTGAAGAAGAGGAGGGTAGGAGGTGTGATGGAATGACGTGGCTATGATGAGCCAAGCGCACGGCGGTGCTCTTGTGATGGCATGGTGGCGGTGAAGCAAAATGCGTCCTTACCCTAGCTCAGCAAGTGGGGCTAGCTGGTCAGGGTGGAAGAGGTGACAATGGTGGAGCTGCTGGCGACTGGATTTGGTGGTGTAGTGACGGCAAAGAGCGACCACGGCAGAGCGATGGTGATGGCGCGGTGGTGTGGTGCTCCACTCTACTCTGGCATGGGTGAGAGAGAGCGGGGTACGAGGTTGAAATGGAGCGAGCAGAGAGGCACGCGCCTTATCCCTCCACGCTGGCCTAACTGGCCGAGCCAGTGCCGATGTATGGCCGCCACACGACGCGCCTGGCCTACCCACGATCGGCCACTGACAGCGGTGTCAAAACAGCATCAGGCCTTGATGAACGCGACTGACAGAGCTACTACACGCGATCGTCACTCCTAAACTATTTGTCCTTTGCAAAAACTTTTTTAACAAGAATTGTAGAGCTACACGAGATCTACAACTTTGATTAAATGAGTTTAGTCTAGATTGGCCTAGTTTTCAAACTACAGCGCATCAAACATAGGTTCATTGAAACGGTAAACCACCTCAAGACTTAGAAAAATTTCCAAGTCAAAAACAATAATTCTATTGCTATTTGTGGACTATTTTTTAGCATGTTATGCACCGAATTAGGTCTTGGCCCAAAAATAAAAGTTGTTACTCTAGTCAAGTACTACAACTTTGCTTAAGGGTGCACTACCATGCAAATACTCTATGCTATAGTTCAACTTAGGTCAAACATGCAACTTGAAAATAATAGCTTACACTATAACCATGACATAGAGGCCAATTGGGTCCAAGTCTTGAATACCAAAGTTGTTCCATATGACATTCTAAGCATGTTAAAGGTACTCTTAGGGTCCCACAAACATTTTACATGGTTCACATGTAAACCCTAGCATATGTAAAGCATTTAGTAATAAACACATGTGATATAAGCAATCATACAGATAAAATTTGAGATGCTCATGCTCATGATTGATCAATGATGCTTGTGCTCATGCAATGCCAATGCCAAATGCATACATAACACCTAGGGTGTTATAGAGATGGCACAACTGGGGCTCTCACTGGGCAAACTATGGCATCCGTGGTGAGACGGATGGAGGAGGCCACGCCCGGTGCACCCTTGGCGTGTGCGACGGCGGGGCAAGCTTCCTTGTTCGTGTTGCCCACCCCCTCTACTTCTAGGAGGCCCGCTCTATAGTAGTCATAGTCATGAGAGCAGTCAACGCTGCCTGGGGTTAGCGTAGAGTCATCTTGGCCTCTGGTCTGGGTCGGCGGTGACCCTCACACCTGGGGAGGACCTCGGATCCTGTGGGCCAACCGTCGAGATCCAGGGGCAACGCTCTTCACCCTTGATGATGCCATGGAAAAGAGGGAGTGGGGGTGTGTCCACGTGGAGGTGGGAACCGTAGTCTATGCCCTAACCACCACGCTGAGTTCGCTACAAGATGTTATTGCTCCGGTTAGCTAGGCATTGTGTATCAGCATTTCTGACCTTCATCTTCCCATCTCTTGCCTTTTAAATCATACCCTTTTCATAGGTTCTCATGGACCATAGCCAGGAGAAGTCTATGTTCCTTCACTGTGAGAAGGGCGCTTGGGATCGCCTTATGGAGAAGGAGCAGCTGCAAGCCGTGGGGGAGCAGCTATGTGAGGAACTGGCTGCCTAGCTCGCTGTCGCTCGTCGAGAGGTGGCCAAACTTGCCCCTATCTGCCAAGAGTTAGCCAACCTTTGGATCAAGAACGTGGAGGCTCGTGATGATGCCCACAAAGCTAGGGAGAAGCTCCTTGGCCTGGTTGAGAGTACGCGCACAGACGCCGTGGAGATCGAGCGGCTATGGAAGGAGCATGACAATTTGCTCCAAGCCATAGAGGGGTTCCGCATGGAGCATGACCTGGCTCATCAGGAGTGCACCATGCCTAGTAGCTCTGGAGGGACAAGGATTTGAAGGCCATGGTAGAGGCGATGACCGCCAAACTTGCCGTGGAGGTCATCTAGGGCTAGGAGTAGGCCCAAAACTTGGAGGTCAAGGTGGCCCGGCGGCATGACGAGGCACACAAGCTCCAAGTGAGCGTGGACGGTGAGCCCCTAGGTCTTCCTTTGTGGTCCTTCTTCCTAGGAGCCATGGTAGCCTTTTTGACATGGCTGGTGCATATTTTGGGTAGGTGTTGACAATAGGCTCGGGGTGGAGGTGACGAAGAGCCATAGCCTAGCGAAGGAGCTTAGCGAAGTGAAGGCCTCCCTTTAAAGGGAGAGTGACAAGCACGATGCCCTGCACATCACCATCCAGCTGGTCTATAGTGACCTCAAGCTAGCCCTGGCATAGGAGACAAGCTCACTCATGGTTCGCACCATCTAGATCACGGATCGGGTGCACGACATCATGAGGGGCGCTCTCTGCTTTGTCGTCAATCGGTCGTTCGTGATTGCCCGTTCTCATTATGAGAACATCGATCTAGAGATAATGAGCCAAGGCTTCATGCCTAGTTACTCTGACATCGAGCTAGAGGACATTGAGAAGGAGGTGTCCCTCTAGCGCAGGACTTATCTACAAAGATAGAGGATGAGATCATCCCTCGAAAAAATTAGTTAGTTAGGCCAAATAGTGATCTTGTAATGGGTGGACAGATTTAATTTCTGCTATGGTTGAACAATCTTTTGGTTCTTCGTCCCTTTCTGTGGTTAAGGCTATAAAGCTTAGGATGCAGGTGAAACAACTCTGCTCATGCTGGTGAGCAAAAATGCCGTAGCTGCTGGGGCGTAGGTTTCTTGCAGTCCGACCAATTTTACTTAGGGTTTGTTTCTGTAGCCCTTACTTTTAGATCTTAACATAAGGGAGGGTCGAGCACATAGAATGTCACTAAGTGGATATACTCTTATCAGCCCCCAAGTGATGCCCGACCCCCTACCATTGCCGGGGTTGGGTGTCACTGAGGATCGAGGGAATGATAGCAAAAATGATAAGAGAAAACATTTTCGTATTTCAGAAACATCATTCCTAAGTTCATGTGTAGGCTAGGGGTAAAAGCAACATAGTTATTCGATGTTCTAGGCATTGATGAAGACCTTGCTGTTGATAGTCTTGAGCTTATAGGCGCCTAGTTGGAGCACCTCTGTGATGACAAACGGTCCCTCCCACGATGGAGAGAGCTTGTGGCAGTCCTTGTTGCTCTAGACGAGGTGGAGTACAAGTCCCAACGTTGAAGGCCCAACCCCGCACCTCATGGCTGTGTATCAGCACAATGCTTACTGGTACTTGGCTGAGCAGAGGAGGGCGATGTCGCATGGCATCCTTGAGGGATGCGTTGGCCCCTGCTCATTTATGCCCTGACCCTCGGCACCCCATAGTCGAGGTTGGTCGGAAGGATAGCCTCAAAACCATAGACCATGAAGAAGGGTGTGTAGACAGTGGCTCGACTTGGGGTCGTACTCAATCTCTAGAGCACCGCGGGAAGCTTTGTGACCCATCGCGTGCCAAACTTGTTCAACCAGATGAAAATCCTATGCTTGAGACCATGTAGGACCATGCCATTCGCGCACTTGACCTGCCCGTTCATGCGGGGGTGCGCCACGGCGGCCCAACCAACATGGATGTGGTATTCATCACAGAATCGGAGGAACTTTTTCCTTGTGAACTATGTGCCGTTGTCTATGATAATAGAGTTTGGGACTCCAAAGCGGTGGATGATGTCAAAGAAGAATTGCACGGCTTGCTCGAACTTGATTACGGAGATCAACCGAGCCTCTATTCACTTTGTAAACTTGTCTACGGCGACAAGCAAGTGTGTGTAGCCCCTGGGCGCACTTTTGAGAGGTTCGACCATATCGAGCCCCCTAGACTATGAACGGCCACATGATGGGGATCATTTGGAGTGCTTGGGCCGGCAGGTGGGTCTACCAAGTGTGGTATGGCATCCTTCATAGGTGCGCACAATTTGCTCAGTGTCAGCCACCACGGTAGGCCAATAGAAGCCCTATCAGAACGTGTTTCCAACTAGGGTTCTGGGTGTGGCATGATGTCCGTAGACCCCACGGTGAATGTCCTTCAGCAGTTGCCTCCCTTGTTGGATGGGAATGCAATGCTATAGGATCCTGGTGTGGCTTTGCTTGTAGAGCTCCCCCTCAACAATGACAAAAGACTGGGCTCAGTGTGCAATCCGTAGGGCTTCTGTCTTGTCCATTAGGAGCACCTCGCGGAGAAGCCAATCGAGGTATAGGGTCCTCTAGTTAGCTAGAGGGTTAGGCTCTACCACTAGATCTTTGTTAAGCCCCATGACTTTAGGGTTAGCAAGAGTGGGTGGTCAGTCAGCCCCTGAGCCCAAGGCAAGCAGCTCGTCCTTAGTCCATTCCCATTCTTCTTAGCATACCGAAGGTTTGTGCTAATCGCTGGCAAAGACGCCCATCGGCACTAGCTCTTAGCTGGACACCATCTTTGCTAGCGTGTCGGCTGCCTCGTTGAGCCGCCTCGAGATGTGATTGAGTTCAAGGGCAACGAACTTGTCCTCTAGCGAGCAAACTTCTCGGCAGTAAGCAACCATCTTGGTGTCATGGTAGCTTGACTCCTTCTTGATTTGACCGATGACTAGCTGTGAGTCACCTCGGATGTCAAGCTGTTGGATGCCTAACTTGATGGTGATGCATAGGCCATTGATGAGTGCCTCGTATTTGGCCACATTGTTGGAGGCGGGGAAATGGAGGTGGACCGCGTATTTCATGTGTGTCTCGAGGGGCTGAAACGAAGACCAGCCCCACACTAGCACCTCTCTTCATCAGCGACTCATCAAAGTACATTGTCTAGTACTCCTAGTCTATGGTTGTTGGTGGCATCTAGACCTAGGTACATTCCACAATGAAATCGGCCAACATTTGGGACTTGATGGCTGTCTGAGGGGCATATGAAATGCCCAGACCCATCATCTCGAGTGCCTACTTCGTGATTCTCCCTGTAGCATCCTGGTTTTAGACGACCTCATCGAGAGGGAAGGACGTCACGACTGGGTGTGACTCAAAGTAGTGACGTAGCTTCCTCTTGGCGATCAGGACAGCGTACAAGAGCTTCTAGCTATGCGGGTAGCGATTCATGGAGTCAAAAAAGACCTCGCTAACAAACTATATGGGGCGCTACACTTTGAGGGCGTGTCCTTCTTCCTCCTGCTCTACTACCAGGGCGGTGCTGACCACTTGTGTGGTGGCTGCAATGTAGAGCAGGAGGGGCTCCATATCGGTTGGGGGGACCAGGATCAGGGATTTTGTCAGGATTTCCTTGACTTTGTCAAGCGCCTCCTAAGCCTCAGTGGTCCACACGAACCGGTCAGTCTTCTTTAGATGCCGGTACAGGGGGACCTCGTTCATTGAGGCGTGAGATAAAATGGCTAAGTGCGATGAGGCACCCTGTAACTCATCGCACTCCCTTTAGATTCTGGATCGGACCCATCCTCATGATGGCCAAGATCTTCTCTGGGTTGGCTTCGATGCTGCACTCAGAGACGATGAACACAAGCAGCATGCCCCTCGGGACCCAGAAAACGCATTTTTTAGGGTTGAGTTTGATGTCGTTTGCTCGTAGTTTTGCAAAGGTGTGCTCTAGATTGGCTATGAGATGGTCAATCCATTTGGACTTGACCACAATGTCATCTATGTTGGCCTCAATGGTCCACCCAATGAGGTTTCTGAAGCACTTGAGCATACATCACTAGTATGTAGCTCCCGTGTTCTTCAGACCGAAAGGCATCATGATATAGCAAAATGACCCAAACGGGGTGATGAAAGAAGTCGTGAGTTGGTGGATTCTTTCATGGTGATCTGGTGGTACCTAGAGTACGCATCAAGGAAGAAAAGGGTTTCGTACCCTGAGTTCGAGTCAACCATATGATCTATACATGGTAAAGGAAATGGATCCTTTGGACACACCTTATTGAGACTCGTGTAGTCAACACACATTCTCCATTTCCCATTCTCTTTTCGTACAAGGACAGGATTGGCCAACCACTCAGGATGATACACTTCCTTGATGAATTTGGCCACCAAAAGCTTAGTGATCTCTTCATCGATGGCCCTATGCTTCTCCTCATTAGAGTGACGTAGGCGCTGCTTCATAGACTTGGAGCCTAGGCTGATCTTCAAGGCATGCTCTGTGACTTCCCTTGGGATGCCCAGGCATGTCTGAGGGTTTCCACGCAAAGATGTCGCTGTTGGCATAGAGGAAGTCGACAAGTGTGTGTTCCTATTTGGAGGAAAGCATGGTGCCGATATGCACCACTTTGCCCTTAGAGCTACCGAGATCTACGAGAGCCTCCTTGATGCCCTCTGTGGGCTCGAAGGATCCGGCCGACCGCTTGGAGTCGGGTGCCTCCTCGGCAGTCCCCTCCTTTATGACTTTAAGCTCCTTGGAGGCAATGATTATCGAGGCATCCTTGCAGCACTCAACCTCGCACTCGTAAGCACGCTGGAAGGAGGTGCTAATAGTGATGATCCCATGCAGGCCTAGCATCTTGAGCTTTAGGTAGGTGTAGTTGGGGACGGCCATGAACTTCGTGTAGCATGGTCATCCTAGGATGGCATGGTTGGTCCCATGGAATCAAACCACCTTGAAGGTGAGGGTTTCCATCCTATAGTTGGTCGGATCACCGAAGGTGATGGGTAGGTTGATCTACCCGAGCGGTATGGATTGCTTCCCATGGCATCAAGTGTCTCGGCGTACATGATATTAAGGCCACTGCCTCCATCCATCAGCACTTTGGTGAGGCGCTTCGTGCCAATGATCAGGTCAACCATGAGTAGATACCTCCTTAGCTGCGGGATGCTATCTAGGTGGTCAGATCGGTCAAAGGTGATGGCAGACTCCGACCATCGAAGGAAAGACGACATGGCTAGCTTGGCTGTGTAGACCTCATGGCATGCGATCTTTTGGCAACACTTAGAGTCATAGGCCGCTATCCTAGTGATGATCATGAGGCAGCCATCTAGGGTTGGAAAGCCGCCATCCTTCCCCTTGGTGTTGTCAGCTGCTGGCTTAGGTTTCTATCTCTGGTTCCCCTTGTCGGAGGCACCATACAGGAACTGCTTCATGAGGGTGCAGTCCTAGTATAGATGTTTGACGAGGAAGGTGTGGTTTGGGCACGGCCCCTTGAGTAGCTTCTCAAAATGGTCAGGAGCATTCTCGGTGGGCACCTGACCACCTTTTCGCTCGGTTGTGGCTACAAGTGATCTCTCATGCCGCTGCATGCTCTTCTTTTTGTTGGGGCGGTTAGAGTAAGTAGTTCGGGCGATGTCATCCTTATATTAGTGGTCGGCGAGAGGATAGATGTCTCCCACCTGGTCAGCGAATTTGTCCCTTAGGGTATCCTAATGGATGGCGGTCGTATCCCCTGGAGTTTCTTGATCGGCCTTCGATAGATCAAAATCAGAGGGTGGTCGGCACTGAACCAGAGTAGTCAGAGCTGATTCCATGAGGGAGAGGCAATCAGTGAGTTTCTAGCCAACCTAATCGATGGATGTGATCAGATCATCATTGTTGATCTGCTTCCTCGGGTAGCGGGGGAGCAGGCAGTGAGTTGTTGGTGAAGACAACCTCGAAGCTAGTTCTGAGATTAGATCTATTGTTGCAGGTGTTGGTGTGGTTGGCACAGAATCGATCTACACTAGCTCAATGATCTCTCCGTCTCTGTCAGCGTTGATGACCCAAGAGATCAATCCGACCGTGAAGATCTAGCCAGGCTATGGGAGGGATGAAGAGCCTACAAAACATACTATCTTGTTCGACATGGAAACAACATGCACACCCCTACCTGGTGTGCCAATTATCGATAAAAGATGCTCGACAGTCCACCGAGGGGTATCCCACAATGGTAGATTTGTCGATGGTGGTGTGCGTAATCAGGAACCGGATGGTGACACAAGGTGCTAAGACAGCGATTTAGATAGGTTCGGGCCGTCTGATCGATGTAATACCCTACGTCCTATGTCTTTGTTGGATTGTATTGGCTTCGTATGATGTTGCCTATGATCAGATCTGTTAGGCTAAGCCTAGGATCCATATGGGGATGTCATCTAGGGGACCCCTACCCCTCCTTATATGCTCTAGAGGGGTAGGGTTACAAGGAGACTATCTTATTTGGTACTATACAATATCTTGCGGTGCACGTCGACTAGTGTCATGTACGTCTTGATCTTGTGGGCTGGGCCACCTCTGATGGTGCGGCCCATATCTTGTCTTATGGATACCAGGGGTCATATCCCCCACACTAAACTAATAAGAAGTTCAGCATATCATCCACAAACTTTAGGATAGACCGAGCGAGTGAACTAGATCATAGAAGATATGTTGAGGGCTTATGTTATATCCTCCAAGGGTTCATGGGAAAAGTGGCTACCTTTAGCTGAGTTTTCCTACAACAATAGTTATCAAAAGAGTATCAAAATGGCTCCTTTTGAAGCCTTGTACGGTTGGAAATGTAGAACTCCCTTGAATCGAATTGAGCCTAGAGAAAGAAGATACTATGGCATAGATTTTGTCACAGAAGCAGAAGAGCAAGTATGCATCATTGAATAGCATATGAGAGCAGCTCAGTCTAGACAAAAGAGTTATGCTGATAAAAGAAGAAGACCACTAACCTTTGAAGTGGGAGACTATGTGTACATAAAAGTTTCACCCATGAAGGGAGTGTAGAGATTTGGAGTAAAAAGGAAGCTTGCGCCTAGATATGTAGGGCCATACCAGATTATTGAATGGAAGGGAAATGTCACCTACAAGTTACAACTTCCTTTAGAGATGAGTACTATATTCAATGTCTGCCATGTTTCTCAGTTAAAAAGATGTCTTCGCATACCAGATGAAGCTATTGCACCCACCAACATTAAGCTCCAATCGGATTTGACTTATGAAGAGAAACCAATCTGAGTGTTAGAAGAAATGGAAAGAGTTACTCGAAGCAAAGTCATTAAATTCTACAAGGTGGTGTGGAATAACCACAGTGAACAAGATGCCACTTGGGAACGTGAGGATTATTTGCATGAAGTCTATCCCACTTTTTACAAAGAATGGTAGGTGTTTCAAATCTTGGGATGAGATTTCTATAAGGGGAGGGGCTATAACACCCCATTGTTAAGCATTGCATTTGACACTTGCATTTCATGAGCACAAGCATCATCCATTCATTCATGAGCATGAGCAAATTTCATTTCATTCTTTATACATTATCACATGTGATGTTGATTATATATATGCATATGCTTGTAATCATGTATGACCAATGTATGAAATGGTTGTGAGGTCACGAAAACACCTTAGACACATCTAGGATGGTAAATGGAACAATTTTTGTATTCATGACATGAACCAATTTTGCTTCTAAGTGTTGGTTTACTTTGAAATGCCATTTTCATGATGCTAGTTTGACCAAAGTTGAATAGTAGCTTAGAATGTTTGCATGGCTATGTGACCTAAATAAAAGTTGTAGTTCACATCAAGGGTAACAAACTTTATTTAATGGTCATGAGCTAAATCCATGCCTAACTTAGTCAAATAGAGCTCACAAGTTTCAACTTAATGCTGTCTATAACTTAGAAAAATTTTCTAAGTGTGGAACTGGTTTTTAGTTTCAAAGTAGCCTACTTTGGAGCATTGTAGTTTAAAAACCATGGCAATTTAGACAAAACTTCTTTAAGCAATCTTGTAGTACTCATGTAGCTCTACACTTTCTATTAATAAAATTTTCACTGATTCACTACCATTTGGGAGATTTGGGGGTTCGAAAATGTGCTGTCAGTTGGCTCCTTCACTCATCTGAACCGGACAGAGCAGCAGTGTCATGGCCGACCGCGCTCAAGCCACGGCCGCCACCTGGTGGCCGTACGCCAGCACCAGCCCCACCCGTTTGGCCAAAGCGGGCAGTAAAGAGAGCCACGCCGCGTGCACCCGCTCACATGCGCTCACTCTCGCTCTCGCCTCCTCTATCGCCCGTGTACCATTCTAGAGTGATACCATAGTGCCATGCCGTCGTTGCCGTGCCTCCGCCAAGCTCGCTCGCTGCCGCCACCACGCCATTATCCGATTGTTCAAGCGCACTGCTCGGCCATCACCTACTCCACCATCCCGACCAGTTAGCCTGTGCCACTCGAGCCAAGGTAAATGCCTAAGGGTGAGTTCGTCATAGCCACGCCCACGCCTGGAGCGCCGCCGAGCTTGCACTCACCATGGCTGTGCTCGCTAGAGCCCCCACATTCTCTCTCTTCTGGTGTTAGGGTTAGCCTAGGGTCAAGTCTAGGTCACGCCACTGGCCATTGAGCCAATGCTGGCACACCGGCGCCAGAACATGGTTGCGCACAGCTGTGTTCACGCCACCGTGCCACCACACACGTGGCCAAGCTTCGTCGCCGCTCCACCGAAGCCCCAACTTAACCCTAGATCTACGCTGCACCACTAGGACGCTGTAGCAGAGCTCGTCTGAGCATGCCATGGCTAGAAATGACAGGTGTGCCACCGCAGCGCCACCGCCATCTAGTATTAGCGCCACCGCCATAGCCAACCACCATTAGGGGTTTCCCCACTTATCTCACTAGGTGTAGAACGAGGAGGGGAACACGTCGGTTGTGACCTCGCCGATGGCGAGTTCTCGCCGGTCAAAGCCGACGCCCTACCTCTGTCTCACTGACGTGTGGGGTCGATTGACTTCTAGGGCCCACACGTCAATCATAGCGGGGTGTATGGACCGTGTGTACCTAGCAGCAGACCACGAGTGAATTTGATTTTCTTTATTTGTTTTCATAGATTTTATAGCAAACTTGAAAAATTTATATCTAGAGCTAGGAGTATCCAAATGAGGTGAACCAAATTTTGTTGGATTCATCTTGAAGTGTACTATTTGATAAAAATATGAAATCTACTACTTAGGGTATTTTTCTAGGAGAATTAAATTGAGCAAGATAATTGCTTTTAAAGTAGTGTATATCTTGTAAAATGCATAACTTGAGCTAGGAAAATGATAAAATTGTGATTCCAATTTTGATGGTCTTGTGTTGACATGCTATAGCTAGGAAAAATACTAAACCTACAGTAGACATACTTGTAATATGGTCTTCCTATTTAGTCTTAATTAATTGCTAGATTCTAGTGAAATTAATTGGGGTAAAAATACATAACATATGATCATACAAATTTTTACAAAGTATTCTCATGCTAGGAGGAAAGTAAGAAAAATATTAAATCAGTTGTTTGACACTTTTCACTATACTAAACTATTTTTGCTAAAATAAGCATATGTAACTTTTCATTTTTGTGGAGGTAGCTATACTTATCCAAATGGTATGAAACTTGTGCAATGGACTACTATGGTTATGTGTAGCCTACTGTAATTTTCTCTTAATCTATTGAGCAATGGAAGTATTTACTCTGTAAATCACCTTATTATCTAAGGAATATAAATAAATTAGTTAGGCTTAACCATGATGTTTTCTGTGGTGTGTGTGATGAATATAATTTGTTGATACTATTAGTGAGGCTTAGAAGTATTTGTTTATAGGCAACTAGTTAATTATTGCTTTATAATTCAACTAGATGACTGCATGTGTAGTTTCTGATGTGGTGATGATTTCATGATGATAATGATCTTTTCTATAAAGATGGTTAATAATAAAGTCATAGATCACTTACTTATATACCTTGTGTTAAATTTTCATAGTCATAGGCCTTATGGTTTGAGAATTATAGCTGTTAGAAATACTTGTTCTCTGGATAGATCTAAAAGATTGAATTATTTGACCTAGATAACTACTGAATCACATTAAGATGATTGAAAGAAAGTTGTAGGAAATTTCATAAGCTTTCCAGAATGTCCACAACCATATTATTTTGATGTGTATAATTATAGTTATGGTCAAAACAAGTGGTTGTTGTCTTGTAGTCCAGAAAAGGATTTACATAAGTGTTTGTTTAAGTTACTAGAGAAGAGATATGCACCTACTCAGTAAAAGAAAATGTAACTTGTTGTCACCTTAATGTAATGCTATTGAGAACACTTATGAGGATGCATTCAACACATCATATCATATTATACATGTCATTATATATGCATCCATGATATCTTATTTCCTGCTCATGCATATAGGATCATCCGAGGGGATAACTCTATTGGAATTCAATGAAGAGCCAGAGGAACAATAGGAGGCACCTCAGGCCATAGCTCTAGAAGGAGAGGAGCAAGCTCATGAGGACCTACCTGAGTGCCCGGATCATAGGCCATCTTCCTTTATCAAAGCCAAGCCCCGGAGCATTTTAAGCCTCCCATGTTTTACAAAATATCACTTGAGTCCTTTATATTTGATGCATTAGATTATAAGAGTTGATTGGAAACACTGGTGCATAGAACTACCTTGTCCATATATATATACCTGTAACCCTATGTAGGTCTAGGATCGAATATATGCTTAGCCATGCTTAGAACGATAGAAGTCGGGTGATTTCCTATCACCTGCGAGATATAGGTGGATACCAAAGCACGGTTGGATATATTTGCTATCATGGAACAAAACCATGGGGTAATGTAACCAGAGGCTAGGCAAAGTTTATGTGTCAGTTGACTCATGTGATTTCGTCTGTGCCAGTTAAGGACCATACCGTTGTTGGCACTTCTATTGAGATTGAATGCATGCCTCTCACTTAGCTGGCCGGATAACTTGTTCTGACCATGAAGCCGAGTATCTCAACTTAGGCCAGGCCCTGTTCTATAAGATTGCGCACTCTAGATGGTAGTAAGGATGTGCAGGGAGCCAGACATGAGCCCAAGTGTAGGCCAGGCCTGAACATCCTGGCAGCTGGTCGTCCCTGATTGTGCGGCATCGATCGAACCCACGAAATGTGGACCTGAGTTGTACCAAAGGTGACCCTTGATTTGGTCTGCCTAGGGTTTGTATTAGGAATAAATTCCCAGCTGGTTGAAATCAATTCAAATCTTCGTCTCTCCCAGATAGTGAGAAACTTGGCTAGCTCCAACATCGTAGTAAGTGTATTATGGAATGATGGTTATGAAGAACATGGAATTACTACACCAGCTATGGTTATTGTTGTTATGCAACTAAATGATATACCACATGTTTGGCATAGGTTAGTTGCTAATCTAGAGATGAATAGCTATAATTAACTTGATGACTGAATTATAACTATATACTTGAATTGGTAAGCTTTTTATGCAAAATGTTGTCAAGCTAGCTCCACTTATAATACCTTGCATGATCCTTGGAGTCACTTTATTTTTGGTTTATGATGGGTAAGTCTAGCTGAGTACCTTCTCATACTTAGGGTTTATTCCCATTGTTGTAGATAATACGATGTATCATGGCTACTGTAAGAACTGCTTCTGTCCCACCGTGGATGAGAAGTAGGGCCCTAGGCAAGGCGTTTCTCGTTAATCCTTCTCTTATGCTTTTGTGGAATTGAGATAATGAGCTGGCACCGTATTTGCACAATGATGGAGACGCTGGTTTCAAACTCTATTTGCTTCCGCTACTATTTTACCTAAACTTGGTTTGTAATAACTTTTAATCGTACTCTGATGTATGGAACTGTATTTGTGAACTTTATGTAACATGTGAAGAAAATGAAGAACTTTTAATTGTCCTAGTGTGTTCTTGTGTAGGAAAATGAAGAACCCGGTCATGTCAGCAATCACGAAGATCAAGAGTGCCATTGGTGGGAGCTCTTCCAAACGCACCCACCATTCTGATGGTGACTCCTGAGGAAGGAGAATGGAAGTTCTGTTCATTTCTCTAGGGTGGACTCACCAAATGAACATGGCCGAGAGGAGCAAAATACACCAAGTGAAGATCAATGCCATGGTGCACTAATGGTACCCCCGATGAGAGCACTAGATCCTAAGAGCGGTCTCTTGTTCAATCAGCAAGAGTACCAATGGTACCTCTTTCTTTAGGGGCGCACATATGACCACACAAAGGTAATTGATCCTGCTCTTCTCAGCGGCTCAGGTATGGAGATGGAATTCACCACTATCTTTTCTACAATTGGTTGGGACAGTTTCTAGCAAATTGATGAACTAACTTTTTACCATAGAGTTCTTGTGTTCTTTGCAAGTCACTCATGATGGAGTTTATTTTCGTATGTTCAATCAAGGGTATAATCTTACTTGGAAACAATTAAATGTTGCTCTTGGTATTGATGATGCAAACTTGCTAGACTTAGACAATGCCACCCATAGATTTAATAAAGCAGAATTTTGGGAATCCATAACAAACTCTCATAATTGCTCTAATCCAAGACCTGATGAAATCCATAATCCTACCTTCCGTTTTCTTCATTATTGGATAGCTATCACTCTTTTTCCTAGCAATGATGTTCACTCACTAAGTATGGAAGAATTAAAATTGATGTATGCCATGAATCATAAAATCCATGTTTCTCCTGTCAAGCTCTTAGTTGCTTTTTGGCAAGGAGTGTTTAGTAGAAGGGGACCCATTGAGTTCACTTCTCTAATCACTCATATTGCTGACACAATGGACCTGCTAGATGGTGCATATTCATTTGAGTTCATAACTATGGATAGGGGCATACTCACTGGAGCATATTTCATACATGCCCACATGCTAAAAAGAAGTCCAAGGGGTGGTCTAAAAATGATTTATCGTGGCCATACAGCTGAGGTCCCTCTCCCAAATGAGAAACATCAGCTGTACAGGGTCTGCCAACTAACTTTTGATATGGACTGAGAGGCGAGACGCTGAAGTTTTGTAGGTACCAATAGGGTGACACGAGGCATGTCACGGGCTGCTCAATTTGAGAAAGGTGGCACCTCGTGAGCTGCAGGTGATGATAAAGAAGATGGTGAGGAGGCAACCTCAAGTGCCATGGACATATCAGGGTCTAGGGGCATGCCTCCTCCGCATCCACCACACACCCACGGTGCACGAACATCCTTCTTGTCCGCACGAGAGAGGGAATATCGTGGCCATTGGTAGGAGATGGATCAGCTTGCCAATGGGATGGTGAGCTGCGCATTGAACAAGAAGCCACCCTTGACGTGGTCCAACAAAATGAACAATGCATTCAAGCTCTTTAAGAAGAACAAAACCGTCAATGGGCAGGATGGTGGGAATTCTACCCACCACCACATCTAGGACAGTGAGCAAAAGGCAAGCTTGGGGGAGGTTCCCTCTCCCACTAAGGTAAGTATTATCTACCTTTGCATGTTGCATTTTACGTAGCTAATTCTATCATTGCATTGCATTATAAAAAATGAATATGATAAAAAGACCAAAAATATTTCCCTTTACTTATATATATGCTTCATGCATGTTTATCTTCCTCATGGAAATGATGAATAGTTGCTCTATTAATGTTTCTCCAGTACCTAGTCTACAACTTGATATTTCTCTAAGTATGGATTACTTGGCTCATATGAATCCATCATGAACCTAAAACTCTATGGGTTGCAAGTGCTATAACTAAGTCTAGATTGTTGTGAGATAAGAAATAGTGAGACAAGAGCTGCAATAATATTGTTCCAAACATGAATGACTATTGGAGTTTTATTTCTTAAAATCATGAAAACCCTTATTGTTCCTCAATGGTGATAAATTCCTACCAAAGCAATATATTGCTCTTTCATGACTTAAGCCTTCCACAAAAGCTTTTTGCTTTGTATTGAGTTTTGTCAAGTCTTGTTGACCCTTATTGAGAGACTTATCATGCTCCCAAGATCAAGATCACGTACACACCACATATATATGTGGCTTCTACACTGGAAGTATGCAAAAACATGCTTTCCATTTTCCATCAAAATAACTACTCCATGCTCTAAAAGTGTGATCTCTCTAGGTATAGAGACATGGGCTATGCAAAAGTATTGAGAAAAAAAAGAGAAGAAAAAAATGTGGACTTATGAAGGTCCATAGCATTGAAAAAAATGTGTGTGTGAGCACATGAAGGCTCATGAATAAAAGTGATAGCCATGTCTCAAAATAATAAGTTAGAGAGAGATACCATAATGAATAAAGGAGCATATTATATTTACCATCACATTTTCCATGTTCGATACACATGCACATCTTGATCTAAGAGTATGACACTTCTCTCCTTGGATCTAGGATTTGGATTTACAACATATGCAAGGTAAGTATGCTACATCTTTCATCCCTATCCAAACTCCACATAGGCCTTTTAGAGATAGGATGAAAAAGAAGGCAACTTCAAAAATTGGCCTTGGTGAGGAATCATACACCATTTGAGTGACATGAGAGTACCACTTGAGGAACATTAAGTTTTCTTTTGAAAAATATTACAAAACCTCCGATAAGAAACTTGCATGGAATAAGAGAAATAGTGCTCAAGTCAAAAGTTGTTCTATCTCTCAACCGACCAAGACAAAGAAAAAGGCCATACGCGCCATGAATGACTAAGGTAATATGGGTGAGTTTTCGTTGCTAATTTTTTCATTCAAAGAGAAGTATGTTTGTTGTATACTTGGTACTCTTGAAACGTGAAGCATAGTAGCAATTCCTAATCCACCGAGGATAAGTTTGATCATTTGCTCAGGACGAGCAAAGGTTAAGCTTGGGGGATCTGGTTGACGGTGAAAACATCACCAAATTATACACTCAAAACACCATCAAAAGCCCCGGATTCAAAGGAAGAATAACATGTCATGAGCATATTTTATCAATAACAAGTTCCACTTGTACTTTGAGCATGTGTACGCAGGATGTCACAAAACTAAAGAAGATGTGCTTGTGAAGCTCCATATAGAGGTCGACTAACCTCTACTTAGGCCCACCAGGCCATGCCAAGTCACCATGATCCATGTGAAGCATCCCAAAGTCATTTCCCACCCTTGGATCACACTTATGTTTTCTCTCAAGGGTGGAGGATCAAGTCACATCGATTCATGGACCCACAAGTGAAGCAACCCGATGTGACTAAGATGATTCACACCTCATACACACTCACTTACATGTGGGACATGCTTCTAGAAGAAGGAGGGTGGGCCTACCTATCATTGGAGGTCGGGCGACCTGGCTAAGGAGCTAACCGACCTAAAATTTTAGCTACCGCCTCTATGCATGCCTCCATGCATCCTCCTTGATCTGAACCATTGATCCAAGGTCAGTGGATCCAAGGGCCATGGTGAGAACGCACATGGATTGATGACATGGCACCCCCTATGCCTCCACCTATAAATATAGTCACTCCCCCTATCCATTCATGGTGAAGAAGCCTACAAGCTCAAGTGAAGAGTTGTTAGTCCACTTTATCTTAGTAGTGTAGTCTAGAGTGGGAGATAGAGTTGAGTAGTGAGCTTTGCTCGGGTCTTCCAGAGCTATCTTCTAGAGAATCTGGTATAGCTCTTGTACCTTTTTCTTTCCTTCATAAGATTTACCTTATTTAATATATTACTCTTTCTCTACTTTACTCAGTCTTTACTTTGCGCAATATTATTCTAGTTATAGTATTGTTGTGGCTTATCTGGTCATAGAGTTGTTATGCACTAGATTGTGATCCTGGAAACACACATGTATTGCCATCATTGCCTGACACAGGGTGCTCTAGTTGGCCTCATAATTATGGCTAGAGTAGTAAGAGAAGGTGTAAGCATGGTGCTTATTCATGATCTTGCCTTTGGTTACCGCTTGTTGCATGGATTGTTTGTGGTAGCTAGTAGGTAGAGACAACCCTGTCTAGCCTTTGCATTCCACCACGTGTTGTAGGCAAGTTCTTAAAAGGTAGCCCCCCATAAAAAGGTAGCCGCTTCGGGTAGGGTTTCACTCCCAATTGTCTCACCTATCACCTAGCATACTTGTTGTGAGGTATCAATCTATGTGTCTTGACTGTGTGATTCAGTTAAGTTATAGGAGTAGAGTTAGAAACATAGGAGTCCTATACTCTCTCGTTGTCCTCCCACCTAGCTGTACTTACTAGTTATCCAATTTATCTTTATCTTGGCTTGTTTCATCATCACCCCTTCCTACCATATTCCATTTACCCCCTATACTAGTTGATACTAAGTTGTGGTATATAAGGATCTCTCTTTTATTATCATTCCTAACTACCACTTTCCCTTAGGATAAAAATAAATAATGATACCTTGGAATACTCCTAGATGAAGTGCTACAGCGGTATATTTTGTGCGCTTATAGAAATATCCAATAGACATTAGAAATACCAACAGCGAAGGCGGCGCAAGCGGAGTGTTAGGACTACAGCATCTGCATGGAGGATGAAACATCTAATCCTACGGCCGGCCATGCTATGGATATGCCCTACTACGGCCATGAATTCCACTGCAAGTGCATCACCAAGTGGTTCGGCCGGAGATCCACTTCCCCGATGTGCCGATGTGATTTGTGTTGGTATCTTGACCCAATAGTGCGGAGATTCCTCTCACACTTCATGGATCAAGATTCTTGATTAAGCTCATTGCCTTTTTGGTATAAAATGTTGTTCTATTGGCATGATTCGGGGAGATCTTTTGTGATGTTTTCGATTGTACTCGTGTGATTGCATTGGCGCGAATTAGATAAGATTATGTTCAAATTGGTGTGATCTTTTATGTCATAGATGTTGTTACTATTTCCTATAAGGTTAGTCAAACTTAAAATTGTAAACGACTCAGTAACAAGCATCATAGGAAAACAAGGAAATACTACGGAGGATACTGTCAGACGCATTCAAATATACTGAGGTCGGACTTTCTTACGTGTGCAATAACATTTCAACACCAATGGTTCCTCTATTTTTCATTAGACTGAGGCGAGACTTGCTCCTCGCTGCAAGGTTCTTGCAAGTTCAACAAAGATTGACATAGACATTCATATAAATACTTCATATATTAGCAAGGGTTCATCATACATGAGCCCAACACATACAATACATGACTTCATGCTATACCACAGATCAAAGCCAGTCATGGTACTACTAGTACTACCAACGAATAGGACCCAAAGCACACAAAATCTCAATGTGGTCCAATTAGTTTGGTCTTGTTGAGACATTTGAGGTCATGAGGATGAAATTAATCTACTAGAATATTCCCAACACGTGCAGTGTTAGAAACTGTTTGACCAACCCCTTGAATCTAGAACAACATTTACTGGCAGCCGTCTAAGGCCCTCTACATTTGAAGCGATTCCACTTCCAATTCCATCTCGTAACTATCCCCCTATTCATCATGTAGCTATTTAACATCAGGTTCCCTTTGCATCCTTGCTCCAACTCTAAACCAATTCAAATCACAAACTAAGCCACTATACCCATAGAGTAGCCATCGCCATGAGTTCCACCGGAGATCCTGCTGCCTAGTTTTCCACTTTCAAACACCGCGTCAAGTCGAGAACGATGTTGAAGAACATCTTCACCATCAAGGATCCATCTAGCGGGAGTGGCGTTGAAGCATCGTTCTCTGTGACCCTGGAATGCACAGTGACCAAGATCCTCAAAGTTGGCAGTCACTGGCAATCGGTATACCTCCTGTATGAAGGAGGTAGCGCCACTAGGATCTTGAAGGCGAATCAAGCCATGGGCATCCCCAATGACCAAGAAGGTGTCCGTGATGTCCTTTGCGGTTTGATGAGGACATTAAAGCGGCTAGAGGAACTCAACCTCATTAACAAGCAGTGGGAGGACATCCTTCCCGAGCCTGAGGTTCCTCAACTCGTGGCCCTAGCGTGCGAGGCCTGCCGGGATGGTTGCATCGCCCACACAATGCTTGAGCTTTGGGTCGACGAACAACTAAAGTTCATCATGTCCAAGGCGCTCTTGACGCTCTGCGTGGAGGCGGAGGCGGTGCCAGCATGGTGTCGAGACTACAGCATCTACCTAGAGGATGAAACATCTAATCCTATGGGCGGCCATGCCATGGAAATGCCCAGCTACGGCCACGCATTCCACCGCAAGTGCATCACCATGTGGTTCGGCCAGAGATCCACCTGCCCGATGTGCCGATGAGATTTTTCTATGTATCTTGACCCGGCAGTGCAGAGATTCCTCTTGCACTTCCCCGAAGAAGATTATTGATTAAGCTCATTGTTTTTTGTTGTATAAAATACTTATCATGCATCATACTTCTCTATATATATTTGGTCAAAATTCCAAATCTTTGAGTAAATCTCCGCTTCGTCGTTCTAACCGCCATGATCTCGTCCACAACACTGCTTGTTTTCCTTCCTTCCCTAGAGGTCTCCCATTCCCTCTGTAGATCTAAACCATGAGGAATGTGCGGTTGCCTTCTCGTACATGTGCTCAACACATAAAATACATGACTTCATGCCATCAGGCCAGACACCCAAGGCAACAAAAAACAAACAGAAACCAACTAAGGAAACTTCATCCACTACAACATCTTCACCGTCCGAGGCGTTCAAAAAAATGGTAGGCGGACTTTCTTGCTTGTTCAGTAATAGTTCAACACCAATGGCTCCTCAGTTCAAGGTTCTAGCAAGTTTAACAAAGTTTAACACAAACATGCAAATAACACAACATATATTAGAAAGGGTTCGTACTACATGAGCTAAACACATACACTATATGACTTCATGTTATTCCCTAGATCAAATCCAGTCATATAGACCTTGCACGGTTGACGAGAGTGAAGTGAATGTGGCAGGAAAGCTAGACATAAGAAGGAATCGAGAAGAGGAGCTTTTGACCACCATGACATGCTTGAGACTTGAATTCCTGGTGCGGTTATGATGGGTCTTTTCTTTACTTATTTGACTCCAAACCAAGTAGTCACAACAGTCAAGGGGCAGACTGGTTGCTACAACATTCAAAACTGATGACCCTTTATACTGTGTCCTACGAGATCAAATATATTGCGGCTAGACGTTTTTGCGTTCGCAGTAAAATTCAATAGCTATATCTCATCCATTATGCATAGATCTAGCGATACTTGTTGAGATGAACTCCTCGTTGCATGGTTCTTGCAAGTTCAATAAATTTTATCCAAAACTACTGATACGTGTTTGGTTCTTGCAAGATCAAAGCCACTTATGACTACTAATACTACTGATACGTGTTTGGTTCAACAAACCGAGGCACAAAGCAACCCTTGCACGGTTGCGAAGAGTGAATTGAATGCATGAGGAAAGCCTTTGCAGTTATTTCACTCCAAGCATTCACAACAATCGAGGGGCAGACTGAAGAGTGAAGATGAGTTGCTCTTGCTTCTGTAAGCAATTTCTCTTGCTTGGATTTGCGGAGCAGCAACTAGCTTGAGATGGCTACATGGTTTCATAGGTCCTTATCGTCTGCACTCGCTCGGCTGTGGCTAAAGATGCCGCTTCAAATCCAACTACCTTATTAGTACTTCATGCATGCAGCCACAGCCGGTGCAGTTGTTCTTTGTAGCACAGCCGATTTGGCAAAAGTTCTAGTCATAGCTCAGTAGCAGAGTAAAATGTCCGGGCTGGCCAAATTTACACGACTTGGACTATGAGACGTGCATACGATTTACAAGAAATAGGTAAACATCATTTCGTCAATACTGTATTTCTCTATATATATTTGGTCAACAGAATTTAACCCACCTAATACAAAGTTCAACAAAAGTCCATTTACATGGATATTGTTACAACAAGATAAACTAAAGAACATCACAATTGTCTCCAGTGAACATTGAAAACACAAATCAGAACATCAGTTATGAGATACTTGAACATCACACCTATTTCATAAACAGATAACAAGGGCCATGTTGCTACTGCTCAGTTGAAAGGAATTGATGAGGACATCGCTCCATCGGATACAATTCCTCTCAACTCGACATCGAATTCTTTACAAGGACCAATGACAATGTCTTGTACACATCATTTGAATTATGAGGTTCATTCGTTCCTTATGTTACATAATAATATTAATGAGGACGGGATGCTACTAAAGTCTTGTGATGTCTTATTGCTCAGGAACATGGGATCAAGACAGTTTACATCCAACGAGCTATGGCGTACGCAAAGCACAAGAGCTACCTCAAGTTTTGATACACCATTTACATCAAGCCATCCGCCACTTACGCCAACTTCAAGCTCTACGCCAAGTTTACGCTCAAGCAACAAACGTTTACATGCACAAGACTGAGTTCACATGCCAAGTACTCCAACTTCACAAAGAAATATGTACCAACATGTGAAGTTTCGTGGTGCATGCTATACATGATTGGAAAACCTATCAAGTCTACTTTCTAACTCAACAAATAGAGCATCTTTTGGACTTCCAACTAAAGAGTTATGGTTGATTTACTAAAGGCTGCGCAGAATCTCAGAAGACGCGTGAGAACCTCAAGTGACTTCATGGAAGCTGAACCAATTGGTCGTCCACTTTCTCAAGTGGTGGCCCGCGCCCATAGCCTTCTATAGGAGTTGTTTTCGACTATAAATATCACCTATCTAAGCAAAACCCAAGTTTTCTAACAGTACATAGGTGATATTTATAGTAGAAAACAACTCCTATAGAAGGCTATGGGCTCAGGCCACCACTTGAGGAAGTGGAAGACTAATTCGTTCAGCTTCCATGAAGTCACTTGAGATTCTCGCGCGTCTTCTGAGATTCTGTGCAGCCTTCACTAAATCAACCATAACTCTTTATTGGGAAGTCCAAAAGATGCTCCGTTTGTTGGGTTAGAAAGTAGACTTGATAGGCTTTCCAATCATGTATAGCATGCACCACGAAACTTGACATGTTGGTACAGATTTCTATGTGAAGTTGGAGTACTTGTCATGTGAATTCAGTCTTGTGCATGTAAACGTTTGTTGCTTGAGCGTAAACTTGGCGTAGAGCTTGAAGTTGGCGTAAGCGGCGGTTGGTTTGATGTAAATGGTGTATCAAAAATTAAGGTAGCTCTTGTGCTTTGCATACACCATAGCTCGTTGGATGTAAACTGTGTTGATCCCATGTTCCTAAGCAATAAGACATCACATGACTTTAGTAGCATCCCATCCTCATTAATATTATTATGTAACATAAGGAACGAACGCACCTCATAATTCAAATGACGTGTACGTGCCCTTGTCATTGGTCCTTGTAAAGAATTCGGTGTCGAGTTGATAGGAATTGTATCCGATGGAGCGATGTCCTCATCAGGAACTGCACGAACTCCACCAATCTCTGGATCATTTGGACAGATTGTAAGATAACGGATATGGTGAGAAAATACTTCTGCACCACAGAACTCATAACGGTATGAAAGCAAAGTCTAGAGATCTGTATTTGAATGAACTGCAACAAACACATAGGGTCCTAGATGATCTTCAGCAGGATGGTAGTTTCCATGGCTAAGAACTTAATGAACAAGTACAGAAGTAATGTACCACCTACTGTAAAAGTTAGACTGCACTGCAAGCACTACAACCCTTGTTTGTAGGCCATGGTGAACACGAAGCTCATGGAAGACATAGCGATACACAGACATGTCCCAAGAATTATCATAGTTATCCATGAAATGTGTAAAAAAGAAAACAATATGCAGAAAAAAAACAAAGAACAAAGATGCCCAGTACTAGGCTAGAGGGCAAAAGCTTTGGGATGGAACTAAAGCAGGAGCTCTGGAGAGCCTTTCTCTCGCCCCTTGTCTCTGCTGTTATATAATTCGCGGGTCGTGGATCACCCCACGACCCACGTGCGCGCAGCTGCGCGCCCTCAACCCCATATATACGGCACAAGAGTGGACACGATCTGTATTTTGTTGTTTCATCAAAACTATGATACGGCCTGTCAAGATTTGTTTAGTATCAGACTGTCTTAGGCCCTGTTTGGATGGACTGCAACTAGTTAGCCATGGCTAAAAATAGCCAACTAAAAAATTAGCCAATTAGTTGTGTTATTAATTAGTCCATACATGTTTTTGTTCTAAACTAATTGTTGGGTTCTATAGATTAGAACTAGTTGTTAGCCCCTGGTAGTTGGGTTCTATGGACTAGTTGGATGGCCTTTGTATTTCGTAGTGATTCGGATCGTCTATATTTTGTAGTATCGAACTGTCTTAGGGTTCAGAAAACTTCAACATCTATACACCCATGTCCTTCGATCAGAAAGAACAAACACCTTTAGTATAACTAGTTACCAAATGACCAAAGGACATGAGCTACACCACACTCAACAGAGTTTAACCGACCTAATACAAAGTTCAACAAAAGTTGACACAGGCATGCATGCAAATAAGACTTCACATATGGTCATCCCACAGTCCAAACCTAGTCATGACTTGTACTACTGATACGTCCCACAGATCAAGGGTCGAGGCGGGCATGCAGGATGTTGTCGTCCACGTTCACCGTCGCTAATACGGCGTTGGTGACCCGCTCGAGGCTCATGAATAATGGGGACGTACTCAGGTGATGGAAAGTATTACAGCACCAACTATGACTCCAGTGAGGAGAAGGACGATCCAGAGTACTGGCGAGTCAGCGAATCACAAGAGCGCTAGCCAGGAGGAGGATGCTTTAATTTTTTTTCTCTTCTCTGGAAACTCAAAGCTCCTTAGAATCCATGACTACTTTTTCCAGGGTGGAAAATCCATGGGGATATCATTTGAATAACCCATTTAGTTTTTTGGAGGGTTTTCTGTGACAGAACCGCCCAATTTATACAAGATCAAGTACGGATGTCCCCGTTAAACACGTTGGCACACACATACTTTCACTTATATAAACCCGGTAGTCCGCCGAGTGTCATGAAGGACCTCGGTAAATCAACATCACAACCAAGATCGCAAGATTAAGCAAATACACATCACATACACAAAGTTGCAGTGGAAATAATATTACAAATGGGTTCACAAATAATAGTACAAGTATGTGTCTCAAAATAGATTAGGGAAACAACATAGCTTTCAAATGATTACATTAATATAAGTTACAAATACATTGCTAGCATAAGTGACATCCTCTAATAGAAGCATATAGATGAGAAATAAATATAGAGTCACTGAGCCCACCGGCGGTTAGCCACCCTCTTCAGCAGGCCGAGTCTTCACCTGCAACATGGTGGGATAAATGCTGAGTACTCGAATGTACTCAGCTACACTTACCCATCATAAATCAAAAATAAAGTGATACCAAGGATCATGCAAGGCTTTATAGGTGGAGCTAGCTTGATAACATTTTGCATAAAAGCCACTAATTCAGCTATACATTTTATAATTCGGTCATCAAGTTAATTATAGCTATTCATCTCTAGATTAGCAACTAACATATGCCAAACATGTGGTATATCATTTAGTAGCATAACAATAGTAACCATAGCCGGTGTAATAATTCCATGTTCATCATAACCATCATATTTGTAACACTCCAGGTGTTATAAATACTAAAACTGCCATGTCATCATATGCATTGCAAAGCATTTGGTCATATTGAAAACTTTGTTATGCATTCACTAAAATAAGTTTACATTTATGTTATAAGTGTTGCTTTGTATTGTTTGAATCAAGTTCGAAATCTTTGTATTGATTTGAAATTCCGAAAACCCTAATTTCAGCATTTGAATTCTACCCTGAAAACCTAATTAAAAATCTAAGCACATTTTGGGGTTGAACTTAAAAGCAAAAGTGTAGATCTTGTCAAGTTATACAAAGTTGGTTTTTGGAGTTTTCAAAGTTGTTATATAAAATTTGAAGTAATTTGAAAAGGCGTAATTCTTTAAATGTCCCCTTTTTTAATTCAAATTTGCATTTCAAAATGTAGACCGAATTAGGGGGTGGTTATAAAAGCAAAGTTGTAGAACTTTTGATTTTGAACAACTTTATTTTTTGAGATTTTTGAGTTGTTATACAAATTTGGGAGTAATTTGGAATTTTAAACGAATGGCAATTCTGTAATTAAAGTGAATAGTGCTCACCGCTTAAGCTACATTGCCAGCGACCTTCTGCTTGCTTTCAGTCGCGCCTGTGGCCGCCCTTGGCTTCGTGCTGGCGCGGTGAAGGCCCTGCATGGCTTCTCTTTGCTTCCTGGTCGCCTTTAAAGCTGTGGCATCGCCGCCGTTCTTCTCTTCTCTCCCTCTGTTTTCTTCCAACGCCACCGCCCAGCTCCGTTGAGCTTTTGCCTCTGCCGTAGCATCTCCACCATCGCAGCAAAGCCTATCCCAGCTCCGTCTTCTCCTTGCGAACCCAGTTCAATGAGTCTTGGTGCCTGATTTCATCGCGGAATGCCGTGCGCAGCTTTTCTTCCTCGTGGCCGGTAGCACCACCGTGGTGTGCGCGTCGCTGTGGCCAGTGTGCTACAGTGAGCCTCTGCCCTTGCTGAGTCTTGCTTCAGCTTCACCTTGATGCCATGGTGCTTAATCCCTTCTTGCTTGATCATTTTGTCCATCACAGCCACCGGAGCACCGCCGTCGTCGTTGCTCGCACCGCCGTGACCACTGTGATAGTCGACCCGCTCATTCGTTGCTCCTCCGGTCTCAGTCTTTGCTCCATCGCGTTCGGGGTGAGCTGCTGATCCTTCCCAAGCGCTCTGTTTGATCTCTACTGGCCTTGTTTCGCCGGTGCAGCGCAGCCGTGCCACCATGTCTGCCATGAATGATGTCGTGCTCAGTCCAGTACGTAATTGGTCTAGTTAGTGTCACAAATCGATGCCCCGTGATGTAGTGATCATGTTAGTACCTTGGCCGTCGCCGGTAACCTCGTCGTCAGCGAGGAATCGCCGGTCAGCGCCGTCGTCACCGTAGTCAACGCGCGGAGGTGGGGGATGACAGGTGGGGTCACCTTGTCAGTGACCGTGAGTTCAAAATGGAATTTTTCTATTTTTAGAAATGAATGAATAGTGTATGTTTTTGTTATTTTTGTGTAGAATTATTTAGAGCTTGAAAAATTATGAAAATTTTTGTGTGACCTCTCTCTGATGAATACTATTTAGGAAAAATATGAAATGTTGTTTTTCAGTAATTTTTGGATGTGATAAAAATTGCTCAATTAATTAATAAATGAGTTTCCATGATTTTTCTAGACTTATTTATTTATCCAAAAATTATGAAACTTATTTTGCCACTTAGCTATCATGTGGTAAACATTTACAAAAATTTTGAACTCAATTGGAACAAGTTGATTTATTTCATAATTCTTAATTAAATAATTAATTCATACAAGCAAATAGTAACCTTTAATGATTTAGGTTTTGTTTGAATTTTTGGATTGAATGATGACCTTGGGTCATTAGTTGTTAATGATCCTTGGCAATTGAATTATGTGTTACGAAAAAGGTTTAGTTAGTTTAACTTGTAACTGTACCGCGAAGAAAAGTTGTATTCAAATTATTATTTTTGCATCCATCATCACGCATCATGTTTTATATATCGCATCATGTTAAACATGGCATTGTTACTACATGTAGTGAACGAAGGTGAACACATGGTAGTTAATCAAGTGGTTGAGGAGGTTAATCCGTCGGTTGAGGTTGGCATTGATATTTGTGGAACGCTCCGAAACCGGACTTTTCCGTCAACGAAGGCAAGCCCCGGATGCATTTAAACCCTACCTTGTGTTTTACAAATTGATTTCGCTTTTGCATTTATATACTATATTAAGTGATTAGGAGTCAAATGGAAACCTAATTGGTGCATTACTAACCTTGTTTCTCTGTATCCACCTTGTTAACCGTTTTAATTCGTATATGTCTAATTATGCTTAGTCATGCTTAGATAAATAAAGGTCGGGTGATTACCTGTCACCTGCGAGTTTTAATTGGAACTTTGGTTACTTGTGTTATCATGAGATATGAGCATGTGGAGTAATAAATTTAGACCAGGCGGACTCGATGTAGGGGGAGCCACAAGACATGGAGGTCTTGTGAGCGGGTTCTATCCATCTGTGTTGATTAAGGCCCGTACTGTTATTGAACTGCATGAGGTGAGACTTTGTAGTACTAACCACATACTCCGGTAAGCCTTAACTTGGCTATTCTATTACGAGAATGGCTACTTGCGCACTGGGAGTGGAGAGATGGCGGGAATAGCGTGTACCCACGTGGCACTGGGCTGGATTGGTGGAGTAGTATATTCTCGTGTGGCGTAGACCTGTTCTTATTTAGAGGATCCGAGGGTAGGTTGATATTGTAAGTTGGGGACCTACATATGTCATGTGGTCTGGAATTCCTAGCTGGGTTTAATCGGTTCGAATCATCGTTGCTCCTCGGTTATGGAGACTCAACTCACTGTTCATCATCGTAGTTAAATAACTAGAATTTGAGAATGGTTTGAGAAAGTGTTGGGTATGAAGTTTCATGATCTCATTATAGATCGTGTCAGCTTTGTATATGGTCTTATGAAATTAATGTTGATATAAAGAATTTTGTTAAAGAGCTTTTATACAAAAGAACTTTGATTATTGCTAAGACCATACCTTGAATCCCTGAGCCTGCATTCCTGAGTTCTATCAGTTTTGTTTCGGTTAAGTCTTGTTGAGTACTTTCGTACTTAGGGTTTGTTGACCCTTGTTGCAGGTGAGCCTCATGAGCAGGTCTGTTTTGGGCCGTGCTACATGACTGTTGTTCCATGCAATGACGAGAAGTAAATATGTGGCCCTTGGGTAGGGCATTTTAATTGTGTGTTTTATATTATGTTATAATGCCACTCCACTACTTTGGTTTGTATTATTTATCGAAGTTAGTTGTATGGTTTGAAACAAATGGTTTGTAAACTATGTTATTGTAAGACTTCCGCTGATTTACTCTGGTGTAGATATTTGAATAAATGTTATAATACTGCAATGACTCTGTAATGGGATCCTGCTCGAAAATAGTGGATGATTCGGGGTTCCCCGAAGACACCCGATAGTCTTCTTAAGTTACCGGGAACATATGCATAGATGTCAAAGGTCGTTGGACAGCGACATGTGTATGTGGGCCCTATAATTTAGGAGGTTCTGCCACAGAATGGTATCAGAGCAATCGTTACAAGTCTTTGTTGTATTATTTTACAAAAACTTCAAAATGATTTGGGACAAATCTATTTAACTTGTTAATTTGGTCCAAATTGCTTCCTACTTATCTTAATTCATTCTCCCCATTCCTTATTTGATTAAAAGGCTTTGTGTGGTGGAGTAGTAATCTTATTATGCCCTATATAAAAACAACTGTTGTTTATGTACTTTATAAGCTTTGATGTTTTTATTCGTAAGAACGATTCATGCATCATGATTAATTCACTTGTTACTTCCTTCACCTCTGAGTCGGGGTTGGGTAGTGAGTCTGGGTTGAGTTGTGTAATCCATCCTGGCTGCTCATTAGGCTTTGATTAAATGGTCTTACTCAGATTGATCTTGCTTCCTACAGTATGGCTCGTACCAAGATGATGCCCCGTAAGTCCACTAGGACCTAAAGGAGTTCCTCGCCACCAACTTGCCCCTAGGAATGATGGTGCTAGCAGTAGCAGCTCTAGGCCTGATCCTTAGGCAGAGATACAGAGGATTTCTATAGAGTTAGCCCAAGCTACTAGAGATAGGGCTATGGACGCCATCCAGGTGGGTAGATTACAGGAGCAATTAAGACGTCTCACCACCGCTCACAGGAACTGCGAACGTATGTTAGTTCGTATGGTGGAGGGAAGAAATGAAGCTTGGCATAGAGAAAATGTAGCTAGAGCTAGAACTCATGAGTTAGAATTTCATGTAGAAGACTTAGAAGAGCATAATACCTATCTGCATGAGGAAGTTCATAGGCTAAGCAATCTCCTGGATCCAAATCATGAACCCCAAGTTGATGCAATGGACCTCGGTGTCATCCTTGCCGATGATAGCGAATCGGAAGAGGAAGAAGAAGATCCTAAAGAATTAGTAATGATCGATGAAAGTGAAAATGAAGGCGGTAATATTTCCGAAATGGATACCGAGCCTAAAGTTTGAAGTAATCGAGGAAAGGAGTAGAGTTGTATAATAGTTAGTTCTAGTTAAAGTTAAGCAGTCTTGTTTACATGCGGTCTTGTGATTAAATAAGTGACACCGATGTAATGCGTTGTAGTAAGCTCTTTGATCGTTTAATAAAGGCTTGTGAGTAAAGTTTGGTTTGTTATGAACAGATGCGTCATACGTGGGGTTCGCATATTCCTGGTACTTCACAAGATGAGGATGATATCCCCAATCCACCACCAGTTCCAACAAATTTGGCTGATGCTATCGCTGCATTAGTCAATGTGACTGTTGAAAATTCTCGTTTGCTTCATGAGATAGCTCAAAGTAATCAGAATCAGATGCAAGGAAACTGTGGACGCAATCTTAACAGGCAGGAGGCCACATATGTTAATTTCACAGATACAAGACCCCCAGTGTTCACCAAGGCCGATAAACCACTGGAAGCTGATGACTAGCTTAGGACCATGGAGCAGAAATTTGATCTTATTCCATGCATGGAGTTTCAGAAACCGGTGTTTGCTACCCAACAACTTAGAGGAGCAGCCAATGCTTGGTATGCAAATCTTATGGCCATGCAACCCGTAGGTGTTCCGTTAACTTGGATGGAGTTTCGTACTACTTTCAGAGCCCATTATATCCCGGAGGGAGTTATGGCTATGAAGCTAGATGAATTCCTTGCTTTGAGGCAAGGGGATCAAACAGTGATGCAGTATGTGGGAAGATTCAATCACCTATCGCAGTATGCACCTGAACATGTCAATACGAATGCCAAGAAGAAGAGGTGGTTTATGCGAGGACTGAGTACCAAACTATAGATAATGATGACTACTTGTACCAATGTCACTTATTATGAGGCAATGAATATTGCAATTGCTTCAGAGGAAAAGTATCGGCAACATAAGGAGATCAAAAAGAAAAAGAATGTGCCGTCTAGATCTTTTGGGGGAAATCAAAAGAGGCAGAGGGTGATTTATCATCCAATAAACCATTATTGTCCTCCTTATCGTCCGCCGCAGTTTCAAGCCGGGCAACAATCCAATGTCCGTCTTGCTACAACTTATCAGAATCCACAACAGATGAATACTTCTGGTGTCAGTGCTCCAACACCCCAGGGTCACAAGTATCCCTGTTTCAATTGTGGCAAACCTGGTCATTTCTCGAGAAAATGTTTGTATCCAAGGCAGTCTAATCCAAATTATCAGAAGAACCCTACCAACCAACAATAGGGTCAAGTACAGAATAAGAACAACAATCAAAATGCTCAGAAGGGCAAAGATGAAAAGAAGACAGGACGAGTGTTCTACATTCAAGCTGGGGAAATTCCAGAAGGGGAGCTAGTGATGATGGGTATGTTTCCTATCGCTAATCATCCTGCTGTTATACTTTTTTATTCTGGCGCATCGCATTCATTCATCAATAGAATATTTGTCGTGAAGTATGAAATTTCAATTGGGGCAACAAAGGAAAATTTCTTTATACAGTCGCCCGGGGGACGTCTGTGTACTAAGGAGATGGTATACCAGGTACCCATAAACCTGGGTGGGCATATTTTTCCCACTACCATGATTATCCTAAAGGATCAGGATATAGATGTAATTTTGGGAATGAATTGGATGTATCAGCATAAGGCTATTATAGATGCTTTGAATAGAACTATAAGGGTGAGTTTGCCAGATAGTACTTCTCAACTTCTCATCCAACTTCCAACTTTAAGAAGATCAGTGGGCAAAGTTTGTGCAACTGCTATCAAAGAGATTAGAGATATCCCGGTAGTGTGTGAATTTCCTTATGTGTTTCCTGAAGATTTACCCGGTCTACCACCTGATAGGGATGTCCAGTTTAACATAGAGTTGAAACCTGGGACAGCTCTGATTTCTCGGAGAGCTTATAGGATGCCACCTAAGGAATTAGCCGAGTTGAAGACTCAGTTGCAAGGATTGATTGATAAGGGGTTTATCCAACCTAGTTCATCACCTTGGGGATGTCCGGCAATATTTGTGAAAAAGAAAGATGAGACCCTGAGGTTATGTGTTGACTATCATTTGTTGAATGAAGTGACTATCAAGAATAAGTATCCCTTACCTTGGATAGATTTGCTTTTTGATCAACTGGCCGGAGCCAAAGTTTTCTCCAAGATAGATTTGAGGTCAGGCTATCACCAAATCAAGATTAAGCCTGAAGATATTCCCAAAACGGCATTTACCATAAGATATGGATTGTATGAATACTTGATAATGTCTTTTGGTTTGACAAATGCTCCAGCTCATTTCATGTATATGATGAATTCAGTATTCATGCCTGAGCTAGATAAATTTGTAGTGGTGTTTATAGATGACATTCTAGTATATTCCAAGAACAAGCATGAACATGCGGAACATCTCGAAATTGTTCTGAACCGCTTGAGAGAACATCAACTATATGCCAAGTTCAGCAAGTGTGATTTTTGGCTTAAGGAAGTACAATTTCTTGGACATGTCTTGTCAGCTGAAGGAGTTGCTATTGATCCAAGTAAAGTTAAGGATGTTCTTGATTGGAAACCGCCAACCACAGTTCATTAGGTTCGGAGTTTTCTAGGATTGGCGGGGTATTATCGTCGATTTATTCTAGATTTCTCTAGAGTATCTAAGTCCATCACTGAGTTGTTGAAGAACCAAGTCAAGTTTGTCTGGTCATCTGATTGTGAAGAGGCTTTCCAGACTTTGAAGAGACTGTTAACCACTACACCAGTATTAGCCCAACCTGATATCGAGAAGCCGTTTGATGTTTATTGTGATGCTTTAGGTATTGGATGTGTGTTGATGCAAGAAGGCCGAGTCATTGCCTATGCATCCAGGCAACTTAAGCAACATGAAGAACACTATCCGACTCATGATCTGGAGTTAGCAGCAGTTGTCCATGCTCTGAAGATTTGGTGGCATTACCTGCTTGGTAATACGTGCCATATTTATATAGACCATAAGAATTTAAAGTATATCTTCACTCAGTCAGAATTGAACATGCGACAAAGAAGGTGGTTAGAACTGATTAAGGATTATGACTTGGAAGTGCATTATCACCCTGGAAAAGAAAATGTAGTTGCAGATGCCCTAAGTCGCAAAAGTTATTACAATTGCCTGACAGTAAGAACTATGGGTTTGACTTTATGTCAAGAGATGGAGAAGTTGAATGTAGAGGTAATTCAACAAGGTAGTTTGACCAACATTATTGTTAAAGCCAATATTCGGGACCAGATTATTGTTGCTCAGAATGAAAACAAGGGTATAGCCCATATCAAGGAAAGTGTCAGAAATGGAAAAGTGGAATGCTTCAGCATAGATGATGAAGGTGTGCTATGGTTCAAGAATCGTCTGGTGGTACCAAAAGTTCCTGAGTTGAGACAGTCAATTCTTAAAGAGGCACATGCTACTAGGTTATCTATCCATCTGGGGAGTAATAAGATGTACCATGACTTGAAACAAAGATTTTGGTGGACCAAAATGAAGATATAGATTGCAAGATATATAGCAAAGTGTGATACTTGTCAGAAAGTGAAAGCTATACATTTGAGGTCCGCTGGAGAATTGCAACCATTATCTATTCCAGCTTGGAAGTGGGAAGATATTAGTATGGACTTTATTGTCGGTCTACCCAAGACATCAAAAGGTTTTGATTCAATATGGGTCATTGTAGATCGACTAACCAAGTCAGCACATTTTCTTCCAGTCCAGAGTACATACCCCACTATCCAATATGCCAAGATATATTTAGCATGAATCGTGAGCCTCCATGGAGTACCAAAGACTATAGTGTCAGATAGGGGTACACAGTTTGTCTCTAGCTTTTGGAAACAATTACATTCTTCATTGGGTACCAAACTACTATGTAGTATAGCTTATCATCTGTAGACTGATGGACAGACTGAAAGAGTCAATCAGGTGCTTGAAGATATGTTAAGGTGTTGTGTCCTTAACTATTCCAACAAGTGGGATGAATGTTTGCCTTTGGTTGAATTCTCATACAATAATAGTTATTAGGAAAGCATTAGAATGGCTCCATTTGAAGCACTCTATGGTCATAGATGCAGAACATCACTGAGTTGGTCTGAGCCCAGAGAAAGAAGGTTATTTGGAGTTGACCTTGTGAAAGAAACAGAAGACAAGGTTAGGCAGATACAAAGTAATTTGAAGATAGCTCAGTTCCGACAAAAGAGTTATGCAGATAAACGACGTAGACCATTGACATTTAACAAGGGAGATTTTGTATATCTAAAAGTATCACCAATGAAGGGAGTTACCCGTTTTGGTGTTGAAGGCGAGTTGGCACCTTGATATATTGGACCATTTCAAATTTTAGAGAGGTATGGAAAAGTGGCATATCGCTTGAAATTACCAGAACATCTCTCAGTTGTACATGATGTATTCCATGTTTCTCAATTGAAGAAGTGTCTTCGAGTGCCTGAGCAGAATGTTGAAGTTGAAGGAGTGGAACTTGAACCTGATTTGATCTATTCTGAATATCCTATCCGAGTTTTGGATCAGAAGGATCATGTTACTCGAAGGAGAACAATCAAGTTCTACAAGATACAATGGAATCAACATTTAGAAGAAGAAGCTACTTGGGATTCCGAAGATTATTTGTTAGAAAAATTTCTAGAGTTTCTTGCGTCGTTATAGAATAATGTTAGTTTGCTCTGTTGTTGTGAACCATGATTGTAAAGGAACCTTAGCTATTTTATGGACAAGTTTTGGATGTTTTTGGATTGACACATTTCCTTTTCCATTACTTACCCTATGACTTTGAATCTCGGGACGAGATTTCTTTTAGGGGGAAGGACTGTAACACTCCGGGTGTTATAAATACTAAAACTGCCATGTCATCATATGCATTGCAAAGCATTTGGTCATATTGAAAACTTTGTTATGCATTCACTAAAATAAGTTTACATTTATGTTATAAGTGTTGCTTTGTATTGTTTGAATCAAGTTCGAAATCTTTGTATTGATTTGAAATTCCGAAAACCCTAATTTCAGCATTTAAATTCTACCCTGAAAACCTAATTAAAAATCTAAGCACATTTTGGGGTTGAGCTTAAAAGCAAAAGTGTAGATCTTGTCAAGTTATACAAAGTTGGTTTTTGGAGTTTTCAAAGTTGTTATATAAAATTTGAAGTAATTTGAAAAGGCGTAATTCTTTAAATGTCCCCTTTTTTAATTCAAATTTGCATTTCAAAATGTAGACCGAATTAGGGGGTGGTTATAAAAGCAAAGTTGTAGAACTTTTGATTTTGAACAACTTTATTTTTTGAGATATTTGAGTTGTTATACAAATTTGGGAGTAATTTGGAATTTTAAAAGAATGGCAATTCTGTAATTAAAGTGAACAGTGCTCACCGCTTAAGCTACATTGCCTGCGACCTTCTGCTTGCTTCCAGTCGTGCCTATGGCCGCCCTTGGCTTCGCGCTGGCACAGTGAAGGCCCTGCGTGGCTTCTCTATGCTTCTTGGTCGCCTATAAAGCCGTGGCATCGCCGCCGTTCTTCTCTTGTCTTCCTCCGTTTTCTTCCGACGCCACCGCCCAGCTCCGTTGAGCTTTTGCCGCCGCCGTAGCGTCTCCACCATCGCAGCAAAGCCTATCCCAGCTCTGTCTTCTCCTTGCGAACCTAGTTCACTGAGTCTTGGTGCCTGATTTCGTCACGGAATGCCATGCGTAGCTTTTCTTCCTCGCGGCCGGTAGCACCACCGTGTTGTGCGCGTCGCCGTGGCGAGCGTGCTACGGTGAGCCTCTGCCCTTGCTGAGTCTTGCTTCAGCTTCGCCTTGATGCCGTGTTGCTTAATCCCTTCTTGCTTGATCATTTTGTCCATCACATCCACCGGAGCACCACTGTCGTCGTTGCTCGCACCGCCGTGACCGCTGTGACAGTCGACCCGCTCATCCGTTGCTCCTCTGGTCTCGCTCTTTGCTCCATTGCGTTCGGGGTGAGCTGATGATCCTTCCCAAGCGCTCTGTTTGAACTGTACCGGCCTTGTTTCACTGGCGTAGCGTAGCCACACCACCGTGTCCGCCATGAACGATGTCGTGCTCAGTCCAGTACGTAATTGGTCTAGTTAGTGTCACAAATCGATGCGCCGTGATGTAGTGATCATGTTAGTACCTTGGCCGTCGCCGGTAACCTCATCATCGGCGAGGAATCGCCGGTCAGCGCCGTCATCACCGTAGTCAACGCGCGGAGGTGGGGGATGACAGGTGGGGTCACCTTGTCAGTGACTGTGAGTTCAAAATGGAATTTTTCTATTTTCATAAATGAATAAATAGTGTATGTTTTTGTTATTTTTGTGTAGAATTATTTAGAGCTCCAAAAATTATGAAACTTTTTGTGTGACCTCTCTGTGATGAATACTATTTAGGAAAAATATGAAATGTTGTTTTTCAATACTTTTTGGATATGATAAAAATTGCTCAATTAATTAATAAATGGGTTTCCATGATTTTTCTAGACTTATTTATTTATCCAAAAATTATGAAAATTGTTTTGCCACTTAGTTATCATGTGATAAACATTTACAAAAATTTTAAGCTCAATTGGAACAAGTTGATTTATTTCATAATTCTTAATTAAATAATTAATTCATAAAAGCAAATAGTAACCTTTAATGATTTAGGTTTTGTTTGAATTTTTGGATTGAATGATGACCTTGGGACATTAGTTGTTAATGATCCTTGGCAATTGAATCACGTGTTATGAAAAAAGATTTAGTTAGTTTCACTTGTAACTGTACTGCGAAGAAAAGTTGTATTCAAATTATTACTTTTGCATCCATCATCACGCATCATGTTTTATATATCGCATCATGTTAAACATGGCATTGTTACTACGTGTAGTGAACAAAGGTGAACACATGGTAGTTAATCAAGTGGTTGAGGAGGTTAATCCATCGGTTGAGGTCGGCATTGATATTTGTGGAACAACTCCAGAACTGGACTTTTCCGTCAACGAAGGCAAGCCCCGGATGCATTTAAACCCTACCTTGTGTTTTACAAATTGATTTCGCTTTTGCTTTTATATACTGCATTAAGTGATTAGGAGTCAAATGGAAATCTAATTGGTGCATTACCAACCTTGTTTCTCTATATCCACCTTGTTAACCGTTTTAATTCATATATGTCTAGTTATGCTTAGTCATGCTCAGATAAATAAAGGTCGGGTGATTACCTGTCACCTGCGAGTTTTAATTAGAACTTTGGTTACTTGTGTTATCATGAGATATGAGCATGTGGAGTAATAAATTTAGACCGGGCGAACTCGGTGTAGGGGGAGCCATAAGACATGGAGGTCTTGTGAGCTGGTTCTATCCGTCTGTGTCGATTAAGGCCCAAACCGTTGTTGAACTGCATGAGGTGAGACTTTGTAGTACTAACCATATACTCCGGTAAGCCTTAACTTGGCTATTCTATTACGAGAATGGCTACTCGCGCACTAGGAGTGGAGAGATGGCGGGAATAGCATGTACCCATGTGGCAATGGGCTGGATTGGTGGAGTACTATATTCTCGGGTGGCACGGACCCGTTCTTGTTTAGAGGATCCGAGGGTAGGTTGATATATGTAAGTCGGGGACCTACATATGTCGTGTGGTCTGGAATTCCCAGCTGGGTTTAATCGGTTCGAATCGTCGTTGCTCCTCAGTTATGGAGACTCAACTCACTGTTCATCAGCGTAGTTAAATAACTGGAATTTGAGAATGGTTTGAGAAAGTGTTGGGTATGAAGTTTCATAATCTCATTACGGATCGTGTCAGCTTTGTATATGGTCTTATGAAATTAATGTTGATATAAAGAATTTTGTTAAAGAGCTTTTACGCAAAAGAACTTTGATTATTGCTAAAACCATACCTTGAATCCCTGAGCCTGCATTCCTGAGTTCTATCAATTTTGTTTCAGTTAAGTCTTGTTGAGTACATTCGTACTCAGGGTTCGTTGACCCTTGTTGCAGGTGAGCCTCATGAGCAGGTCTATTTTGGGTCGTGCTGCATGACTATTGTTTCATGCGATGACGAGAAGTAAATGTGTGGCCCTTGGGCAGGGCAGTTTAATTATGTGTTTTATATTATGTTATAATGCCACTCCACTACTTTGGTTTGTATTATTTATCGAACTTAGTTGTATGGTTTGAAACAAATAGTTTGTAAACTATGTTATTGTAAGACTTCCACTGATTTACTCTGGTGTAGATGTTTGAATAAATGTTGTAATACTGCAATGACTCTGTAATGGGATTCTGCTCAGAAATCGTGGATGATTCGGGGTTCCCTGAGGATACCCGACAGTCTTCTTAAGTTACTGGGAACATATGCATAGATGTCAAAGGTTGTTGGACAGCAACATGTGCATGTGGGCCCTATAATTTAGGAGGTTCTGCCACAATATTCCATAATCCAGTTACTACGATGTTGGTGTGAGTCAGAGTTTCTCACTATCGGGGAGAGACAGCGATTCGAATCGATTTCAACTAGCTAGGAATTTATTCCTAACACAGACCCAGGCAAACTAGATCAACGGTCACCTTGGGTTACCTTTGGTACAACTCAGGTCCACATTTCGATAGTTCAATCAGCGCCACACAATCAGGGATGACCAGCTACCAGGATGTTCATGCTCGGCCTACCCTTGGGCTCACATTTGGCTTCCCACACATCCTTACTACCATCCAGAGTGCACACTCTTACAGAACGGGGCCCGGCCTGAGTTGAGCTACTCAGCTTCGTGGTCAGAACGAGTTATCCGGCTAGTGTTTACACCAAAATTTGGGAAGAGGAACGCGGGAACTCGAAGCTTCCTGGATTGTGTCATCAAGGATTCAATTGCATAAGGATCAATATTAGTTGATTCAGATACGGAACTAGAATCGGCTCTCTTCGGATGACATCAGCAAATGATGTCAACAAGCTACGGTTGGCATCGGGAAAGACATGTCGGACTCTACAAAAAGGGAAAGATTAGGGTCCAAGTTATCTTAAGTTAGGAATGTTTCCTCCTATATCAAAGATTGTAATGAGTCATACTTGAGTAGGATTCATGGTTAGGTCCCGGGTATAAATATTAGACCTTGGCTATTGTAAGAAGGACATCCAATCAATCAATACCAATTATATTTTTCGGCTTTCTACCAACCCTTAGGAGTAGGAGTAGTGTAGATCTCAGCGAGATCTTCAACAAGCAGGGTTGCATCGGTCCGGCCGACCTCTGGCTTATCTGTAAGTACCGTCATGGCTTATACTTCTATTTGTAAGGCTACATCGGTTAAGTTCGACCTCCACTGCTCGAATTAGATTAAGGTCAAATTATCGGCTTTACCTAAGGGTGGCATTCTTTGGGTAGATTCATTAAGATACCAATCTTGCTGGTGTTCTTATTGTCATTGGTTTCAGCAATATCAACCTACCCGATCTAGATCGATCTAGATCGGCCTCACATCCTTTCAGTCCCTCGTTTATTTTGCTACATTGCGACAGTTCTTACTTTAAATGACAGATTATGTTTCATCTACTGTTCTACTTCGATCTTGATCATGCATAGTATGCGGTCAAGCCATATCTGATCTTGAGAAGATTTACTAGCTAGTTAAATCTAGTCTATAGATCGCTATTAGGGCTGTAACGATCTGGTCGATCCCCATTGATGGCACTTTAGATCGGAGGATGCTAGTTTGTAGAGTTGCTTTCGACCAAGCGTGACCTTGGCTGTTTGCTATGCCTGCATCGGCTAAATAGCATATTGCTCATGCTTTAACGCTCATAGTGTGTCTTCATGATTATGTTAAACGTGAATAGATCTATTTGCTTTAAAGGGTTCATCTATTGTCTTTATTATGGCTACCATCGATCCGGTCAAACACCACTGTTAAAGATAATAGGTTAGATTTGATGAGTTTATAAATCAATCCATGTTAAATAGTTGATTGTTCTCATGCTGTGATACTTTTTCTACTTGAATCGGCTATTTCAGCCGATCCGCATGTGCTTTCACATATATACCGTGTCTTTCAGAAACCTATCAACGTATACATGGTTTTATGGATTCTTTGGCTTTAGTTTGTTGTTATCATCATAGCTGCATCGATCCATTCAAACCTCACTGTTGATGGTAACATATTAGATTCAAAGCGTTTGTAGGTCCATATGTACTAGATAGTCGATTTGTTCGCATGTTATATCATTTCTCGTTAAAATTCATCGGCTCAATGCTTTATACTAGTTATATTTTATCTAGCTGATGAAGTTATTTATATCTAGGCTTATTGTATTTGTTACTATAAATTTAATCACAACCCACGAGCTTTACAATCCTTAACAGCCGATTTCTTCACATATCGGCTATTTAGTCAATTTTCCCATCTAGCTGCTCCCGAAGCGGCACACTTGGAACTATCTGGGCAAGACCGACATGTTCCACCTTAAATTACTGATAAACTTTCTCTCCTTATCAATTGTAGGTCAAATTGACCGGCACACCCTCGGGAGGAGTTCACAGGGTCGACTGGTCCTGCGTTGAAACCAAGCGGATCTCCGGTCTCATCCTAAGCAGATCCTTCTGACTTGCTATGTGCCAGGCGCATTCACACATTTTTGCGCCGACACACATTCTGGCACACCCAGTGGGACCCCATAATCATCATGGCAACTTACAACAACAATGACATTCTTATGGTGCCTTATGAAGACCTACCTGATGAGGATAAAGATGTCATCGGCAAAGCTATAGAAGAATTTTAGAACAAGTGTTTGTTGTCCTACACCAAGACACGTGACAATAAAGTTGTTCAGAAATATCCACTACCAAGAGTTTTGTTGCATGAGCAGTCAGATACAGACGAAGCTAAGGATAGGAGTTTCTTCATAGAGGCTATAAACAAATCTATTCATGATGCCATATTGAACCATAATATAGTTTTCTTGAATACATTCCACAACACCATGAAAGAGGTGTTTCATGGATATCCAATTGATCAGGTTGGACCGGTTTACTACAATAGTCCACATCGATCGACTCAGGGGACTAATCAAGACGGTACTAGCCATCAAGAAGCAACACTAACTGGTAATGATGATGTCTAGGCAGTTCAAAGCTCATATGAGCAAGTTCAAGGTATTACTACTAACCAGATGCAGTACAATCCTAGACCATCAGTACAGCACGTGCAACAACTGATGAGGCAAGCTCAGAATCAAGTGGTTCATTTTGGCGCATCAGGCCAAATATCATCGTCAGTTCAAAAAATAGCGCCATCTGTCCAAAGGATTCATTGAGATACAAATCCTAACATCTACAACCAGAGACTTCAAGCAGCAAACCAGCAAAGGACCCAATAGATAGGGATTCCACAAGGATATCATTATGGCACAGATTACAATACCTTCAT
Source organism: Miscanthus floridulus (assembly GCF_019320115.1). NCBI lineage: Eukaryota > Viridiplantae > Streptophyta > Magnoliopsida > Poales > Poaceae > Miscanthus > Miscanthus floridulus. Next base: position 2,746,851 of record NC_089591.1, on the reverse strand, counting down.
ATGATTCCAAATCCAGGGTATCAAGGTACCTAAAATTTTAATCCACAGATGGGTCAACAATTGCAAAGAAATTCAGGTTCAAGTGCTGATGAGTTATTGCTCAGAGTGACCGAGATGATGAAGAATCAGTTCGGTTTGAAGCCAAAAGGGCAGACCTTTTCATACAAATGTCCATATCTAGAGTGGTATGACTTGGTCGCTCTTCCTACAAATTATAAGCTCCCAGAGTTTGCTAAGTTCACTGGCCAAGATAGCATAAGCACAATAGAACACGTCAATCGGTATCTTACATAGTTGGGCGAAGCATCCATTGAAGAGGCCCATCGAGTTCATTTCTTTTCCTTGTCCCTATCAGGACCAGCCTTCACTTGGTTTCATCACTACTAGTTAATTCCATTACCAATTGGGCTAACCTAGAGAAGAAGTTTCATACTAGATTCAAATTGACCGGCACACCCTCGGGAGGAGTTCGCAGGGTCGACTAGTCCTGCGTTGAAACCAAGCGGATCTCCGGTCTCATCCTAAGCAGATCCTTCCGACTTGCTATGTGCCAGGCGCATTCACACATTTTTGTGCCGACACACATTCTGGCACACCTAGTGGGACCCCATAATCATCATGGCAACTTACAACAACAATGACATTCTTATGGTGCCTTATGAAGACCTACCTGATGAGGATAAAGATGTCATCGGCAAAGCTATAGAAGAATTTTAGAACAAGTGTTTGTTGTCCTACACCAAGACACGTGACAATAAAGTTGTTCAGAAATATCCACTACCAAGAGTTTTGTTGCATGAGCAGTTAGATATAGACGAAGCTAAGGATAGGAGTTTCTTCATAGAGGCTATAAACAAATCTATTCATGATGCCATATTGAACCATAATATAGTTTTCTTGAATACATTCCACAACACCATGAAAGAGGTGTTTCATGGATATCCAATTGATCAGGTTGGACCGGTTTACTACAATAGTCCACATCGATCGACTCAGGGGACTAATCAAGATGGTACTAGCCATGAAGAAGCAACACTAACTGGTAATGATGATGTCTAGGCAGTTCAAAGCTCATATGAGCAAGTTCAAGGTATTACTACTAACCAGATGCAGTACAATCCTAGACCATCAGTACAGCATGTGCAACAGCCGATGAGGCAAGCTCAGAATCAAGTGGTTCATTTTGGCACATCAGGCCAAATATCATCGTCAGTTCAAAAAATAGTGCCATCTGTCCAAAGGATTCATTGAGATACAAATCCTGACATCTACAACCAGAGACTTCAAGTAGCAAACCAGCAAAGGACCCAATAGATAGGGATTCCACAAGGATATCATTATGGCACAGATTACAATACCTTCATATGATTCCAAATCCAGGGTATCAAGGTACCTAAAATTTTAATCCACAGATGGGTCAATAATTGCAAAGAAATTCAGGTTCAAGTGCTGATGAGTTGTTGCTCAGAGTGACCAAGATGATGAAGAATTAGTTCGGTTTGAAGCCAAAAGGGCAGACCTTTTCATACAAATGTCCATATCCAGAGTGGTATGACTTGGTCGTTCTTCCTACAAATTATAAGCTCCCAGAGTTTGCTAAGTTCACTGGCCAAGATAGCACAAGCACAATAGAACACGTCAATCGGTATCTTACATAGTTGGGCGAAGCATCCATTGAAGAGGCCCATCGAGTTCATTTCTTCTCCTTGTCCCTATCAGGACCAGCCTTCAGTTGGTTTCATCACTGCTAGTTAATTCCATTACCAATTGGGCTAATCTAGAGAAGAAGTTTCATACATATTTTTATACTGGGACAGGAGAAAAAAAATTACCGATTTGACGACCATAAGGTAGAGAACTAATAAATCAGGCACCAAGTTTCTTTAGAGGTTCCGTGAGACTAGAAATTTGTGCTTCTCATTGAACTTGACTGATGATCAGCTAGCTGCTTTGGCCATTCAAGGAATGTTGCCAACATGGAGAGAGAAGTTGCTGGGGCAAGAGTTTGACAATTTAGGTCAGTTGGCTCAATGAGTGGCAGCGCTCAATAGCCAATTGCAGAATATGCGCAGAGATATCTGATTCCAAAAGAATGCCGCAATTGCCAAAGCCTATAATCCATATTCAGTTGATGACGGCTATGAAGACGATGAGGAAGAAGAGATTGTTGTGGCTGAATGGAATTGGAGAAAGAAGACAGTCATGGTGCCAAATCCTTGGGGAAAAGGAATTGAAGAGAGCTATGATTTTGACGTCACAAAATCAGATAAACTCTTCGATTTCTTGCTTGAGAGGGGACAGATCAAGTTGCCCGACAATCATGTTATGTTGCCACCTGATCAATTGAAGAATAAAAAGTTCTACAAATTGCATAATGCTACTTCTCATTCTACTAATGAGTATAGAGTTTTTTGGCAACATATACAGAGGGCTATTCAGCAAGGGAGGCTCAAATTTGATACACCTCGAAAGATGAAAGTTGATGATAATCCTTTCCCAAGAGATTAGAAAATGGTTGATGCTAGGTTGCTCAAAGGGAAGACTAAAGTCCTAACATTAACTAGGGCCAAAGAAGCCAGAACCATCGATCCGAAGATGCAAATATCAGCTGATGAGTATAGAGAGATTGAATGGCGTCGTGATCAATAGAAGAGCCGATATGAGCTGGGAGAGAGATCAAGGGATGGGGCAATAAGGTCGTGTGTCACATCTCGAATTTTGTTGAATAAATGGCAACGACAAAAGGAAAAGGATTATCAGCGCTGGTTAGAAGAGAAAGAATACCAGCGTCAATAGGAGAAAGAGAGGTATGAAAGAAAGCAAGCTAAATCACATTGGAATTGTCCTTTCTTTAGACATTGTTAGAACGAAGGCTTGAAATTGCCTACTAGAAATAATTGCCCAGAGTGTAGTGAGCAATATTGGGAGTTTAGGCAATCTTAAGCCAACCGCCAGTCTATCCATGCTCGAGATGAGTATCATCATATTAATATGGATCGGCGCTTAAAAAATAGAAGTGTTTATGATCGGCTTGGGAAGCGAGTTGTTGATCAAGACTAGGTTGATTATGAAGAAGAAAATAATGAGGAAGAGTATGTTTGGCAGGAAGGGCAATGGTGTCTAGGAGGTTTAACACGAAGCTAGAAAAGAAGGGTACAACGCTTAAGGAACAAAGAGCTAGAATAGGCTCAGGCGTCTGGTAGGCCTCAAGTGTGGCGTGCTAAACAAACAGCCGATAGGGGTCAACCATCGGCTAATATTCAAATGGCTTTTCTGTTGCTATCATAGTTCAGAGCTCCAGCAGATCAGGAAGTCTATTCAGATTTTGATGAATTAGAGTATGAGGAGGTAGTTGCCAAGTTGCCAGTGGTACAGCAAGCTATATTGGATAAGTTAGTCAAGCATCGGCACTTAAAGGCTTTATATGTGATGGGTTTTGTTGATGGGAAGCCGATGAGCAAAATGTTGGTAGATGGAGGTGCTTTTGTTAATCTTATGCCTTACACTATGTTTCGCAAGCTTGGCAAGGGACCAGGAGATTGGATTGAGACTGACATGATGCTTAAGAATTTTGGGGGTAACGCATCAAAGACCAGGGGGCAAACGTCGAATTAACAATTGAAAGTAAAACTTTGCTCACCACATTCTTCATCATTGATGGAAAAGGTTCATATAGTTTACTCCTTGGTCGTGATTGGATTCATGCAAATTATTGTGTACCATCGACCATGCATCAATGTTTGATTCAGTGGCATGGAGATGATATTGAGCTGGTTCACGCTGATGATTCTATGAGTATCGCAACAGCTGATCTAGTATATTGGGAACTAGAAGACTTTGAGTGTTTTTCTAGCAAGCTATGGGAAGGAGGCTTCATAAGATCAATAATGAAAGCCAATAGCAGATCCAAGCAATTGGCTCTGAGAGTTTGTTTTAATGGATAATCCAATAGATGGTACAGGTGGCAAGCTAGGGCATGGCTTCACATCGGCCGGTGAATCAAAGGAAATAGACATTGGTCCTAGAGATAGGCCTAGGCTGACGCATGTGAGCGATATGTCAAATCCTGAGTACAAGCCAGAGTTGATCAATTTATTAAAGGAAATTTAAAGATTGTGTTGCTTAATGAGATGCCTGGCCTAGATCGGTCAATTGTTTAATCTTTGGTATGAAGAGTTCTGGTGCAACCTATCAAGAAGCGATCGATGAAAAATGTTTGAAGGAATATTATCCTAGTGGTTGGATCAATACTTGATAGCCGATTTATTCAGTCATCGGCTCTAATAGCCGATACGAGAAGGGTATCGCCTTTAGCTCAAAATTAACCCAAAAAGGGGAAAAGCCGGTACAAGATGTATCGCCTATAGAGCAAAAACAAACACAAAAACAATCATGATGTATACAAAGATATTGTAGAAGTACGCTGAGATACGATCATGGAAAAATAGAGATTTTATTCATTGATTAGTTTGCCCTAAATACAAACTAATCAAAAACATTGTTTATCACATCCTGAGAGGATGTGATGTCCACAATGGCCTCCGCTGCATCGACGAACTCCTCGATCAACTCCTCATGCTCCTCAGGGCCATCGCCCATCAGGAAACCAGTCTCCATGGTATGGAGCTCACACCCAGTCTGGACCTACGTCGTGGCTAGCGCCATCGATGTGCCATGACCTATGCAATGAAGGGCGATCTCCTAGAAACAGGCTAGGACATTGTGGAGGTGAGCATTGATGAGGGGGGCCGGGCGTTGACGGCCACCGTAGCCACGTTTGTCGCTAGTTGGAGAACTGCATCGTTAAGGCTAGCGATCATAGAAACAAAAGAGCTATCAAGATAAAGACAGTAGAAATCAAAGTAAAGATGTTCTTGGAGTCCATCTTACCCACCACCATGGCGTTGGATTTGGCCAGTCATGCCCGAGCGGCATTGGCCTCTTCTTCAGCGGCATGAAGGGCTGCTTGAGAGGCCCCGAGGCAGATCTCAAGCTAACCATTTTCTTGAGTTGCCTTGGAATAATGGTCCTGGGCTGCCCTCCACTCCCGGAGGAAACGCCGGGCGTCGTCGCCGTTGTAGGAATCGAAGGAGTCCGATGACGAGTTCGACACAGAGGTAGCATCAAATACGGCATTGGTGGGCTCACCGTCCCTGAGGGGAAGAGGACAAAGGCTATCATTCAAGACAAACCTATAAACAAATTAGAAAAGTTCATTGCCATGAGAAAAAGAGATCAATCTCACCTCATACGACGAAGGCGTTGGCTCACGTGGAGGTTCTCCTCTAGAATCTCCTCTGCCACACGCTTGCCTCAATTGTCCTTGCTGGCCATAGGGTTGATTGGATCTACAAAAAGGGGGAGGAAAACTGCTACAGAGTTTGTGAGGGTGGAGAAGTGCAAAGGAACAGGAGCGGTTGTAAGTACAGATGTGTTCAAGGTCGGAGCCCTCGGTTGGTATTTGTAGCCACAAAGCAAGGTGGTAGATATCTCGGGACGTGCAAAAGGCAACCACAATTAATAGAAGGTGAAGCGCCACCACACTAATGCCAAAGAGAATGCAGCATTGATAACTGAGGACAGAAGATTGAGGGGTTCTCTTAATAAAGGTCATGTTTTCAGACTTAATCAGATTAAGGTTAGAAGTCTAGAATCAACTATTTTCAAATTGGCTCTTCAGCCGAGGCAAGAAATACAATAAGACAATAGAAAATATGGTTATCCCTGGTTCTACACAAAATACATGTTGATATACAGGTTACAAGTTTAGAACATCCTAGATTGCTTTCAATGCTTCTAGCCGGATAGCATCGACTTCTGCGATTTGTTGCTTATCTTCTTCGGCTGATCCAGGAATATCCTCAAGGCTGCTACAGATGGTGCTGCCTTCTCTGACCTTGGTCAGCAGTTCCTATTTCTTCTACTTAATGGCATTAGGTATTTGAGCCAGGATGGACTTATGGCAATTGATGGTAGCCTTCACGTTCTCCAGTTTCTTCTCAAGCTCTACACGCTTGGCTTACAGTTGGGTCAGCTCTGGATTGATCCTGAGGGAGGAGCTCTTCAAATTTTTGATCAGCTATGTCAGCTCTTTGGCCTCTTGTCTATTGGAGTTCTTTTTGGCCAATAAGGCTTCAAGATTAGATAGATTCCTCTAAGCCTTTTTCACCTTTGGGGCTTGATCTTCAATGATGGATAAAGGTGACAAGACGTTGATAACATCTAGGGATGAATTATCCTTAATGGCTAAGAAGACTCTTTGCAATGAATCTGCATCTTCGACCAAATTGGCTATATTCCTCTCAAGTATTGGCAAATATGTCCCTTAGCTGATTTCTGGTCTCTTCTGATAAAGCTTCTTTAGAAGAGGTGGCTGATGAGCTGATTTCATCTTCATCTAGATACTCCTCAAGATTGAAAGAGTAGCTTAGAGCTAGAAGATTAAGTACCTATATATAAGAAAATCTTGTTAGGAGGATTGAAATAGTTGATAATAAGATAAATGGTGAAGCAAATATAGTACCTTTTCTAGGATAGCTTCTATCTAAGAAGAAGGAACGGATGATGATGCACCAATGGTATCTGGTTGAATCGGCTCTAAACTCTCAACATTGGTATCTGCAAACATCAAAGAAGATTTTTAGTTCATGCTTGTTGTCGAGGGATAAAATAGACATATGACTTTCTTACCATCAACTATCTACTAGACTGGGGATTCAATAGTCTAGGTGACAACGCCAATAGGATCATTGTGAATAGGTGGACTATCAGACTCCTACTCTTGCATGGGTGTTTCCTCAGAGAGTATCTGGCATGATAAATAGTCAGATGAAGGGTGAAAATTAAATAAAATTAAAAGTTTGGAGGAGATACCTTGGCAACATCAGGAAGTGAAGTGGGAGGATTCTCATCTTCTATGGTCCTAGAAGCATCAATTGTTTTAACCAAAATTGGCTCCTTTTGAGGGTCAGTCGATGAATGTTTAGTTGGTGCTGAATTAAATGCCTAAGACAACAGTTCTGCACCCAGAGCAGATTGGGATACAATGGTTAACAACTATGAAGAAAGGGGATTAGAAGTTGAAAATCATTTTGAGGAAAGGATGAATCGTTTTACCTGGGTAGTTGATGGTCTCGTTTTGTGAAGTCTTTTCCCAGTAATTGTTTTCTGGGTTGTCCCCTGGGCCGCCTTACATTTCGAAGATTGATACGTTACAATTGTAGAGGCAGGCATGGGTTTTCATCAGCTTCTTCAGTGGAGGTGCGGTTTATCCCATTCTTGAGGCTGGACATGGTGGCTGATAATCTATAGGACGCCCCTTCCTATCCAAGCTTGGGGGATCGAATTTGGTATCCTAAAAAGGTCTGTTAGAACAGTTGGTAGGGGAATTCATCGAATAATTTTTTTGAAAAAAGGAATGGTAAGTTACCTCACTGTCGGAAGCAAACTCTCCATCTAGAGCTATGCATCTAGGATGGACCGACCCATAGAAGAGATGGGAATGCCATTCTTGCCACCTGGAGTCAAAAAGGTTGGAATAGAAGTTGACTCTTGCCCAGTCATGCAAGCAAAAGGAAGGAAGATCTGATCCTAGTTGAAAGACTCTAGAGTCTTCCATTACTTCACTAATACCTTCTCTTGGCTTTAGTGTATTCTTGAAGAATAGTTGAGGAGGCAGTTGACCAAGGCCAAACTGACGGGCCACAATACAAGGGTTATAGAATTCATAAGTAGGAAGATTTTCTGGGAAGAAAGAACCAGTAGGCATTTTGCCATGGCCATGGTGAAATTCATCTGGCAGTACACAGGGTTTGATGATGTAACTGAAGATTGCTGCAGCTACTTCATCTGAGAAGCCTGATTCAAATCAGAATTTGACTGGCAAAACTAATTCGTTGTCTTCATCTTCATCATAAGGCAGCCAAGTCAAGATATTTGCATCAAACCCTCTATAGAATTTCTTGAAGAGGTGGCCTGCATCAATAGCAATTGTTATGGCTGATGCGGCCTCACCATAGTTCATGCACTATTGAACTCTTCCTTCTTTCCATTTATAATTTTCAGCAAAGTTGGAAGAAGGGAAGCTCAAGTTCCTGAGATCAGATCTTACAATCTTGTGCATATACAGGTTCAACCATAGCTGTATCAACCACCAAGGACCACTAATAGTGTGCACTAGTTTATTCTTTAGTAACTGGACAGCTACCTGGTGCATCAGATGATAAGCAGATCCTAGTAGGTATTTTCCAAGGGGGGTGTCATTGCCAATTGCTAAATGCTCTGCCAAATATTTATGATTGAAAGTTGGACCACAGGAAGATCCACAAAAGATGAATCTCTCCAACCACATGTTCAAGAAAGCTACATGTTCCCTTTCGCTAACAGTTGATCCGTCTCCAATATGGTTTAGAATGTAGCTTGCCCATCCTATGCAGTCTAATATTTTGGCTAATTTCGTGGATCCAGCACTTAAGAAGTCATAAGATTGCATTGATCCTATTATTCTAAGGCCGGTCAACATATAAACATCGGCCAAAGTGATGGTCATTGGGCCATAACAAAAAACAAAAGCATTTAAGGTGTTGGACTAGAAATAAGAAGTAGAAATCAGGACTGAATCGTTCCTCTCCATTTTGGACAATGAGAGTGTCAAGCATTGATTCAAGTCATAAATCTCCCAATCTCCAGCATCTACCCTTGATACCCTGTGAAACCAATCTCTCCATCCCCTAGGCATTTTGGGTTAGTTTCTAAAGGGAATTTTGGTGTTCCAGGAGGATGAATCCACCATAGATTGTTTGAAGGGGATTCAGTTAGTTTCTTGATAGATAAAGTCAGATGAATCAGGGTCACCCATAGGCCCAAGAAAATAGACATTGGGAGCAATAGACGATGGAATCAAAATTTCATTCCTTGTTTGCTAGAAACCGGATAAAATAAATTTGAGAAGAAAGGAAACGTGGGGTAACGGCTGATACTTGGAAAATGGAAACTTGAAAGCGTACCTTAGGGACGTGATCGCTGGTCGCCATTGTAGCTAAGGCAAATCTGAATATGAGGAAAGTCGCTTAATAATAGCCTGATAGAGCAGAGGATTTGCTAGGGTTGAGGCCTTGGCAATGGCGGCGTCGGCTATTAAGATTTGCTTGAGAAAGAAGGGGAAAGAGGATGGGCCAAATGAATCAGAAATGATACTGTTGGGGTATTATATAAAATTCAAACCAAGAATATCAAGAGTCATGCGTATATCTCAGAATGAACGGTTGCAACATGGTGAACAGATAAACTAAAATTTTGGAATAAAATCATTTTATCCCAAAATTGGGGGGCATGTGTTTACACCAAAATTTGGGAAGAGGAACGCGGGAACTCGAAGCTTCTAAGACTGTGTCATCAAGGAATTGATTGCATAATGATCGATATCAGCTAATTTAGATACGGAATTGGAATCAGCTCTCTTCGGCTGACATCAGCAGATGATGTCAATGAGCTACGGTTGGCGTCGGGAGAGACATGTCGGACTCTACAAAAAGGAAAATATTAGGGTCCAAGTTATCTTAAGTTAGGAATGTTTCCTCCTATACCAAAGATTGTAATGAGTCATACTTGAGTAGGATTCATGCTTAGGTCCCAGGTATAAATATTGGACCCCGGCTATTGTAAGCAGGACATCCAATCAATCAATACCAATTACTTTTTTTTGGCTCCGTGCCAACCCTTAGGAGTAGGAGTAGTGTAGATCTCAGCGAGTTCTTCAACAAGCAAGGCTGCATCGGTCCGACCGACCTCTGGCTTGTCTATAAGTACCGTCATGGCTTATACTTCCGTTTGTAAGGCTGCATCGGTTAAGTTTGACCTCCACTGCGAGCTCTAGTATAAGCTAGTTATCGACTCTTATCTAGTTCAAGTACGACTACATCGGTTAAGTTCGACCTCCACTGCTTGAATTAGATTAAGGTCAAGTTATCGGCTCTACCTAAGGGTGGCATCCTTTGGGTAGATTCATTAAGTTATCGATCTTGCTAGTGTTCTTATTGTCATTAGTTTCAGCAATATCAACCTGCCCGATCGAGATTGATCTAGATCAGCCTCACATCCTTTTAGTCCCATGTTTATTTTTTTACATTGCGACAGTTCTTTCTTTAAACAACGGATTATGTTTCATCGGTTGTTCTACTTTGATTTTGATCATGCATAGTACGTGGTCAAGGCATGTCTGATCTTGAGAAGGTTTACTAGCTAGTTAAATCTGGTCTATAGATCGCTATTATGGCTGTAACAATCCAGTCGATCCCCACTTATGGCACTTTAGCTTGGAGGATGCTAGTTGGTAGACTTGCTTTCGGCCAGGCGTGACCTTGGCTGTTTGCTATGCCTGCATCGGCTAAATAGTCGATTACTCATGCTTTAACGCTCATAATGTGTCTTCATGATTCTGTTAAATGTGAATAGATCTGTTTGCTTTAAAGGTTTAATCTGTTATCTTTATTATGGCTGCCATCGATCCGGTTAAACCCCACTGTTAAAGATAATAGGTTAGATTTGATGAGTTTATAAATCTATCCATGTTAAATAGTTGATTGTTCTCATGCTATGATCCTTTTTCTACTTGAATCGGCTATTTTAGCCGATCCGCATGTGCTTTCAAATATATAGTGTCTTTTAGAAACCTGTCAACATATAGATGGTTTTATAGATTCTTTGGCTTTAGTTTGTTTTTATCATCATAGCTACATTGATCCGGTTGAACCTCACTGTTGATGATAACAGATTAGATTCAAAGCTTTTGTAGGTCCATTCATACTAGACAGTCGATTTGTTCGCATGTTATATCCTTTCTCGTTAAAATTCATCGGCTCAATGCTTTATACTAGTTATAATTTAACTAGCTGATGAAGTTATTTATATCTAGGCTCATTGTATTCGTTACTATAAAATTAATCACAACCCATGAGCTTTACAGTCCTTAACAGCCGATTTCTTCATGTATCGGCTATTTAGTCAATTTTCCCGTCTAGCTACTCTCGAAGCGGCACACTTGGAACTATCTAGGCAAGACTGTCATGTTCCACCTTAAATTACCGATAAACTTTCTCTCCTTATCAATTACAGGTCAAATTGATTGGCATGCCCTCAGGAGGAGTTCGTAGGGTCAACTGGTCCTGCGTTGAAGCAAAGTGGATCTCCGGGCTCATCCTAAGCAGATCCTTCTGGCTAGCTATGTGTCAGGTGCATTGACATGTTTTTGCGCCGACAGACAGCTAAGTGAGAGGCATGCGTTCAATCTTGTTAGAAGCACCCAACAACGGTACAGTCCTTAATCGGCACAGACGGATTCACATGACTCAACCTACACATAGACTCCACCCAGCCTCTAGTTACATTACCCTATGGTTTTGTTCCACGATAGCAAATATAGCCAACCATGCTTTGGTATCCACCTATATCTCATAGGTGATAGGAAATCACCCAACTTCTACCGGTCTAAGCATAGCAAAGCATATATTCAATCCTGGCCCTACATAGGGTTAAAGGTATATATCTGGACAAGGTAGTTCTATGCATCAAGTGTTTCCAACCAACTCTTATAACCTAATGCATCAAACAGAAAAGGACTCAAGTTGATATTTGTAAAATATAGGAGGCTTAGAATTCTCCGGGGCTTGCCTGGGATCCGACACAAGTTAGTTCAGTTAGTTCGCACCGTCCTGGTGACATCTCTGATCCTAGCACTTGCTTAGTCCTTCCACCTTTGGGATAGGTCCACCATACACCATCTTTGGGTTTGGCTTCAACATCACATCCTTTAGCTCTTGCATGGTTCATCAAGCGTACCTAAATGAGATGCAACAATGCAAGTGCATGAATACGAAGAATGGTAATACGAATGCATCACATAAAAGCATTTAAGACAAGCACAAGATTAGGCATGACCTAGGCACTTAGAGTTATTTAACTAAACACTATTCTAGCACAATAGGTGGATATGGCAAGCATATCGAGCATGACAAACCTATTAACTTAAGTTCAGCTATTGCAAGGATTTATCAATCATGAACAAACAAGTTTAGCCAAACAAGAGCACACATGTACAGAAATCTGGGCACCAGCACAACAGTCACTTGTTTCAACCATAACTAGAGTTATAAGCACCCAACAAGGGTGACCCTAGCCTTTCTATAAAGATAATGAAATTATCTAATACTTTATTATTAACACCAAAAGCTTATTCAACAAATAACAAGGTCAAAATACATCATGAAGCAGAGCTTATACAACTAAGGACACAAAACTGATAGTAACTTCAGATTTGCATAACTAGAGTTTTAATCATCCAAAAGACATGATTCTTAACTTTATGGAAAGCTTAATAAGTGATCTATAACTTTCTTATTATTATCTTAAGATGATTCTATAGCTAACAAGGTTAAACAACACCAAGAAGACATCTCTATCTCGATTTGGATAGAATCTGCCATTCCACTTTGAACAGCAATAATTAGAGTTCTAGACCACCAAAAGCAGTGATCTTAGACACCACTCCATGTTTAAGTAATACAAACAATATAATCATTCAGATCTGTTCAGAGCCCATGCATAAGCTGATAACAAACTTGTAAAATCTATTACTCCTAACCAGTAGGCCAAAAATCATGAAATTTTTGGACAAGCAAGATAAGGAAATTATCTAAAACTTTTGTATTCAACATATCTACAGAAAACATAATTTGCATCACGAAAATATCATCACAATAGAAAATGCACATGCAGCCATTTTAGAATATAACAATTTGATGTTTCACTTGTTTTGCTAACAAAGAGCATACACACATGAGCCCTTCAAGAACTTTAACCACCACTAACACACTTAGCAATACTTTATTGAACACCAATCACTCAAGGCATTACTAAATACAATTAGAAGTTTTATCTACCATTATGCTTTTATAAATCCTTTCTCCTAATAACATATATATTATTTCAGTGAAATTTGAGAACAACTAATTTCAGGCTAAGACTTTTATGAGTGGTAGTTGTTATCAAAACATGGCTACTGCACAAATTTGACATGCTCAGGTTTTATAATTTAATTATTATGAAAAAGACAAATTGCTATTGTAAGAAAACATGTAAAAGCAAGATAAATCTAAAGATCATCATTTTCTATAAACATATAGACATATTATGATTTCTCAAGTCACAATATCACCATGCAAGGGCAAAGGAACCACATTTCACATTTGTGCATATATAAATTATTTATAAACCATTTATCAAGCATTAATCAAGTTAAATTCATAACTCAGTCATACTTGCACCAAAAATTATGAAATTTTAACCAGATCTCACACATGCTATAAGTATACTAGCATAAAATGTTTAGGTCATTTGGAGCAGTACAACAGTAGATATGATGATAGCAAGCAAAGTAAGCTAGAATCAACCATTAATCATAATTAAATCAAAACATCATAAAAATAGTCATCAAACAACATGTTTAATATTTTTATTAGCCAGCACATGCCAAAACAAGACTCCCAAAACTAGAATCACATTTTTAGGACATTCCTACCTCAAGATATGCATTTGACAAACTTAAAAGGATTTCTAAAAGCACTTTATAAGAATAAATAAAAATAGCAGAAACTTTCTACTAACACATATCATATTATAACTCTATTGCATAGATCTACTATCAAGGATTCTAAAAAGTCTTCATTTGCCATTTTACAATTTTTCGATGATTTATTATGATTTTTCAAAGTTTTAGCTAAATAAAAGCAATAAAGGAAAACACATTTGCACCGAGGCCCCTGAACTTTGATGAAAATAAATTACAGCGAAAAGGTCCTCCTAGGCACTATTCACATGAGTCATAGGTGTGTAGATAGGCCCTTCCCTTTCCTCTAATTGTTGTGCGAGGCCCTTCATGCGAGTTGGAGCAGAGGACACGCATGAGCTCACCGTTTAAGGCCGAAGGAGGCCATGTCATCGGCTGAGGAGTGGCAGTGGAGCATTAGGGGACTGGTATGCACCCATGGGTGGCCTTGGCCTAGCCTAAGGTGGCCCTAGGTATCATGGCCATGGTATCAGGCAATGGCGATGGCCGGTGCTCCAACAGCAGCAAGCTGTAGATGGCTATGTGAACGGGAAGGTGGCACAGAGGAGGCAGCGCGGAGCGGGGAGGTTGAGGGTGAGACTGGCTAGGATGGAGGAGGCTCAGAGGACAAGCGAGGATGGTGGCTGCGGAGCTCGAATGGTGGCCATGGCGGCGTTTGTGCTCTACGCGCACGGCACCGAGGACAAGGGAGAGTGAGGGCAAGCGCCAGGGAAGGAGATCGCGAGTGAGGGAGGATGAGAGAGGGCTCGGTCGCTCCATATCGACGCGGTAGCGGCGGCAGAGATGGGGGCACATGGCATCCATGCATAGTGGCCATGTCGACATTGTGTTGCGCACATGGCGTGCGGTGAAGTGGGCAAGGTGGGAGCTAAATTGGGCCGGCTAGGGGTCGATTTGGACCTTAGGCCCAAAAGCAAAGTTGAAGCCCACCTGATGATCTACAAAACTCATTAAGGATGCCTAGCCATTAGAGCTCTCCATTAGCGGCTAATTAATCCCCAAGTTAATAGTGTCAGCGACTAAACAAGGTTTAAGCTTCGCTGTACTTGTGCTCCAATTACTTGGTCCAAACATGGTCAAACTGCTCCCAACCTTTTATATGTCCTTCTTCAAGATGTAAACTCCAACTTTTATATTTGGCTCAACTTGAGTTGTTTAACAAAAATCCAAGAACGCGAAATGCCAACCATCATCAACATTGTAAATCTCAGACTTGGCCAAAATTTTGAGATCTAAAACAGCACTGGGTTTAGTTTTGATGCCTCCGTTTGACTAAGTTAGGGACCAAACTAGCTCATGACCCTTAAACAAAGTTTGTTGTGCACATCATGCTTTGCAACTTTGGTTAAAGGATCATGGACAAGTTTAGCTTGGTTATGAAGATACAAGCCTCCAAAGTAGGGTATATGAAACTGAAAACTGAATTCAGTTAAGGGCTGAATTCAAGAAACTTTTTGCCATTTTTGCATTAACTTTTGAAAGTCCAAACGTGCTCCAAAAGTGATGAGACTTTTTTTGTTGTTTTCTTCATGAAGTGTACTTCAACTCATATTAAGGAATCCAATTGAGTTGTCACACAATTCTAGAAGATAAAAATTCACAAACATATCAACTCGCTGCTATCGATCAAGGACAGGAAAAATCCTGGAGGGACCAAAACAA
Organism: Miscanthus floridulus; assembly: GCF_019320115.1. Taxonomy (NCBI): domain Eukaryota; kingdom Viridiplantae; phylum Streptophyta; class Magnoliopsida; order Poales; family Poaceae; genus Miscanthus; species Miscanthus floridulus. The sequence goes on along the minus strand of NC_089591.1, from coordinate 2,731,568 downwards.
CACTGTATCCAAACTTGAGGCCACTGTTTGAGCCACTTAGGAGTTGAATCAGGGCTTGGTCCAAAAATAAAGTTTGTTCTACCTAAGCAGAACTACAACTTTTATTTAAGGTCGAACTCCATGCAAGCATACCAATAGTTGGTCAGCACAGGTCGAAACCATATCATGAAAAACACAATTTTAGCTATTCCCACCAAAGTTCATGAAGGTGCTAGGCGCTTTGTAGGCGCTGACCCATGGCCTAGCGCCTAGGCTAGCGAGGCCAACCTAGGCATTTCAAGGCATTTTTTCTAGGCATTTTGCCAATTTAGCACACAACATATATATATATATATATAGCAGAAAATGCTGAATAAATTAGTTAAATAGAAGCATAGAGTAGCTGAATACAGTATATAAAAGAGAGGGATGTAGACATACCTTAGTGGCTTACTGGCTTAGGCTCAATAATCAATAGACAGCTTGTTCCTAGTTCCTACAGCAAGGATTGACAGCTTGTAAATACTTAATAGACATCAAGCAGTTCATAAAAAAAATAGAAAATAGCAAGTTGACACTTATCTGAATGATTTCAGCCATCTCCCATCCATGAACATACCATATCAGTAGCTAGTAATTACAAATTTTAAAGCACAAACAAGTGGACAGGACAACAGTACAAGTGCACAACACAATTCATAAATAAAGGTCTTGTTCAGAGACCACATAGTTCTCACAAAAGAAGAAAAACACAATCACATAGCAGTAGTTCATAAGTTTCAGACATACATGAATGCATCATAAAAGATAAACCATGACATGATAAAAAGGCCCCACTACCATATCATCTTTCTTTTTCAATAGGGTTCCACATAAGCATCCTCATCTTCATTAAACTATTATTCTTCGTAGTCAAATTCTTCTCCTTCATGAAGCTATCTCACTCTTGCACTTCTATGTAGTTCAAGTTGTTCTTCTAGTCCCACTGTATCTCCAATAATAGACCAAGGTATCCCTATATCTTCCATCTCATCTTCCTCATTTCTATAGACAACTAATGCACAATCATCTCCATTCTCATGCAGAAAACCTTGAGCTTCAGTTGTATCATTAGACAAGAGAACATCACTGATCTTCTTTGACTTGATCTTTTCTTTCTTATTAATCAGCTTGGAGTTGAATTGAATATAGACCAATTTGTTTAGGTGGGCTATAGTAAGCCTATTTCTCTTCTTAGTGTGTACCTATAAATTTAAAATAAGAGCATTTTCAGGTCTGCAATTTAATTGTAATGCTGCTACAATTTTTAGGTAGACAGGTATCAACCCCTTCAAACCCGCTCCAATTTCTTTCACAACCAGAAGAGCTTGATGTCAAAGATAGGATCCTTGTAGCCATCTTCTATAAAGCTGGTGTTTTAGTTCCATACAGCCGCCACCATGATGCTGAAATAAATGAAAAACACCTCTATTAGTTAGTAGCCATTTATTGTTAGATGAAAACAGCAAACAACCATGTTGTAATCAAATTTATTATAAATCCCTCCTTGTATCACCTTGTCACAGAGTTTGCACTTCACCTTGTCCTTGTTGTTAGCATCAACAAGAACCCCATATTCCCATCCCACATCATCCGAATTCCTTCTCAGGAGATTCGCTCCCTCAGTGTTCACTAGGCATACATTTAGATTCAGAGCACAAATCAGGCTCTCTAACATTCAGGCATTCAAAGTAGTCATTCAGAGCATTCAAGCATCTAGAGTAATTAGCTTCAGAGCTAGGGAGAGAAGTAGGGGAGGGGAGCAGCGAGCAGGGGAGGGAAGCAACGAGTAGGGGATGGGACTGACCTTAGGGTTGCCGCTTAGGGAGAACTAGAGGACACCATCGGGGAGGGATGCACTTGCGGGAGGGGTGCACCAATAGGAAGACGATACCAATGGGGAAGAGCTTCGAGGCGGGGAGTAGTGTGACTAGCAAGGCGGCACTACCAGGTAGGGTAGAGCTTAGGGACGGGCCATAGGGAGGAGCTTCTAGATGGGTTGCGGGCACCGGTAGGGAGGAGCGTGGCCGTTGGGAGTAGCTTCTCGGAGGGGTCGCAGGCGGAGATGGGTGAGCGGCAGCAGTCGTCTAAGTGGCTTCCCACGTGAGGCTTCTTTTCCCATGCCTAAAGCTAGTTGCGGGCGTGCGCTTCAGCGGGGGTAGAAAATTTTGCGTGCTCACCCAAGGCGTCCACCTCTACGCCGCCTAGAGCGCCTATGTGTCGCCAAGTTGCCGCTGAGGTCCCTGCCTTGTGCCGCCGAGGCACTGCACCTGCCTAGGGGTCCACCTACCCCCATAGGCTAGGTGAAGCCCGTCGCCTCCCGATTAATTGTGCCTAGGCACGCCTAAGGCATCGCCTTTTTGAACTTTGATTCCCACACTTAGAAGCATTTTCTTGACATTTGCTCAACACGAACCCTTCATGACTTTAGAGTTCAATTAGAGTCAATTGGGCAAGGTAGCAAGGTTTGGTTGACATCCCATGTCCCATTCACCTAATGAAGCAATTTAAGCAAAAATGTAACTTATCATTTCATGTGACTTTTTAGTTCCAAACTTCATGAAACTTTTCCACTGGTCAAGATGGATGCATGTTGATGTAATGTACATGAAATCAGCATGTTTAACATTACTCTTGCATAATCTTAACAAGGGTCCACATGTAAGCAAAGTGTAATGTCCGAGTCCAAGTTGGGGCTCATTTTCATAGGTTTGACCTCAATACCTTCATCATTACTTCTAGATTATGAACTACAGATCATAATCATTGCTTCATGTATCCTACTTAAGTCCAATTTCACTGCTTAACTCATGACTAACACCTGAGGTGTTACATTTTCCATCCCTAGGCGTGCCTTCCCCTTGCTTCCTAATTATAGGCCTTAGTTCAAATAGTCACAGATGCAGTCACACACACAAAAAATCACCAGTTGCAGCACAATAAGCTGTAGCGAGCACGTTGATTTTTTTGGTAATTTTTAGGTGTCAAATTCATGGATCTTTTAATTGTTTATTATCATCCTCTTTTAGTTTTATGTTTATTTATATTATGAAAAAATAAAAAAGGCAATAACTAACTGATCGGATATATAAATAGGTGCATAAGAGAAAAAAATGAAAAGATGGATATTAGGTAAGTACAACATTTTGCCATATTCATTTCCTATTAAAACACGGAATAAATTTCGGTCTCTACTGAGTAGACGGGGCAGTCTGCCCGCCCAAAAATTTGATTTCGCACCACGTCAAGCTATCCCGCCAACATGCACCAAAAATTAGATGTCTCTCTTTTGCACTCCACGCGGAAAATATGTTTACCACGCCATCGATTTCAGACAAGGGTATTTGTGGTAATATGATGGGGACATAAAAGTGCAAAGAGTTGCCATCTCCATCTCCATCTCCATTCTCTAGCTGCATTGTCTCTCCTCTAGCTCCAAATCCTAGTCCTATGCCCTCCCTCTCCACTCTCCAGCCGCCCCCTCTGCCACCCCTCTCTGAACCCTAGGCGCCATTGGAACAGCAGCTGGACTCCCTCTCCACTCTTTAGCCACACCCTCTCTCATGCATTTCTGAACCTTAGCCAGAGCCGAATCCCCTTCGATTCATCGATAGTAGGTCGATCAACTGATGGCAGAAGGAGCACCTTGATGATGGTACAAACCAGATCTAGATCCCCTACCTAGCTCGGCACCTATCACGACCGACCGGATCTAATCCCTAGCCAGAGCTAGATCTAGTACTAGGGTCAATGCTGGCTGCACCAGCTCTGCGACCTTGATGACAGGACTGACGGTGCCAACGACAAAGCATAGCAAGTGAACATGAAGAAAGAGGTACCCAAATTCCTTTTATGATGTGTGCTCTACTATAGTGGCTGAACTAAGGATATATAGATAGCGATGGGGTTACATATTTCCTATAGTTGAGTGTAGCTGACATGTGCTTTATTGGATTAATGACTTCCGTATAAGCTGTAGTTACTAGTTAGACGCTTATTTGCATACTCTAGCTCTGTTGTGTTGACATTCCATAGAAGCTTTAGTTAATAAATGCCTTTGTAATCTAGATAAAGAGCCACTAACTGCTTATGAACAAGACCGGGATTCACAAATTGCAAGGAATCATAGAAAGATGGAAGAACTTGGAATACGTGTGGGTCCAAAACCTAGTGTCTCCAAAGGCAAAAAAGTCAAGCATAAAGGGTAGACATGGTGAAGATTTAGAATATATCCCTGAACTAGGGGAGGTAGTTGAGAGATTTGATGATATAGATGAAACATATTTAGATTTAGAAGATGAGCTAGTGCCCCTATCAATTGAGGTGCTTGTTCTATCTTGTATTTAGTTTGGAGGGGGACGGGGGTAGGTAGCCATGCAATGCTTTACTGTTTGGATAGCAATGGAATTTGTACATACTTGCTTCTTAAATTTGTATCTCTAATTTATTGTCCGGGTCGAAGAAGCCATAGAGGAGGCTCTACCAGCAGGACAAAAGACAGCGCTGCCATGAGTCTTAGGCGAAGGCCCTCCAAGTGAGTGAGGTCAACACTACTAGAATAGGCTGCTCATGGAGTTTGTACTCAAAGGTTTGCCACTAGCAAAAGGGTGGAGGTAGCAGCAGTAGGTGAACATAATTCTCCATCACGACTAACACCCGTACCCAGGGATCAATTCCAAAGTCATGAATTGACTAGAGACATTTGTTCGGATGGCACCCTACCTAGCCCTGTCAGAGACTCCTCATGGCCAAATGATGATAGCCATGCCGAAGAGGAACCCTCTCAGCAAACTCCCATCTCCCCCTACCCACAGAATGATGAAAGTTGCCAAGGTTGGTATTACCTTATAAATGTCTATCAATCAATTTGCACTAGCTATTTGATAACCATATAACTTTTCTAACAATTTGAATGTATCAAAACTATGTAGTACCATTGCCGGGAAGAGCGAGGAGGATGAGGCCTCGAACTCATGGAATTATGCTTAACAAAATGAGCAAATCACTAGGAGGATTGAGGATGCGCATCTCTTTTGCTGAGGGGAACAGAAGGCCACATGATCTAGTGCAAGCTACCAAGTTTGCCACATAGGCACGTGTAGTAGTCAGGCATGAAGTACCAATTTTGACACATTGGAAACAATACAAGGGGCAGAGGCCTGGTGCCGTCTATTGCACAAGATTTGTGGATAGGTGTTGACGGTTGTTAACAACCATTATAAAACATCAATATAACATGCATAAGGGCATAAATATAATCACTAACAAAGGTCTAGGGGTTTAAACTAACAAATTTCATGAGTTTTGGTGAATCTGTATTTTCTGTAGGGTTTATCCAGAAAACCATCAAGGTAGACCTAGATGTTAGACTTAATCGCACTTATCCATAGTGAAAACAACCCTAAAAGGTTCTAGAAGACTCAAGAGGACTCCACACCAAAGTGGAGGATGAGGTGCCGCTAGGAGGGGCTGACTGGCCCCACCTATAGGCTGGCCGACCACTAGGGCCCACATGTCAATCCTCCGTTGTTATGTCGGTTCTCCACCACCTCCTAGATTGTATCTATGCCGTTTATTCAAATCGGTTTGATCCAAGGGCTAAGGATTGACGCTCCGGCCAATATATACCAGCCCCCCCTGAGGCATAAGTTATTTGAGAAGATAGAAACCCTAATCATCCTCAAAGCTCCACCATATTCTAGGGCATAGCTAGTTAGGCTAGTTCTAGAGGGAGGCAAGCAAGCTTCGCTTGGATTCCCGATCGTGCAAGAGCATGGTTCAGTATAATCTTTGTACCCCCACTCTTTGTATCTCTCATTAATTTTATATGTTTGCTACAATTGTCATGACATTCATCTTCATATTTATCATATTCCTAGTTATAATGTTCATCGTCTACTTTGATTATATGCTTAGTATAGATAGATTATCATCAAGTTTATACATAAGTTCATATAGCGCTTGCTCCAAAGTACATGGGGTAAGTGGTTGACATTGTGTAAGCATGGTGCTTATATGTTGTTTACCTATGGATACACCCTATATTCTAGGCCATGTGGTAGATCATGGATGTGGCACTCCTATTGAGTCCTTTGTAGTATACTCCTCGAATATAGGTCTACAAGTAGGATCTAGTTACGAAGGAAGACAAGCTCTGTTCTTAATCTTCCTTAGTAATACCCCTTATGTGTTGATATGAAGTTGATCTTAGCCATGATTACTAGGTGTAATTGCACTAATCAAAGTAAGCTTTGACTTGTAATTAAGAATGACATAGGAATTATTCCTCTAATATTCTACTTAACCATGCTAATGCCATAGAAAGGGGTACTCTGAGTGATCAATGATTAGTTATTATGCACTATTCATATTCATTTACCTCTTGACTTACCCCTATTGTGAGTAGAATATTGGTTATGGTTTACTTCTCCATTAATAGTATAAGTTATCAATACATGTCCTTGTTAGACCTTCCCTGTGGTTAAAATATAAATAACAATACCTGGAATACTCCTAGGTGAAGTGCTACAATGGTATATTATCTGTGCACTTGTAGATTACTTTCATCCATATATATCTATACATTCTTTTTAGTCACATAAAATAATAAAGAACTACTCTAGTAGTAGTACTAGGTAGTACGAACAAGCATCTCTGGCATCATCACTAGGGATGACAACCTAGTAAAGTAATCTTAAGACATGCAGACATACATTAGGTGGCTACTAAAACAAGTGGCAACTTAATAAATACCAACAAGCATTTTTGGCACCGTTGTCGGGGAAGGTAGCTAGCCAAAGGAAGTATTGATAAACTTATATTTATTGATGTGATCGAGATAACCATTAACCTCTACTCAAACAGGCTTACCCTTATTTTGTCCACTTTTGTATCTTATGCAGGGTAACATATGACCGGTTTTGACCTTCCGACAAACTACATTGAAGATCCAGATGCATTACTTAGGAAAACTAAGGCTAAACTCAAGAAAGTTTTAGATTTAGAGTCAGAAAACAACCAGATAAGGCGAAGTTTAACACCAAAATTTGAAGTTATGGCTGACAAGACTCTTATATGTTGTTTACCTACGAATACACCCTATAATCTGGGCCATGTGGTAGATCATGGATGTGACACTCCCGTTGAGTTCTTTGTAGTCCACTCCCCGAATATAGGTTGATAAGTAGGATCTAGTTACGAAGGAAGACAAACTCTGTTCTTAATCTTCCTTAGTATTATCCCTTATGTGTAGATATGAAGATGATCTTAGCCATGATTACTAGGTGTAATTGCACCAATCAAAGTAAGCTTTGACTTGTAATTAAGAATAACTTAGGAATTATTCCTCTAATATTCTACTTAACCATGCTAATGCCATAGAAAGGAGTAGTCTGAGTGATCAATGATTAGTTATTATCCACTATTCATATTCATTTACCTCTTGACTTACCCCTATTGTGAGTAGAATATTGGTTATGGTTTACTTCTCCATCAATAGTATAAGTTATCAATATATGTCCTTGCTAGACCTTTCCTATGGTAAAAATATAAATAATGATACCTAGAAGACTCCCTGGTGAAGTGCTACAATTATATATTATCTGTGCGCTTGCAGATTACTTTCATTCATATATATATATATATATATATATATTCTTTTTAGTCACATAAAATAATAAAGAACTACTCTAGTAGTAATACTAGGTAGTACCAACAAGCATCTCTAGCATCATCAATAGGGATGACAACCTTGTAAAGTAATGTTAAGAGATGTAGACATACATTAGGTGGCTACTAAAACAAGTGACAAGCTAATAAATACCAACAAGCATTTCTGGCGCCGTTGTCGAGGAATGTAGCTAGGCAAAGGAAATATTGATAAACTTATATTTATTGATGCGATCAAGATAACCATTGACCTCTGCTAAAACAATCTTACCCTTGTTTTGTCTACTTTTGTATCTTATGCAGGGTAATGTCTGACCGGTTTTGACCTTCCGACAAACTACGTTGAAGATCTAGAAGCATTACTTAGGAAAACTAAGGCTAAACTCAAGAAAGTTTTAGCTTTAGAGTCGGAAGACAACTAGATAAGGCGAAGCTTAACACCTGAATTTGAAGCTACGGCTGACAAGACTCTCCATGAATTCTCTGCTCCAACTACGGCCAACATCCGTACTGGACCGGCGATCAATGTCAGAGACAATGGATTTGAGCTCAATCTAGCCCTCATCAACATGGTGCAGGGTAGCCAGTTTTGTGGAAAGGCACATGAAGATGCGAGTGCACATCTCCAACACTTCCTAGAGATCTGCAACACTTTCTCCATCAAAGGAGTCACTCAAGATGCCATATTACTTCGCCTCTTCCCATTCTCGCTTTTGGGGAAGGTGAAGCAATGGTTCTACGCCAATAAAGATAGAAACCCTACATGGGATAACTGCTCCACTGCCTTCCTGGCCAAGTTCTTTTCCACAGGCAAGACCAATACTCTGCCTGGGAGAATTTCAAGTTTTTAGCAACAACATGATGAATCTATCCCTGAGGCATGGGAATGCTTTCAAGATTACATTGCAGAATGTCCTCATCATGGGATGGAGAATTGGTTACTCATGTAGACTTTCTACCATGGGTTGACCAATACTACCCATGAGACTATGGATGCCACTACTGGAGGAGCTTTCTTGTCACTCACACTCCTAGTTGTAACGGCTCTCATAGAGAAGATGGCCTCCAACCAAAGCTAGAATGAAGAACAAGTTTAGACCCACAAGAGAGGTGGAGGTAAGCATCAACTCAAGGAAGTAGACATGATGTCTACCAAGATAGACCTGCTCATGAAGAAGCTCAAAGACCGAGCTAATGAGAAGCAAGAAGTCATGCACATGCATGATTCTAGCATGACATGTGAAGAGTGTGAAAACACTAGGCATTCAGGGAACAGTTGCCCTAAAACCCATGACGATGTGAACTTCATCAACAACTTCTTTTGTCCTCAACAAAAGCAAGGATGGAATCAGCAACAGAGGCCAAACTATCAAGGTAATTACCAAGGTAACCCTCAAGGTAACAATTATAATAATTTCAATAATCAACCACCCTTGAGAGAAGTGATTTCTGGCCAAGCAAAAATTATGGAGGGCTTATCTAGGAAATTAGCACCCAATGATAGAATACTAGAAAACATGAGTAATAAAATGGATAACCTCTCCTCTACTATTAAGAACCAGCATAGCTTTAATAAAATGATATAATCACAAATAGAAGAGCGATCTAGGGGAACTATCATCGCCATCGCCATTGGATCTCACATTTTCCAAGAAGCTATCTGTGACTTCAGAGCAAGTGTCAACATTATGACTAAGGTAATTTATGATCAAATTAATGGAGATACTTTGTTATACACAAGCATCTATTTGTAGCTTGTAGATCAGTAACTCTGCTACCCCAAGGGAGTTCTTGAAGATGCCATTGTTCAAATGGGACAATCCTATGTTCCTGTAGATTTTGTGGTTTTGGAAACTGGTGAAGATGTAAGGGCACCCATTATCTTGGGCTGACCTTTCCTAAGCACCGTGAAAGCTATCATCTATGTGGATAGTGCCAAGATCTGCTTCACAATCAAGGATAAAAATGAGAAGTTTTCTTTCAAAAATCGTATTCTACAATCTCCTAGACATCCATAGATGCCGCACCTATCCAAAGAAAGAACAGTGACCAAGAAGAACAACAACAGGAGAAGAAGGAAGAACAAGGTTAGGCAGCCACAAGAAGAATCAATCAACATGATCAACACACTCAGATAAGAGTACAACCACCTCCTCGCTTCACCATTCCTTGCTAAGAAAGATGATATAGGTGTACCCATGATTGAGTGTACCATTGAACAAAGAATCTTCCACAACAGCTTCTACGACATTGGGTCGGGTGTCAATATATTGTCCAAGGTAATGTATGAATACTTATTTGGTGATGAACCTTTGTTCCCTACATACATGCAATTGCAGATGGTGGACCAATCAATACTATTTTTGGAGGGGATAGTGAAAGATGTCATGGTAAGAATACATGACCAATTTGCCCTGACCGACTTCATGGTTCTAGACATGGGTGAAGAAGAAGATAATACACCCATCATCCTTGGAAGACCATTCCTTAACACTACCAATGCGATCATCTACATCGGATCTAGACAGGTCCACTTCCAATTCCCTGGAGAAAAGGTACACTATTATTTCAATAGTTATACCACTTATGAATAGCCGAAGAAGTCTCGCTCCAAGAGGAGACGTCGATCATCCCAATGCCAAAGGAATCAACTCCCAAAGAATGAATGGCTAGACGATGAAGAACCTAAAGAAGTTATGAAAGATGAACCTACTCTGCCCAAGACTAGTCCATAGACGAAAGAGGTATGGAAAGAAATGGTGACATCATACGAGTCACCATCACAAAAGGTGCAACCATCAAGGTCTCCATCCTCGGTACCAACAGATGCACCAAAAGAATGAACAAGATAGGGGAAGAGTCCTATCCGGAGGACTTAAAAATCCGAACCCTTGCCAGGAGGTAAAATTGGTAGTTATTCGTATTTACTTTCTAGCATTGCATGAATTCTTTTCACTTTAGCATATTTACTTTACTGCACTAGCATTGCATTTAGAAAAGAAAAATAAAAAGATTTATCATTGCATTAAATCTTAAGCCCCATGTGAATAAATCTATGGTGTAAATACCCAAGGAAATATTCATTGTGGTGGCATAAAAAAATAAATCAAAATACCATTGTCAACATATAATTTTTGTCTCCGTGCCGAGGACACACGCAGCAAACCTGGAAGGGTCCGCTTGATGAAGCAGATCCGCCTAGCTTCAGCGCAAGGGTGGTCGATCCTGCGCAATCCTCCTGAGACATGGCAGTCAATTTGACCCTACAATTGACAAGGAGAGAAAGCTCATCAGTAATTAAGGGTGGAACATGCCGGTGTTGCCAGACAGTCCCGAATGTGTGGCTCTGAGAGCGGATATGAGAGGAGATCGACTAAATAGTCGATTCCAGCATACTCATAAGAATAAATCGATTAAAGCTCATGGGGTTGTATAAGAAGAATCGGTTATCATTCAGGATAAATATTATTTAAGCAAATATTAATCAATGGCAATAAGATATCAATGATGATCAGGTTTATACTAAGCTAATGATTACAAGTAACCGAATTCCTTTTTATATAAAGAAACAATTCAACACCACTTAACCATTTAATAAAGATAAATCTAATGAACATGTTAGATCTCATCTATTGCCATAACCAATGGGGCATGAGGCAGAATCATGCAGGCCGTAGAAACAACAATAGACTCGATGACCCTAACTCATTACTAATATCAGTGGGGCATGAGGCAGAATCATGCAGGTCGTAATACAATAATAAGATCATGGGGCTAACATATCTTTCAACTTATCTCTACTTCAATGATCGCGTAATGTGAACTGTTCATGAAAGCGCTTAATATCGGCTAAACAGCCGATTCAGGCATAGCGCACAGTTAAGGTCATGCCTTCTTAGGAACGGATCCACTAACTAACGATCCCCACTCCATGGTGCTAATAGTGGGGTGAGAGGCAGAATCCCACAGGCCATGATAACGGGCCATGAAATGGTTCTCGCTAACCAACAGATCTACTCAAGATCGAACATGCCTTAACCGCACGCTATGCATGATTAAGATTGATATAAAATAGCCAATAAGACATAACTCATTATTTAAGGTGTAGATTAAATCAATTTTAGATTAGCAAACGATGGGTTAAATAAGATATAAGGCCGATCCAGATCAATCTCAATCGGTTAGAGTGATATTGCTGTAATTAAATAAACGATGAAAGTAATAAGCAATATCGGTAACTTAATGAATCTACCAAAGACTGCCATTCTAAGGTAGAGCTGATAACTTGACCTTGATCTAATTCAAGCAGTGGGGTGTGAGGCAGAATCACATAGGCCATACTTCAACTAGGCAAGAGTCGATAACTAGCCTATACCAGAGTCACAGTGGGGGTCGACTGGATCGATGTAGCCATATGAATAGTGGTATAAACCATGACGGTACTTACAGACAAGCCGTGGAGGTCGACCAAATTGAGGCAGCCGTACTCGCTAAAGAACTCGCCGAGATCTACTCTACTCCTACTCCTAAGGGGTGGCCGAAGCCAAAAAAAGTAATTGACTTGTATTTGATTGATTGTTGTTTTTTTACAATAGCCGGGGCTTGATATTTATACCCAGGACCTGCGCACGACTCCTATCTAAGCAGGACTCATCACAAATTTTGACTCCAAACAAAACATTCCTAATTTAAGATAACTTGGACTCTAATCTTTCCCCTTTTGCAGAGTCCAACATGTTTCGTCCTAGCGCCGAATCGTAGTCTTCGTCGTTATCTGCTGGTGATATCTGGAGAAAGCCAATTCCAGTTCTTGCATCTAAATCAGCTGGTTCCAATTTACACGCAATTGATTCCTTGATGACATGATCTTGGGAGTTTTCGAGTCCCTGCAACTCTTCTTCCAAATTTTGGTGTAAACAACCATGCATACATTTAGATATATTTCATTTCCTGCATATACATAAAAAAGAAGGGGATTAAATGGACATCCTGTTAAAAATATGCCAAAACAGAAATATTTCTAAACCTTAAGAACAACTAATCTCTAGACGGTAGACCTCTAACCCTTTATCCTAATCCGTTCTATGAGTTTTGGTATTCTTGTTAGTATTTTGCAGATGGTGCGCCAAGATCAAGAGCAAGTTCACCCGGTCGACTACATCTAGCTCCACTCTTGGACGAGAAAGACTTCTACAGGTAAAACTGCTCTAAGAAAGACCACATCAACATCCCGCTTGGGGGAAAGGCATCCCCTATGTATCTAGCTAAGTATTTCTTTCCATTTGCTATTTTTAAGTTTGCCATATAGTTGCTAAAAAATAATAATAAAATAAAAAGATGCATAACTAAAAACAAAATAAAAATTTATCCTTGTGTTAGAAATATATATGTTAGTAAGGTGTGATCTAAAAATGAAAAAAAAATAAAGATTGTGTCTAGTTTTCTATTTTTAAGAGCCAAATAAATAAATGGACTCAGAGGATAATCTCTTATGATGGAAATGATGAATAGTTGCTCTGTCGTAATTCCTTTCAAGTACCTAGTTTTCAGCCTTGAATTCTCCTGAGTTTTGGATAAGACTGGTTCGATATAAAAATTTACTCTAAACTTAAAACTCGTGGGTAGCATATGCTTGATCTAAGTCTAGGTAATTGATGGATATGATATGAGAAGGTCTGAGTTGATGTTTATCTTATTCCAAGTGATACTAAAGTTCTAGAGATTTCTTTTGAAAAACATAAAAATACTTCATGATGAGTTCCTGTATGACAAAGCTTGAATTTCTACTAGAACCATATATGATATTTAGATTAGGAAAACTTCCTCATTTATGCTGCTTGTTTTGCATTAAGTTTTGTCAAGCTTTGTTGACACTTATGAGAGGCTTGTCATGCTCTTAAAATCAAGATCACATACACACCACCCACATGCACCACTTCTACACTGGGGGTAGGTGCAAAACCATGCCATTCCATCTAGATCCACCCAAAATGTTTTACTCCTACACTAGGAGTGAACACAAAAATATTCTTGATAGGATATCCACCAAATAAATGCTCCAAGTTCTTGTTGCTATCTCTCAAAAGTTTTGCTACAGAAAAGAAGCATGGGGCTATGCAAAAGTTATTCATAAAGAAAAAAAAAGAAGAAAAAAAAGAGATGAGAAAAAATAGACAAGTGTCCAAGATATCTAAAACAATGGGTACTCAGATGCCCGCCTAAAAAAAGAGAGGGAGAAAAAGATGAATAAGATAGCCCATGTTCTCTTGCAAAGTTGTTTCCAAGTTCCAAAAGGGAGATAAGTTTTTAAGGAGCATAGTAGAATTAGGTTAGCCACCATATATATATCCACCATACATCCACATACATGCATATCTTGATTTGATTGTATGACTTAACTCTCTTTGGATCCGAGGTTTGACTTTACAATATATGTATTGCAAGTATGCTCTTTCATGCTTTTTCCACTCATATGAGCTCCACATAAGCCTTAGTTGTAGGAAGAGAAAGGCATAACATCACTCTTGTCTTTGTGAGGATGCACAAATATCACCTATATTGAGAGACTTGAGAGTGTCATACAATGGAAGCTCTGAGTTTTATTTTTGAAAACATATAAAAACTCCAAAATAATGGTTGAGCAAAGAACTTGAGACATAGTGCTTGAATTGATTGTTCTATCTTTCAATTGCTCAAGACCCAAGTGAAAGCTAAGAAGCCCCATGGTTGAAGGTAATTTGGGTAAGTTTGAAAGTCAGATCAGTTCATTCTAATCCGAAGGAGAATTCTTGTTTGAACGCATGTGTACTTTTGAGGAGTGAAAGCATCGATGCAACTCCTGATACATTTAGTGAGTTTAGCTTTGCTAAGGGACTAGCAAAGGTTAAGCTTGGGGGAGTTTATTGACGGTAGTTAACAACCATTATAAACCGTCAATATAACATGCATAAGAGCATAAATATAATAACCAACGAAGGTCTAGGGGTTTAAACTAACAAATTCAACAAGTTTTGGTGAATCTGTATTTTCTACAGGGTTTATCTAGAAAACCATCAAGGTAGACCTAGATATTAGACTTAATCGCACTTATCCACAGTGAAAACAACCCTAGAAGGTTCTAGAAGACTCGTGATGACTCCACACCAAAGTGGAGGGCGAGGCACCGCCAGGTGGGGAGCCCCACCTATAGGTCAGCCAACCACTGGGGCCCACATGTCAGCCCCCATTGTTATGTTGGTTCTCCACCAACTCCTAGATTGCATCTACGCCATTTATTCAAGTCAGTTTGATCCGAGGGCGCAGGATTGATGCTCTAGCCTATATATACCAGCCCCTGCCACCACCCCTACGGCATAAGTCATTTGAGAAGACAAAAACCCTAATCATCCTTAGAGCTCCACCATATTCTAGGGCATAGCTACTTAGGCTAGGTCTAGAGGGAGGCAAGCAGGCTTCTCTTGGATTCCCGATCGTGTCAAGAGCGTGGTTTGTTATAATCTTTGTACCCCCTCTCTTTTGTATCTCTCATTACTTTTATATGTTTGCTACAATTGTCATGACATTCATCTTCATATTTATCATATTCCTAGTTATAATGTTCATCGTCTACTTTGATTGTATGCTTAGTATAGTTAGATTATCATTATGTTTATACATAAGTTCGTATAGCGCTTGCTCCAAAGTACATGGGGTAAGTGGTCGACATTGTGTAAGCGTGGTGCTTATATGTTGTTTACCTACGAATACACCCTATAATCTGGGCCATGTGGTAGATCATGGATGTGACACTCCCGTTGAGTTCTTTGTAGTCCACTCCCCGAATATAGGTCGATAAGTAGGATCTAGTTACGAAGGAAGACAAGCTCTGTTCTTAATCTTCCTTAGTATTATCCCTTATGTGTAGATATGAAGATGATCTTAGCCATGATTACTAGGTGTAATTGCACCAATCAAAGTAAGCTTTGACTTGTAATTAAGAATAACTTAGGAATTATTCCTCTAATATTCTACTTAACCATGCTAATGCCATAGAAAGGAGTAGTCTGAGTGATCAATGATTAGTTATTATCCACTATTCATATTCATTTACCTCTTGACTTACCCCTATTGTGAGTAGAATATTGGTTATGGTTTACTTCTCCATTAATAGTATAAGTTATCAATACATGTCCTTGCTAGACCTTTCCTATGGTAAAAATATAAATAATGATACCTAGAAGACTCCCTGGTGAAGTGCTACAATTGTATATTATCTGTGCGCTTGCAGATTACTTTCATTCATATATATATATACATTCTTTTTAGTCACATAAAATAATAAAGAACTACTCTAGTAGTAATACTAGGTAGTACCAACAAGCATCTCTAGCATCATCAATAGGGATGACAACCTTGTAAAGTAATGTTAAGAGATGTAGACATACATTAGGTGGCTACTAAAACAAGTGACAAGCTAATAAATACCAACAAGCATTTCTGGCGCCGTTGTCGAGGAAGGTAGCTAGGCAAAGGAAATATTGATAAACTTATATTTATTGATGTGATCGAGATAACCATTGACCTCTGCTAAAACAATCTTACCCTTGTTTTGTCTACTTTTGTATCTTATGCAGGGTAATGTATGACCAGTTTTGACCTTCCGACAAACTATGTTGAAGATCTAGAAGCATTACTTAGGAAAACTAAGGCTAAACTCAAGAAAGTTTTAGCTTTAGAGTCAGAAGACAACTAGATAAGGTGAAGCTTAACACCTGAATTTGAAGCTACGGCTGACAAGACTCTCCATGAATTCTCTGCTCCAACTATGGCCAACATCCGTACTGGACCGGCGATCAATGTCAGAGACAATGGACTTGAGATCAAGCCAACCCTCATCAACATGGTGCAATCTAGCTAGTTTTGTGGAAAGGCAAATGAAGATGCGAGTGCACATCTCCAACACTTCCTGGAGATCTGTAGCACTTTCACCATCAAAGGAGTGACTCATGATGCCATATTACTTCGCCTCTTCCCATTCTCAATTTTGGGGATGGCAAAGCAATGCCTCTACGTCAACAAAGATAGAAACACTACATGAGATAACTGCTCCACTGCCTTCCTAGCCATGTTCTTTCCCACAGGCAAGACCAACGCTATGCGTGGGAGAATTTCAAGTTTTCAGCAACAACATGATGAATATATCCCTGAGACATGGGAACGCTTTCAAGATTACATTGCAGAATGTCCTCATCATGGGATGGAGAATTGGTAACACATGCAGACTTTCTACCATGGGTTGACCAACAGGACCCGTGAGACTATGGATGCTACTGCTGGAGGAGCTTTCCTATCACTCACACTCCTAGCTGCAATAGCTCTCATAGAGAAGATGGCCTCCATCCAAGGCTGGAATGAAGAATGAGTTTAGACCTACAAGAGAGGTAGAGGTATGCATCAACTCAAGGAAGTAGACATGCTACCTTCTTAGATGGACCTACTGATGAAGAAGCTCAAAGAATGAGCTAATGAGAAGTAAGAAGTCATGCACATGCATGATTCCCGCATGACGTGTGAAGAGTGTGGAAACACTGGGCATTTAGGGAATAGCTGCCCTAAAACCCATGAGGATGTGAATTTCGTCAACAACAACTACTTTCATCCTCAACAAAAGCAAGGATGGAATCAGCAACAGAGGCCAAACTATCAAGGTAATTACCAAGGTAACCCTCAAGGTAACAATTATAATAATTTCAATAATCAACCACCCTTGAGAGAAATGATTTCTGGCCAATCTAAAATTATGGAGGGTTTATCTAGAAAATTAGCTTCCAATGATAAAATACTAGAAAACATGAGTAATAAAATGGATAACCTCTCCTCTACCATTAAGAACCAACATAACTTTAATAAAATGATAGAATCACAAATAGCTCAGTTGGCAGCTGTTGTTCCTCCGACAGATAAAGGTAAGATTCCTAGGCAACCGAAAGGTCTAGAAACTACAAATCTTGTCGATATTCACAATGCAGCATACTACTATATACAACCATCGACTAGAAGGTGGATAGATTATACCTTGCCAGAAAAGAAGAGCAATCTAGGGAGACCTATCATCCCCATCGCCATTGGATCTCACATTTTCAAAGAAGCTATCTGTGACTTCGGAGCAAGTGTCAGCATTATGCCTAAGGTAAATTATGATCAAATTAATAGAGATACTTTGTTATACACAAGCATCCATTTGCAGCTTGCAAATTAGTCACTCTACTACCCCAAGGGAGTTCTTGAAGGCTCCATTGTTTGAGTGGGACAATCCTATGTTCCCATAGATTTTGTGGTTTTGGAAATAGGTGAAGATGTAAGGGTACCCATTATCTTAGGCCGACCTTTCCTAAGCACCATGAAAGCTATCATCTACGCAGATAGTGCCAAGATTTGCTTCACAATCAAGGATAAAAAGGAGAAGTTTTCTTTCAAAAATCGTATTATGCAATCTCCTAGACATCCACAGACGTCACACCAGTCCAAAGAAACAATAGTGACCATGAAGAACAACAATAGGAGAAGAAGGAAGAACAAGGTCAGGCAGCCACAAGAAGAATCAGTCAACATGATCAACACACTCAGATAAGAGTACGACCACCTCCTCGCTTCACCATTCCTTGGTAAGAAGGATGATATAGGTGTACCCATGATCGAGTGTACCAATGAACAAAGAACCTTTCACAACAGCTTCTGCGACATTGGGTTGGGTGTTAATATATTGTCCAAATTAACATATGAATACTTATTGGGTGACGAACCTTTATTCCCTACATATATGCAATTGCAGATGGTGGACCAATCAATCTGATTTCTGGAGGGGATAGCTGAAAGATGTCATGGTAAGAATACATGACCAATTTGCCTCGGCCGACTTCATGGTTCTAGACATGGGTGAAGAAGAAGATAATATGCCCATCATGCCTTGGAAGACCATTCCTTAACACTACCAATGCGATCATCTACGTCGGATCTAGATAGGTCCACTTCCAATTCCCTGGAGAAAAGGTACATAGTTATTTCAATAGTTATACCAATTATGAACAGCCAAAGAAGTCTTGCTCTAGGAGGAGACGTCAATTATCCCAATGCCAAAGGAATCAACTCCCAAAGAATGAATGGGAAGACGATGAAGAACCTAAAGAAGTTGTGAAAGATGAACCTATTCTACCCAAGACTAGTCCATAGACAAAAGAGGTATGGAAAGAAAAGGTGACATCATACGAGTCACCATCACAAAAGGTGCAACCATCAAGGTCTCCATCCTCGGGACCAACAGATGCACCAAAAGAATGAACAAGATAGGGGAAGAGTCCTGTCCGGAGGACTTAAAAATCCGAACCCTCGCCAGGAGGTAAAATTAGTAGTTATTCGTATTTACTTTCTAGCATTGCATGAATTCTTTTCACTTTAGCATATTTACTATACTGCACTAGCATTGCATTTAGAAAAGAAAAATAAAAAGATTTATCATTGCATTAAATCTTAAGCCCCATGTGAATAAATCTATGATGTAAATACCCAAGGGAATATTCACTGTGGTGGCATAAAAAAATAAATCAAAATACCATGCATACATTTAGATATATTTCATTTTCTGCATATACATAAAAAACAAGAAGGGGATTAAATAGACATCCTATTAAAAATCTGCCAAAACAGAAATATTTCTAAACCTCAAGAACAACTAATCTCTGGATGGCTGAACTCTAACCCTTTATCCTAATCCGTTCCACGCGTTTTGGTATTCTTGTTAGTATTTTGTAGGATGGTGCACCAAGATCAAGAGCAAGTTCACCCGGTCGACTACATCTTGCTCCATTCCTAGACGAGAAAGACTTCTATAGGTAAAACTGGTCTAAGAAAGACCACATCAACATCCCGCTTGGGGAAAAGGCATCCCCCATGTATCTAGCTAAGTATTTCTTTCCATTTGCTATTTTTAAGTTTGCCATATAGTTGCTAAAAAATAATAATAAAATAAAAAGATGCATAACTAAAAACAAAATAAAAATTTATCCTTCTATTAGAAATATATATGTTAGCAAGGTGTGATCTAAAAATGAAAAACAAAATAAAGGGTGTGTCTAGTTTTTTTTGTTTTTAAGAGCCGAATAAATAAATGGACTCACAGGATAATCTCTTACGATGAAAATAATGAATAGTTGCTCTATCATAATTCCTTTCAAGTACCTAGTCTTCAACCTTGAATTCTCTTGAGTTTTAGATAAGACTGGTTCGATATAAGAATTTACTCTAAACTTGAAACTCATGGGTAGCATATGCTTAATCTAAGTCTAGCTAATTGACGGATATGATATGAGAACGTCTGAGCTGCTGTTTATCTTGTTCCAAGTGATACTAAAGTTCTGGAAATTTCTTTTAAAAAACATAAAAAATACTTCATAATGAGTTCCTGTATGACAAAGCTTGAATTCCTACCAGAGCCATATATGATATTATATTAGGAAAACTTCCTCATATATGCTATATGTTTTGCATTGAGTTTAGTCAAGCTTTGTTGACCCTTATGAGAGGCTTGTCATGCTTTTAAAATCAAGATCACGTACACACCACCCACATATGCACTACTTCTACACTAGGGGTAGGTGCAAAACCATGCCATTCCATCTAGATCCACCCAAAATGTTTTACTCCTACACTAGGAGTGAACACAAAAATATTCTTGATAGGATATCCACCAAATAAATGCTCCAAGTTCTTGTTGCTATCTCTCAAAAGTTTTGCTGTAGAAAAGAAGCATGGGGCTATGCAAAAGTTATTCGTAAAGAAAAAAAGAAGAAAAAAATAGACATTCTTTTTAGTCACATAAAATAATAAAGAACTACTCTAGTAGTAATACTAGGTAGTACCAACAAGCATCTCTGGCATCATCACTAGGGATGACAACCTGGTAAAGTAATGTTAAGAGATGTAGACATACATTAGGTTGCTACTAAAACAAGAGAAAAGTTAATAAATACCAACAATAGGCTAAATGTATGTATGGCTATCCCCTCTTGACATTCAACTCTACTTTGAGCAACTTTAGCGGATTTACTTTCCATTCACACTACTGTGTGCAGCGTAGGTTGCACGTTAATAGTGCTCACTCAACAACAAAAGAAGCTTGCCAGAATGTAATGCAGTCTACGGTACGGTAGGCACGCTATAGGTTGAAGAAAAAATAGTTCATTGGCGTCCCTATAGATTAGATCCGTATGACCTCTCCTGTCTCATCCATAAACGATGCACAGTAGTGTGAACTTGTCAAGATTTGGTCTAGTGCTAAGAACAAGGTGTGTGAGCCCATCGATTTCCTGCCTAGTCTAGCTATGGTCTACTTGTGTTGCAGTCTAACATAAATAAAGCTATAGGAAACATCTGAGAAGAACAAGCGAAACCGTATAAAAGTGAACTACCACCAGGCTATAGGATCTCGCTCCTATGTTGTCCAGCTACAAAAATTTGTAAGTGATGGTTGTGTTTTATTGTTACTCTTGCCTTTGTATAAATATAAACCGAACTCATGTGCAATGTGAACTGAAATTATGACGAATTTGGCTCCTTCAGTGACAAAAACTATTCATCATAGAAGTGGGTATTCCTAGTAGTGAGAACAAAAGGCATTTCAAAATTTCATCAATGTTTTATAGACGTAAGTAATCATAGTTTATTACTTGTGATACTAATTATAGCAAAACTAATTATTTTCTGCATTAAACAATGCATATAGATATTACGTTAAAGAAGGAGGAGTGCATGACCTAGAGAAGCCGGATAGGATGACTATTTCTCTACATCGATGGGTACGATCATTTTCTAACCCAAATAGATAGAATATTGATTATATAGAATAATGTGTTTCACTATATTGTCTTTTTTGCCTGTCACCAACCTGCAGTGCCCGAAGCAGCCTCCTGGAACCATGTTTTGTGGCTACTTTGTATGTCAATGGATGAAAACCAATGGGTATTACTACAGTAACCCTGAGGACGTAAGTTGGTCTGTTGAACCATATCTCATGCATATGTTCATGAATATGAATCTATCTAATATTGCCCCTTTTGTTTCGTGCAGCATCAGTATTTTAGGCCTTCAGAAAAAAATTGACCCAAAGGATATTAAGGCCTTGTTTGGATGCACATGTATTCATCTCAATCCACATGTGTTGAAGTGGAATTAAACTAAATTCCATTCCATTTCACTCCAACACACATGGATTGAGGTGGATACACATGCATCCAAATAAGGCCTAAAGAAGTTCAAGATGAGTTCTGGAGGTTCTTGACATGGGAGGTTCTTTGCGAGGGGGTCTTATTCTTTGATCATGAGTCAGAGTATGCCACACATCCCAAGTTTGAGGATCTTCGCACTGCATGCGAACATCTCTTCCTTTCATTTTTTGGGCAGAAGCACAACTAATGTTAATTAGTAGTTTGTAATGTAAATTAAATTATGCTACAAATACTTTATTGATCATGTGTGTTTTGGTTAACTAGTTCACTACTATGTATATATGAAGTCCATTTGAATCAAATTGGTCGGAAAACGTGATTTCAAATGTGGTGGGAAATTTCAAATCTAAAAGTTTGAAACTGATTTTCATAAATACATTTTCAGGGACGGTTGCATTGCCACAGCCATCCTCAAAAACATAGTTTGAAAGATGGTTGCAGTGTAGCAACTGCCACTGACAATATGCTTATAGAGGCGGTGTGCTTACCGAAACTGGCAACCATCACTACATCAGAATTACACTTCACTGCCGGTTCAAAATACCCCATCACTGCCGGATTTTGAACTGACACAACCATACCGGCAGTGATGAGGGTAAGCTATTACTGTCAGTTCCTACAAACCGGTAGTGTTCTTCAACTTCACTGCCGGTTCTTTATACAACCGATAGAGTTTAGTTCCACCAACACTGCCAGTTCATAAGACCACCCGATAGAGTTCATTTCCACCAACACTGTCGGTTTGTGTTTGAACCGGCAGTGTTATCGTATGAATCACTGTCGGTTTGTGACAAGAACCGGCAGCGATGGCTAAGCCAATGCTACTAGTTTGTGGCTCCAGCCGGCAGTGCCATCATGGCCAGTTTGTTGCAAACCAGCAGTGATGTTTACGACAACACTGCAGGTTTTCTGCTAACCGGCAGTGATGTCATGTTTGCATTTTATTGTTTTATAATTTATTTTAATTTATATTTGTTCGTGGAATCAGGTTTTGCTTTATATACGCTACTTAGATGATAGGTCCATCAATATTAAACATTACAAATGTTACGATTATAGTTAAAATATTCTTATCAAGATCTTGATCCCTCAAAATAAAAAAGAAATGTTCTCGGACTTCACAGATTGTGCAATGCTTCTCGGACTTCTTACAATAATCTGGTGAGCCGCTCTGGGCCATACTGGTCCTTGAACTTCACGGATTGTGCAATGGAAAATACTCCATCTTTTTCCAATACCTCGGCTAAGATGAATTTTGCCAGCTCCGATTGCAGCGCGACGATCTCCATGTCTAACAGCCTTTCGTGGTTATATTTCTTGCACTGTCATTCAAAAAATATGATATCCAAAGAGGAATCAGTAAATCATTTTGTTGAATAATTAACAGACATAAATGAAATAGGGATTATACACACCAACTTATCGGCTTCTTCCGATTTCCCGCCAATGTAGCGAAGCATTGCCCACATTATATAAAACCCGCATTCATTGGTTCCCGCCGGCTGTTTTAGATACTTCCCCTACATTTTGACAACCTTGAATGGGACCTGTGTCCCACCGATATGTCTTCTTTGGACACTGAGCAGCATTAAAAGGAGAAACATTAGAAAGCGGTATGTGTCATTAGAAAATAATATGTTATTAGGATCGCTTACTAATTCAGCACTGCCACCAGTGCATCCAGATGATGAAATGGTTTTTTCTTCGAGTCCCACACCTCGATCAGATTTTTGGCAAGATTAACACAAATGAAGATGAAATGGTGGCTGCAATCACAGAATCCTAATTATCAAATAATCTTAACGAAAAAAGAAGCATAAAATTAAAAGCCAAGAACACATACTTGTAGTTGTAGGCTAGAAGTATGTGGCTTTTATTCTTCATCATGAATTCATCGAAAACAGCAATCAATCTCTGTTTTAGGTCTTCCACGTCACATCTATGGAGGCCTAGACATGTCTTCTCATTGACTCGCAAGGGGTCCAAAAAGCCTATGTTATCCCATTTGCTTTTTAGAATGCAAAATTTTGCTATACACCTACATAAAATCATAGGAAGTGCTCAAAAGTTAACAATTTGTGTCCTGAGAGAGTAGTTAATTGTAATATCGTGCGTGTAGGGTACTTACATAGTCCATAGCGTCAACATTTGTGTATCGAGAGAGCATTTCTGGTATAGCTGGAACAAGCACTCCCACTCGACATCGAATTTCTCTTCTTCAGGATAATTAAAAACATGTGGCGAACAGATAATAACCTCAAAACCAAAGTCCTCCATCTCTGTTGTTTGAGCCATGTAATATTCATGCAACTGGCGTATATATGTTGTCAAATTTTTATACTCGTGATCGGGAACCAAAAGATTGCCCCTTTCATACTTCATTATCGGTGTTACCGTCCCTTGTACATTATAATAGATGGTCGCAGCCTCTTCCATGGTTAATTCAGGGTTGTCTTCAATGAACTTCTATATCTTCCTTAAATCTTCATTGTGTATTTCATCAGCTCTTGTTGTAGCGTATTGATTCTGTGTTTACCTTTTGAATTCGAACTTCAACAAAAATGGAGGCAGTGAGGCACAGAGATTGAAGAAACTAATACAATCTTCCTTCGAGATGTGTGCTGTAAATTTTCCTTCCATCAAGTTTGTAACGCTGCCACTGAACGACTTTTTTCTTTTTTGTTGGTCCACTTTGGGAGCATTAGCGATCGAATTCAAGGACCTTTTCTGCGACTACGAGGATGCCTTTGATCTTGATTTGGGCTGAGGTGGAGGAGGAGGATGACGACGAGAATTTTGTTTTCCCGGGGCTAATGAAGATGGAGGAGGAGGAGGAGTCTTCTCTTTTCTTGGTGCTGATGAAGATGGAGTCGGATGAGGAGGAATAGGAGACCTCTGTCTTCCCGAGGGTGATGACAAGGGATGAGGAGGGGAGTGATCTCTGTTGGGATATGGTGAGTGATCATCGTGGGTGGGTGAAGACTCACAACCGTCCTCATCATTAGAGGACAATTGGTGGTCAAGCTTAATGAAGCGCTTGCGCTAGGCCACTTGAGAGCCCTTGTTATGACCAAGTTTCGGCCTGTCTTCCGCTATGGGGTACTCAATGTGTATCTTGTTATACTTCTTATCAAGTATTCTATCAATGGTGACATGAGCGTACCCCTATGGAATTGGGCGACCATTAACGGTCCTGTCTCCCATAGGCTAGGCCTGGCCGAGCGCCACCTTGTCTTTTGTCCATTCTTGATGGATGTGCAACTTGACATTGATGGGTTTAGTGATGCCGTCCACTGGATGAGGCACATTCGCATCTTCTTCGTCGAGCGGGGTCGATCCACAGCTGCTGCGACCCCTAAACTGTGGGCTAAAGGCAATAGGAGTAGGGTTTTGTGGTACTCCTGACCCCTTAGACACCAAAATTTGCTAGACTCATGCTTCAATAGTCGCCTCAATCCATGCGTCCATTCTTTCTTCCATCTCTTTTAGTCACCTCAAATACTCTATCTCCTAATCCACTCTACCCCTCAAGCGGCTCTGGTAAGTGTTAGATTCTTAGGGGAATGCTAGTTTCCAAGGAACAACACTGGTTCCTCTAGTGTGATTAGGGTGCTCCATGGTTCTGAGTGCTTGGGTGAGCACGTCTTTCTTCCTATTAGAAGTGCGAGTCGCTTGCCTCACCTCCTCAGTTACTTGGGAGATCCTCTGGATGAGTTCACTCATGGGTTGATTTATGGAGCTAAAGCTCCCGTCCTCTGCGTGGCGTACATTCCTCCCCATATAGTATATTACCAATCTTGGCTCCCAATCGGTGGTCTCAACTTGAACGCCTTCCTCAGCAAGGTGATCCATCTTTTCAAGTTCTGCTTCAAATTCTAGCATCTTTTTGGCGTAGCCACGAGAGCCAAGATGATGAGGATTCATCGCTTTCTGCGAGTCTCCTTATTCTTCCTGCTCAGTTCTAAGTACTCCTCGGATAACCTATATTCCTTGAAATCCTGCCAGAAGTCCTTCTGCTTGCTCAACTGTCCACCATCAAAATCTGGCTCTTTATTTTGGAGGACAAAATTCTTGTACAATGTCCCCTTGAAATTCTTGAAGCATGTCCCCATGATTTCTTTTGCTTTTTTCTTGACTAACTCCTTGTCATACTCCGTTGGGAAAGTGAAATACTCTGGGATCTTGATATCCCATATGTAATCCTTCTAACTTTTAGGAACCCTCCACGGGTCATCATCTTTCCCAATCCACTTCCTGTACCTAATCAGGATGAAGTCCCTAACAAGAAACCTGAGGATAGTCTTGTATTTGGTCAAAGCTATAGGCGATGAGAGTGGATCACCGAATTCATCGAACTCAGTAATGTGCCAGTGTGCATTCCTACCAACAAGAATCTTTGACATGCCTCTCTTGGATTTGGCCTTCCTGCTACCCAAACCCTCTGGCTCCTTGATCAGGCGGAGGCTCCTACTAGAGACACCAACTAAGTTATGACCCTCTCAACTGATTAGCGTGTGTGGCTACATAGTCACATGATACCAAATTTACCTAGCCATCTTGGTCATTTTGACCTAGATCGAGCAGGCCGAATGGGGTCCATGGCTGCTCTTTCTCACCATTCTGATTGACACCATCACCGTTTGTCGGATCATGCGGCTCTCCCATCCCAGCGATATCAGCCGCTTCTTGTTGCCGATCTGTTCTTTGGCGACGGGGTAACAGGCGATGATGAGTCATGGCTGTGACACGATCGTGGTTAGTTTTGGCTGCGGACAACTACTAATAGCATATGTTCATATATATATAATATGTTTAATGCAAAGTCTAATAATAAGTCCACATACAGCAAAGTCAAATAATAGCATATGTTCACCTAGAACAAATTCATTGTTTGATTGACCACATACAACAAAGTCCACCTACTGTTCTATGAAACTAAGCCTACATCAACTTCCAAATAAGAAAAGCAATGACCATAGCCATAAATAAAAGCATGACATCTTTCCAAGACCAAGGAGCAATTCTCCTAATCTTCACATCTCCGGTGGGTGGCTTCTCTTTAATCTCCAGTGCCAGCGGATGGCCATGGTTTGCATTCATTGGACCATAGTAGGGGGGTTGCCCATGGTTTGCAAGGTAGGCCGGATGACTATAGTAGGCCCTCAAAGCTTTAGCTTCTATGTTGTACTTTTTATGCAAATTACCAGGGTAGCGATTGACTTGAGCATAGCAATCTTCTCAGGTTCGATAAATCCCAGGCATGTGACCAACATGCACTACATACCATGCCATGGTTGCCTATACATTTAAGTAAATTAGGCAAGTGGTAAGTGGTAATGGTAACTCACTAAACAAGAGTTATTATTCAAGTTATATGACCAAACTAAATCTATTTAATGTTCTTTATCCTTGACATGATAAAAAAATACCTCAGTAATGGGACTATTTATTATTTGGAGATTAATGTGGTTTAGTAATCATACTTGCTAGCATGTAGCATCATATGTCGTCCGTTAATAGTTAGCAACAGGGGTGCGCATGTGAATTTCTCAAGTAAGCAAGCATACTTTACTTTGGACAGGCATGGACACCCTAGCCTATAACAAACAAAACATTGAAGTAGGTTGCTAGGAATGCAAATAAAAACATGTTACTCATCCTCCAAGCAATCCAGGTTACATTTCAAATGAAAATTTTGCAGGGCTGCAAAGTCTATTTTACTAAATCACATAATGCACATAAAATACTCACTTTGCAATCATTGATCATGAGAGAAAGTAAAACAGTTTATTATGTGCATTGCTTTGCTAGTATTGCCTATCGCTACTGCAACAGTTGAGAGATGCTTTTCGGGAATGAAGATTGTCAAAACAACTTTGTCTAATCGCATGGGTGATCAGCACTTGAGTCATAGACTTATTTGCTATCTAGAGAAAGAAGAAATGAAGAAAGTGACCAATGAGGCTGTGGTTCGATGTTTCATGACAATGGAAGGAAAAGGGCATAAATATGATCGCTGATAGGTAATGCAATGCATCTACTATTAATGGAAAATTCTATAGTTTATTTGCTAAATAACTGACCTACCTGTTTTCTTTCCTTTTAGGCTAGTGGGATCTTCATCATGGTCTCCTGGATCACATATTTTGCTAAATGGGGCATGTTTTGTTCATGATTTTGGGATTCTATCAATGATGACTACACTAAAGTGATCAATGTTGTCTTCTTTTTGTTAAATGGTGAGTGTTATGTTTGGACCAAAATCTCATCTCTATTGCTAGAAGTCGAATTTGATATTAAAATATGGTAGTTGCACATTAGTTATGCTATTTTTTATTGAACATCATATCGGTTAGTGTAGTTATGAATTAAGTGGTGCACCCCCAATCATTTTTCTCTAGCTTCGCCCCTGACCAGCAGTACATGAATAGCCAAGAAACATAATCACATACTGTCACTTAATGTAGACATAAGTCAACTTTTTTCTTCTTAGAAGTGAATTGGTAAAAATGTGTTACACAAACGTTCCCCCAAAATAAGTATTACTGGATTCAAGTAAGCAGCAACACCTCTACTGATTCACAGCAACACCTCTACTGATTCAAGTAAGCAGCAACACTGTGGGACATTTCATTAGACACATAGCGGGCAGTGAGCCACGCGCTCACCGTGGGGGTGGGAAAGCAGCTGTCCGCACGCTCCTAAAGGCCTCGGTGGTGGGAGTGCAGGCATGGAGGAGGGGCACGGTCGGCGTCGCAATTGAGGAACGAGGGCACGAACGGCGGGTGCTCTGGCTTGGGGAGGTGGACGGCGTGGGGTGGTGCTCCAGCGTGGGGCGGTGGACGGCGCGGGGTGGTGCTCCGGTGGCGCAGTGGGGAGGGGTTGGCGCGGGGTTGAAATGAATTTGGATAATTTCAACCCGTGCCTCTTTTATACCAGTAGCTCATCACTGCTAGTTCTGATTGTAAACTGATAGTGTTGGGGTACATCACTGCCAAGTCATTCCCCAAATCGGCAGTGATGCAATGTAGCAGTTAGGTGTTAAGTAGGATAACTTTTAGTTTTCTTTCGAACTCCTCCTACTGGCGCAACGGTTAAGACCCCTCAACTTAGCCACCGAGACCCGTGTTTGAGTCCTAGGTGGCCCAAATTTTTTTGTTCTATTTTATAAATTGTTAATTTACTTTGGGATATAGCTCATCACTGTCGGTTCTAATTATAAACCGACAGTGATGGGGGTATATCACTGCTGGGTCATTCCCTAATCTGGCAGTGAAGTGGTGTAGCAGTTAGGTGCTAAGTAGGATAACTTTTAGTTTTCTTTCGAACTCCTCCTACTAGCGCAACGGTTAAGACTCCTCAACTTAGCCCCCAAGACCTGTGTTCGAGTCCCAGGCGGCCCAAATTTTTTTGTTCTATTTTATAATTTATTAAGTGACCTAAAGGTCAAAAGGAAAAAATAAATAACCCTTGGCACACATCCTATACTAGCACAGTGGTTAATTCTCTGAACTCTGTAGCCCGAGACCCGAGCTCGAACCCGAGGGCTGGCACAATTTTTTTAAATTTTTTATATATCACTACCGGTATTCAAAATAAACCGACGGTGATAACCAGCATCACTGTTGGTTTATTCTCATCAATGTCGGCTTTTTGAAACCGACAGTGATGTTTATATATATTAAAAAATTTCTTTTATATACTAAATAAATAGAAGAATATGTATTCCTATGTCAAAATGGCTTGAAATTTTTTTGGCAAGCTTGTACACCCAAATTAAGACCCCACACAGGATCTTAGGTTTTTCTGATCAGTTTTTTTATTTATTATATTTTTTTGTGTGCTGAATGAGACAAAAGAGGGTGAATTTCATCTTGGACCCAATAGATTTTTTCATCCACCTCCACAAAATTCTTATCCCTAGGGCACATTAGAGCCTATGTAAAAGTTTGGCACCATTCTGGATCTTTTCATGGGTAGACTCAGTTCAACCTATAATTAATCGGTGTCGTCACGCGGAAATTCAATTAAACCTCAGAAAGTAGCAAAACATCTTCAGAAAATTCAAAACTAGGTGTTTCCTTCACACGTGGCACGTGCAAGCCTTAGAAAAAGTTTGAGACCAATACGACACCGGAATGCGTATGAACCACAGAAACCTTGATAACCTATGTGTATAGTCATGGTTCAATGAAAGGACACATGTACCTCTGTGAAGCATGTATACTCCGCCTATGTCAAAATGGCTTAAATTTTTTTTTGGCAAGCATGTACACCCAAATTAAGACCGCACACAGGATCTTAGGTTTTTCTGATTAGTTTTTTTATTTATTATATTTTTCTCTATGCCGAATGAGACAAAAGAGGGTGAATTTCATCTTGGACCCAATAGATTTTTTCATCCACCTCCACAAAATTCTTATCCCTAGGGCACATTCGAGCCTGTATAAAAGTTTGGCACCATTTTATATCTTTTCGTGGGTAGACTCAGTTCAACCTATAATTAAACGGTGTTGTCGCGTGAAAATTCAATTAAACCTCAGAAAGTAGCAAACCATCTCCGAAAAATCTCAAACTTAGTGTTTCCTTCACACGTGGCATGTGCAAGCCTAAGAAAAAGTTTGAGATGAATATGACACCGGAATGCCTATGAACCACAGAAATCTTGATAACCTATGCGTATAGTCATGGTTCGATGAAAAGACACATGTACCTATGTGAAGCATGTATACTCCGCCTATATCGAAATGGCTTGAAATTTTTTTGGCAAGCATATACACCCAAATTAAGACCCCACACAGGATCTGAGGTTTTTTTTATCAGTTTTTTTATTTATTATATTTTTCTCTGTGCCGAATGAGACAAAAGAGGGTGAATTTCATCTTGGGCCCAATAGATTTTGTCATCCACCTCCATAAAATTCTTATCCCTAGGGTACATTAGAGCCTGTGTAAAAGTTTGGCACCATTCTGGATCTTTTTGTGGGTAGACTTAGTTCAACCTATAATTAAACGGTGTCGTCGCGCGGAAATTCAATTAAACCTCAGAAAGTAGCAAACCATCTCCGGAAAATCCCAAACTAGGTGTTTCCTTCACATGTGGCACGTGGAAGCCTAAGAAAAAGTTTGAGATAAATACGACACCGAAACTAGGTGATTACCAACAAATGTTACACGAATTACATGCATAACAATAATTAAACACACAAAGCCGTACAAATTAAAATTAGAACACAATTAAACTGTGACCTTGAAAACAACCTAATAAACATTAATTACTATTGGAATCACTACCAGGTTCGATCGGGCCACGCACACTAACATGCCTCTGTAGCCAAATATGGTAATTGATGTCATGGATTATGTATCCGCTTGTATCAATGAAGTCCAATGCCCGTATGAGTGCACTCTCTCGTGCCTCACAATATCGAAAGAATGGTCGGCCATAGATGTAACCTACTGAACGACCACTGCCTCTGTTAGTAATCCTTATGCAGTATTGGCGTCCTTCTATAGTGAGCTCGCTGAGGTTACCATTATAGAAGTCCCAATCGTACCCAAGTTGCTCCGTAGCTTGGTCTAGAACGGCCCACAAGCCACATGCAGCATAGGTAAGGTCCTGGAGCGCAATCTACATGCTGAGAAAAAGAAAAAAAATTAGAGAATGTTATTACAACAATAAACAACAAATAACCACGACTCGGGTATAAGTGACCATTTTACCACATCCGCACGGTTGTAGCTCGCAAACCATTTGCTTGCTTGTGGGACGGGGATATCACTAGCATTCAAAGCAAGTGCCTTGAAGTGCAAGAAATCAGACACATCACAGCAAACACGTTGAAGTGCCTCTAAACAGATGCGCACGACACTGAATTGGGTGCTTATCACGTCCGGGCTCTGTCTTTCCGTCTTGTGGATATGGTTCCAATGATTTGCACCCCTTAAAGGGATGGAAAAACTAAGTTCACACGTCCATAGCCGACCACTTGCATTAGATGTCGTGTTCTCGATGATGTCCGAGATAAAGAACCAGCTAAGTGCTATTCGCAGCCAATCTATTGGGTATATAGTCTGCGACATATATGTATGCAACAATGATATTAAACTAATTACACTTATTTGTTAGCATCAAAAAACAAAAGATGTTGGAAAATATTTCATACAATAGCTGGAACAGGGAACCGTGGAATGGCCACATTAGGAGCGAATGACTCATCGCCAGGGTGGAAACCTGGTTCTTGTGGTGGGGGAGGTCCATTGTTCATACCACCTGATTAATAAAATGCCAAAAAAATATGAACAAAAAATATATGCACAAAAAATTCTTCTAAGTAAAATGTGGCAACATAATTAAATATAGATCGAATGCAAGGAATACGAATATATATAAATGTAGAATGCAAAGAAACATGAATATAAATATAGATCAAATGAATATAGATAGAATATTGGAGAAGACAACATATCAATACCATTGAAAAATGCAGGAGCCATGACCAAATCACATAGAGAGAGTAGATTTCTTAAGAATTGAGAGTGAAATGTGATAAATGAGACTGTGAGAGTTCGTGGGTGGGTGGGATCGATATATGTGGCTAGCAGTTTGTTTTATATAGGGGGGCATGGACATCACTGCCGGTTTTTAAGTAGAACCGACAGTGAAAGTTAATATCACTGTCGGTTTTTAAATAGAACCTACAATGAAAGTTAATATCATTGTCGGTTTATAAGTAGAACCGACAGTGAAGGTGTATACATGTAAAGGATATATTTATTTAGATAGTACAATGGGAAAGTTTTAAGAACAACGATATATTTATTTAGATAGTAATGAAATACATCAAAAAATAACAAAAATATTAGAAATAAATTACATATACGATAACAAAGACCTTACACTAAAATTCAATATACGATAACAAAGACCTATTTGCGTACGGGTCAATGTTACAATCAATGTGTATCAACACATTATAATGTAACCACCTCAGTAGCATTCTTCTAGCAACAACTAGGGGCAAACAGCAGCACCAAGGTGGTCTACGAGCTATACCGGTTGGAGATGACAAGGTGGCATCAATGAATCCGCCTTGTTTGTACAAGGCCTTTTTCCAGATGCGCACTGCAGCAGATGGCTCTATGAACCTCATGGCATCTCCAATCTTCGGCGTTGCTCTATCTTTAGTAGCATTCTTCTAGTACCTCTTGTGTGCACCATTTTGGTGAACTATGACACATAATGATATCTGTGGTTTATTGTGAGAGGAAAACATTGTATCATGGCTGATAAGGCCTGGCTAAAACCAACATGTATGGAGAGGCTAGCTCCTGGCCGATGGCTATTTTATAGGGGCTAACAGTTGTGGTACATTTTTATTTCTAAACTAAAGTTGTCAGGGTAGGTGGGAGCAGTGTTCTAACTGTTGTGGTCAGTGGGAGCACTGTTGGCATGCGAGGAGCATCTACACATCACTGTCGGTTTTAGTTTAAAAACTGATAGTGAATGGAGCCTTCTATGTCGGTTCGAGCAACCGACTGTGAAGAACCAAAACCGGTAGTGAAGGGCCCTGCCTGCCATCGTAGCCAGTTAGGGGTTAAGTAGTATAACTTTTCCCTTCCTTTCGAATTCCTCCGACTGTCTCAATGGTTAAGACTCCACAACTTAGCCCTCGAGACCCGTGTTCGAGTTCCAGACGACCCAAATTTTTTGTTTCAATTTTATAAATTATTAAATGACTTTGGGAAATTGCTCATCACTACTGGTTGTAATTCTAAACCGATAGTGATGAGGAAATATCACTACTAGGTAAATCCTCAAACCAACAGTGATGTGGGTGTAGCAGTAAGGGGTTAAGTAGGATAACTTTTCCATTTGTTTCGAATACCTCCGACTGGCTCAATGGTTAAGACCCCGTAGCTTAGCCCCCGAGACCCATGTTCGAGTCCTAGGCGGCCCAAATTTTTTGTTTCAATTTTATAAATTATTAAATGACTTTGGGCAATTGTTCATCACTGCCGGTTCTAATAATAAACGACAGTGATGAGGAACCATCACTGCCGGGCCATTCCTCAAACCGGCAGTGATGGGGGTGTACCAGTTAGGGGTTAAGTAGTATATCTTTTCCCTTCCTTTCGAATTCCTCTGACTACCTCAATGGTTAAGACTCCAGAACTTAGCCACCGAGACCCGTGTTCAAGTCCCAAGCAGCCCAAATTTTTTGTTTCAATTTTATAAATTATTAAATGAATTTTCTTTGTGCACCTTCTCCATGGCCTTCTTAGCGTTCCTCTTCATCTCGGCCTGATCTGGAGACTGGAACAGTACACACATCAAGTAAATGGATCACTCAACAGTCAACACACAAGCCACAGGCATTCCCATTCACATCTCCAAGAGCACATACATCAATGATCAATGAAGGTTGGAGGAGGAATGGAGCTACTACACCTTTGCTCAATGCCGACTGTGGGCTGGGCTCCTCTGAGTATTGCGAGCAGGGACTACAAATTGGTTGGGGACCTATGGCGCCAAGGAGCTGTGGATCCCTCACTACTAGTAGTAGCTCGGAAGAGAATGGCTACCCCAATATCCTTCTATCGGAAGTCTAGACATATATATTTATATTTATATTTAGCTAGTGTTTAAATTCAGAGAGTAAAGTTTAGAAATGTTACATCCGGTGTCTAATCGAGTGTTTGAATAGAAATAAGGTCAGTCTCAATGGTAGTTTTAAATAACTTTCATTCTTATTAATTGCTATGATATGTCAGCATATTTGCTGAGTTGGCAGAGTATTAACGAGGAGGAGAGAGGAGATGAGACTTTCATTAGGATCAAACATCCTTCACGGTTATGTGCATAATGATTACATAGTTAACAATAATCTAACTATCTTTAGGTGCATCAACAATGAGGGCCTCATTGTGATCAAGCCATACGTAAGCAGGTTCATCACCCTCTTGAAGGATAGGTAGGGGTACGTTCGCCCTGAACGGAGGCATTTCTTGATAGCCCCTATAGTCTTCTTCGTCCATCACTCCAGCAACATCGACAATCTTCCTTTTTCCCTTCTAGGACTACTTTTGGCCTTCCTTTTGTCTTGTTGTCCCTTGCATAGAAGACTTGCATAACATCTCTTGCAAGGACGAAGGGGTCATCTCTGTATGCGGTCTTAATGAGATCAACGGTAGTGAACCCTTCGTTGTTAGTGTTGATTTCCTCGAGCCGGACCCACTGGCAGCGAAAAAGAGCTGCCTTCAACGGACCATAGGCTAGCTCCCATATCTCCTCTATGAAACCATAGTATGTCGCATGCACATTGCCATTTTCATCATGAGCATCAAAACAAACACCACAATTTTGGTATGTGCTCTTTCCATCTTGCTTTTATGTGTAAAATGTGAATCCATTGATCTCATACCCTTGGTACTTAAGATATGTACTCGAAGGTGCCTTGGCTAAGGCATCTAGTTGATTACCCAACTTTATTCCAAGCAAGCGACATCACAACTAGTTGACAAATTCCTCCTTATGTTCTTTATCCAGCCAAGCCTGTGACATGCTCGGATACAGAGTTTGCAGCGATTGCCTGTGCTCATCAAAATATGGCATCACACCCTCGGCTTGCTGGAGAACAGCAAACTATGCCTGTCTAAAAGAAACAGGGTCATCTACTATAACAGATTTCTCCCCAATCGTTCTTTTGCCACGTAGTCTTCCCTCGTGACGAGATTCTAGAACTTCGACTCTTTTGATGTCTAGATAATATGTGCAGAACTCAATGGCCTCCTTCGTTGACCATCCTTCAACCATGCCCCCTTTTGGCTTGAATCTATTCCTAACATACCTCCTAAAAACTTTCATCAATCTTTCGAAAAGGAAACATCTGATGCAGGTACATTGGGCCAACGGCTCTAATTTGGTCAACAAGATGAATGAGTAGATGCAATGAGATATCAAAGTAAGTTGGAGGGAAATGCATCTCAAGCCTAACGAGAGTTTCAGCTATGTCCCGCTGTAGCTGCTCTAGCATGGACACATCAATGACCTTTTTTGAGATCACGTTGAAGAACGAGCAAAGCTTTATGATTGGGGCGTAGACCTTTGGGGGGAGGATACCACGTAGGGCAACAGGGAGCAGCTGAGTCATAATGACATGACAGTCATGGGCCTTCATAGGGCCATAGTTGAACTTGAGTTCTCTCATGTTCACTAGCCTCTTTGGGTTCGCAAGTAGCCCATCGGGACTTTGAGTTCATTGAAGAAAGAAATAAGCGCATGCTTTTCTTCCTTCTTCAATGTCCATGACGTAACCAAAAGTTCGAACTAGCCATTCTCTAGCTCCATGGGATGCAACTCCTTCCTGATTCCCAAGTGATGCATGTCCAGGCGTGTGGCTAGTGAATCCTTCGATGTCCCCCCGGTGTCCATCAAGGTGTTAAGAGTGTTAGCGCACATGTTTTTAGTGATGTGCATAGGATCAAGACAGTGGTGTACACTCAGAAATGGCTAGTAAGGTAGTTTCTAGAAAACTGATTTTGTTTCCAAACGCTCCCATTAGGCGCTGCTACTGCATTGTCCCCCTTCCCAAGGATAACTCTAGTTTGTTGAGTTCTCAAAGTATCATAGGCCCATCTCGATATTTTGGAGCTAAGCATTTCTCAATAGTACCATTGAAATCTTTTATGTTCCTGCAGTAAGGGTGATCCTTAGGTAGGAACCTATGGTGTTCCATATAAACTATCTTTGAGTTATTTGGCAGATTTACTGCACTGGTGTCGTCCAAGCACTCAACACATCCAATATAGCCTTTTGTCTTCTCTCCAGACAACGAACCTCGACCTGGCAGGTCGATGATTATAGCGATAAGTACTCCCTTGATCGTGACATGTTCCTTTTTGTACTCGTCCCAAACATCTGGCACACCCTTTTCAAACATCTCCACTAGTTCATCGAGCACTGGTTCTAGAAATACATCGATGTCATTCCCAGGTTGTCTTGGCCCTTGGATCGGTAGTGGCATCTAGATGTATGACCACTTCATATAGACCCAAGGTGGAAGGTTGTATATACAGAGCATCA
This sequence comes from Miscanthus floridulus, assembly GCF_019320115.1. Classification (NCBI taxonomy): domain Eukaryota; kingdom Viridiplantae; phylum Streptophyta; class Magnoliopsida; order Poales; family Poaceae; genus Miscanthus; species Miscanthus floridulus. The sequence goes on along the minus strand of NC_089591.1, from coordinate 2,694,540 downwards.
CTGGCCAGGTGCTATGATTGCTTCTAACCTGGTCGAAAGGATTCATCCCATCTGTGCTCAAAGCAAACCAAAGGTGCCTTACCTCTCCACTGATGTCCTTATAGAACATAGTATTGATAGTCCACTAGTCATGCCCATCAGCGGGGTGCCTCATTATTGTATCTTTCTTATGCTCTTCGCCATGCCAGCGCAATAGCTTGGCTGACTTTGCACATGCAAACAGCCTATGCACCTGGTGAGCTATAGGGAAATACCAAACGACCTTTACGGGACCTCCTCTGGTCTTGGTACCCTTATCTGATGGCCCTTCCTTGTACCGTGGAGCTTCACACTTGGGGAACTTGTCCAAGTCTTTGTATTTTTCTCCATGGTACAATATGCAATCATTGGAACACGTGTGGATTTTTTCAACCTTGAGGCCGATGGGACAGATCATTTGCTTGGTCAAGTATGTCTTTTCTGGCAATTCATTTTTTTCTGGGAGCATTTTCCTTATTATACCTAACAACTGATCGAAGCCTTTATCACTCAATCCGTTTGTTGATTTGAACTCTAACAGCATGATGTCGGCTTCTACTTTGCTCATTGGACAATTTCTATACAATGGTTGTAATACCCTGAAAATTTGCATTTTTCCAAAATAGATAAAATGATTTATTAAGCATTTTGTGAGCATTGAACCAAGGGAAATAATATTTTTTATGGAATTAAAATCAAACATAAGGTTAAAAACTTCTTGATGCATACATGCTACTGCATATTTATTTTTGTGATGATTGGTCTTGATTCAAAGTTTAAATGAATTCAAATTCAATTTGAAAATCATTTGGAAAATTTATTTGGAAAAAAATAAAGGAAATAACCTCCTCTCTCTCAATTCTGGCCTACTGGCCCAGCTCCCTCCGTGGTAGCCCAGCCCCGTCGGCCCGCTTGCCATTCTCTTTTCCCCCTCCTCCCGTTTTCTCCTGGGCTGGCCCACCCAAGCTGGCATTGCCTCACGCGGGCCAGCAGCGCGTCGGCCTAGCTCCGCAGCAACCGTGGCCGCGCCTCCGCCCCGCGCCCAGCCGCTGCCATCCCGGCCCCGCCCATCAGAGCCGCCCCCAACCTCCCGCTCGCCCCGCGCCCGGTCCAACGGGTGAAGCCGCAACGGCCACTCCACTTTGCGTCGTGGGCGCGTCCTCCTGAGCGCCCGGCCTCTACAAAACGGTGCCGAGCCCTTCCTCGCTCTCCTTGCTGTTCCTTTCACCCTCTCGAGTCGCCCGTGCCCGAGGTAACCGCTGCGCCAAGGATCGCCGGTTCCGCCGCCCGCCTCTCCACGCGAACCACTGTCCCTGAGCCGCCTCCGCCCCGTTTCTCCCCGCGGTGAGAACCCTATCGCTCCCACCTCTCTCCCCGTGCTATCTATTTCGCATTTCATGGCATCTTGTGGCCGTGTTGCGTGCGCCGTGAGCTTACGACCGCCGACCATGGCGACCGTCACCTCAACCGCGCCCTCCCACCGCCTTCTTGGCCTGGACAGGTTTGCGAGAATCCCTGCTACTCCCCGGTGCGCTCGGTTCTTCGAACCGTGGCCCATAGGCCCCTAACCACGCGCGCCGGTGATCTCCACGCCGCCGGCCATGGAGCTTGCCACCGGTGTCACTGTGCCAGTCGGATGCCCCCCTTCTCTTCCTTCCCTAGAGCCGATCCAAACCGTCCATCTCCAGATCTACAGCCAGGATTAGAAGATACCCTTTTGCGTGTAACTTTACTAAAGAGTCCCTCGGTTTCGGATGAATTGAACCCGCCATCCCTAGCGCAATTTCTTGAGTATGCTTTCTTGTTTTGAAAACGTAAAGTACATTGTTTTAGTTCAAAATACATTTTCAGTATTTACAGAAATACCACTAGATTTGTTTTGCTCATAAAAACTTCGTTTTAGCTCTGAATTGATCCGTTCAAATTGCGTTAGCTTCGTAATTTCATAATCTGCATGTTAGTACCACTGTTAATCATGTTTGCAACTTTTAAATTTCATGATTAGTTTTAATTAAATAAAGTGCTATAGAAAACCCCGTTAATTCATAACTTTCGCGTTTTAGCTCTGATTTTCATGAACTTCGCGTTGACGTGATCATAGCGAGACGTAGATTATTTTCATAAACATTTTATCTTATTTTCTATACTGTTGGTGTACTGTTCTAATTGTAGGATTGTTTGCTTTGCATGAATGTTCCTGGAATGTTGTGTGTGGCCGTGTTGGTCATGTTCAGACGGTGAGGAGAACGTTGGAGATCAAGAGTTCTTCGATGACCAGCAGGACCAGCAAGAGTTTGTGAACCAAGGCAAGTATAGCATGGGCCTACCTTGATGTCCTATTCACTTTAATTATTTACTCATGTGCATGTGTCTAACTTTGATAACCATAAGGACATTCTAGTCATTTGATGACTTGTTCCCTTGACTCCTATGGGTTAATTGCATATGGGTAGATTGCTAGTGCTCTAACTGAACATGATCTATACAATAGTTAATGGTTCTATGGAACTAAAAGGATAACGTGATTTGTAACAACTGATCCATAGGGCGAAGGTGCAAATGACTTTTGATCATGTTGCTCCCGGCCCTCCATAAGGACTTATCTATCGGCAAAAGCTAGGACTGACAGTGCAACCATGAGAGTCATATGGCTCTGACATTAGCTCAGTAATAGGACCTTTTCTAGCTTCTTAGAGGTTACCTTTATGGCGCAAAAGGGGCTTGCCACGTTGGGTATAGGACTGCCTCTGTTCCTATGTGTATAGCCGCGATGGATATGTGCCATAGGAAAGGGGGGTTCCTACATCTGCCTACCGAAGAAACCTAGCGGTCCTAACTTGTTAGAGAAACCTATGAAATGGCTTCATAGTGTACCCTGCCCGCTCACCTTGGCAGTGATATGGGAGTAATTAACCTGGGCATATGGGGATCACGACTCGCGGTGAATGTGCACCACCTCTGCAGAGGGTAACAAACTGTTATAATAGCCGTGCTCACGGTCACGAGCGGCCCGGAAAACTCACAGAATAATTGGTTACTCAATGTTGTTCATTTATGATGGTTTATGATGATATGATCCAAATGATGCTGATATCTAATTAAGTGGGTTTAAAAGGGAGCTTAAGCATAACTTGATAATACTTGATAATAAAATCTTGACTTACTAAAAGTGCTAACTGCAGTAAACCAGCATCAACCTTTTTGAGCTTCATAACCCCATGTTATCTTGTTGAGTACGGGATGTACTTATGCTTGTTTACTTTCTATATTTGGATAAAAATCTCGGATGGGTAACAGATGACAATGTGTATGAGGAGTTTCCTAAGGATTATTAGGCTTGTGGCCAACCAGTTGACCTTCCCTGTGATGGTGTTCCACGAGAGAGAGTTATCTTTTATTTTCCGCTGTGATGTATAAGACTAAGTATTGTTATTATCGTGATGTAAGACACACTATGATGATACTCTTTTATAATTTGTCAGCTTGTGTGTGTGATTGATCCCTAGGCATACATGAGCTATATGCATCCAATTTTATCCTTAAAATTGGGTGTGACAAATTGGTATCAGAGCAGTGTTGACTGTAGGACGCAAGCCTAGTAGAAACTGATCGTTCTAAGGTTGAGAAGTTGCTATAAAACCCTTGTTCTATGAACCTTGATATTTTCTTCTCTACTATATCTTTACCTTTGCTATTCATCTCTACCTTGGTGCTTATTTTAAAGTTTTTGTTCTCATCTTCACTCCTTGGTTTGATATGCTTTAGAACTGTTCCTCACCACTTTCCTGTGTAATCTAAAGAAGAGTCTTAGGATTGTTACCCTAGTATAATAAGGACGATAGTATCGCAAGTTGAGTCAATGATTGAGTTGTGCATCTTTATTGATTGTTGAATTGTCATCATGCTTATGATTGTTTTGAATCTTTGTAATGATTGCAATGATCTTGTTGGGTGTTCCCACAATTTCATTTAGTTATAGGCCTAAGGTATAAGGATTAATGAAATAAATAGTCGGGTTTTGGTTTTCTTCTATTTTCCCTATCCTATCTATTCGGAGTAGTCTGCATTCCTCGGCTTATGTCTCTGAATTTGGATGACCAAAAATCATGAGACAATTTTGGACAATAGTACACTTCAATATCTTTCTCTGAGCGCAAGAATCAGCTTGATAGCTATTTTGGTTATGGAGATACCAAAATCACAAGGCGATGCATCTGTGCTGTTTGGAATCTGGAGTAGTTTTGGTTGTGCACTGTTTTCGACCAAGTTAACTGTAGAATTTGAGAAAGTGTTATATAAGGAAGTTGTGGAGAATTTTATAAGCTTTCCAACGGTATAAGCTACAACTTCATTAGATTAACAGAATGGGAGTTACAGCTATTTTACTGCACTGCTGTTTTTCATCTCGCGAGGAATTTCAGGTTTCTTGCCCATACACAAGAGTATCCTTGGGATGTCAGAACATCTTGATACTAGTTAAGCTCATCTAAAAGAAGTAGATGTAAGCTATACTTTGGTGTCCCCTAGTCTATCTTTTCTTAAGGGGGGTAGCCAAGTCAAAGAATTTGTAAGCTGAAGTGTCCTACGTTCTTGTTTGCGCAGCGGAAGCGTGGTGGTACCCAAAGATGTGAGAGAAACTCAGAGTCTCAATGAGGTTTGATTAAAGATTCAAGGGAAGTTTATCCAAGATCATCAAAATTTTGGTAGAGCTACCGAAAAAGTTTTCAAGTTAGTTTGGATCAAGAAACTTCAGTTAAGTGTTTGAAGGAGTCCAAGAAGAGGTTGAAGTAAAACCTAAGTATTAGCTTGGTCAGATCCGGACGAGAGCTTCATATCTACAAGGATGCACCTTGTCAAGGTGTAGAATGTGTCCTTATGCAAAAAGAAAAATGTAGTACCTTGCTCATTAAGTCAGCTAAGGAAGCGTGAGTTAAACTACCTAGCATGTTATCTGGAGTTATCCATTGTGAAGCATGGAAGTAATATCTTCTTGGAAGTAAAAGTGACATATAGGAGGATCACAAGAATCTACAGGACATCTTCACCAAGTTGGTCTTGAGCTTGTGATATCTTTGTTGGGATGAAAATTGAATATGACTTGGAAAAGTGCTATCACCTAGAGAAGCAAAAGTCGTTGTCGATGTCCTTAGCAAGAGAGAGTTATGCTAAGAAGATTCGAACAACACCAAGGATTAAGAGTTATATTCCCAGTTCGAGCAACTTAGCCAGAAACATTAATGTTTTGAAGATTGGTAGAAGAATTTTCTTCTGACCAAGAGATTCATTAGGTCTTCGTCGGAAGGTGGATATTTTGAAGAGAATTGGTATTATAGGAAAGGTAACTTAGTGATTACCTAAGGGTTGTTCAAGGTACCTATCAGAATCTTGAAATCAATTGGACAAGTTACTTGGAGTAAGATCAACATGTATGCAAAGTAAAGTGGGATCCCTATCGAGACGATGGAACTGCACGAGGAAGTAAAGAAGAATCCAGAGGCGGAGAATCTGCATCTCTTTTGTCGACATCTTCCGAATCTCGAGGACGAGATTCATCTTAAGGGGGGTAGAATTGTAATACCCTGAAAATTTGCATTTTTCCAAAATATACAAAATAATTTATTAAGCATTTTGTGAGCATTGAACCTAGGGAAATAATAATTTTTATGGAATTAAAATCAAACATAAGGTTAAAAACTTCTTGATGCATACATGCTACTGCATATTTATTTTTGTGATGATTGGTCTTGATTCAAAGTTCAAATGAATTCAAATTCAATTTGAAAATCATTTGGAAAATTTATTTGGAAAAAAATAAAGGAAATAACCTCCTCTCTCTCAATTCTAGCCTGCTGGCCCAGCTCCCTCCACGCTAGCCCAGCCCCGCCGGCCCGCTCGCCATTCTCTTTTCCCCCTCCTCCCGTTTTCTCCTGGGCCGGCCCACCCGAGCTGGCATTGCCTCGCGCGGCCCAGCAGCGCGTCGGCCCAGCACCGCAGCAACCGCTGCCGCACCTCCGCCCCGCGCCCAGCCACTGCCATCCCAGCCCCGCCCGTCAGAGCCGCCCCCAACCTCCCGCTCGCCCCGCACCCGGTCCAACGGGTCAAGCCACAACCGCCGCTCCACTTCGCATCGTGGGCGCATCCTCCCGAGCGCCCGGCCTCTACAAAACAGCGCTGAGCCCTTCCTCGCTCTCCCTGCTGTTCCTTTCTCCCTCTCGCGTCGCCCGTGCCCGAGGTAACCGCCGCGCCGAGGATCGCCGGTTCCGCCGCCCGCCTCTCCACGCGAACCACTGTCCTCGAGCCGCCTCCGCCCCGTTTCTCCCCATGGTGAGAACCCTATCGCTCCCATCTCTCTCCCCGTGCTGTCTATTTCGCGTTTCATGGCATCTTGTGGCCGTGTTGCATGCGCCGTGAGCTTACGACCGCCGGCCATGGCGACCGTCGCCTCAGCCGCGCCCTCCCACCGCCTTCTTGGCCTGGACGGGTTTGCGAGAACCCCCGCTACTCCCTGCTGCTCTCGGTTCTTCGAACCGTGGCCCGTAGGCCCCTAACCGCGCGCGCCGGTGACCCCCCACGCCGCCGGCCATGGAGCTTGCCACCGGTGTCACTGTGCCGGCCGGACGCCCCCCTTCTCTTCCTTCCCCAGAGCCGATCCAAACCGTCCATCTCTAGATCTGCGGCCAAGATTAGAAGATACCCTTTTGCGTGTAACTTTGCTAAAGAGTCCCTCGGTTTCGGATGAATTGAACCTGCCATCCCTAGCGCAATTTCCTGAGTACGCTTTCTTGTTTTGAAAACGTAAAGTACACTGTTTTAGTTCAAAATACATTTTCAGTATTTACATAAATACCACTAGATTTGTTTTGCTCATAAAAACTTCATTTTAGCTCTGAATTGATCCGTTCAAATTGCGTTAGCTTCGTAATTTCATAATCTACGTGTTAGTACCACTGTTAATCATGTTTGCAACTTTTAAATTTCATGATTAGTTTTAATTAAATAAAGTGCTATAGAAAACCCCGTTTAATTCATAACTTTCGCGTTTTAGCTCCGATTTTTGTGAACTTCGCGTTGACGTGATCATAGCGAGACGTAGATTATTTTCATAAACATTTTATCTTGTTTTCTATACTGTTGGTGTACTGTTCTAATTGTAGGATTGTTTGCTTTGCATGAATATTCAAGGAATGTTGTGTGTGGCCGTGTTGGTCGTGTTCAGATGGTGAGGAGAACATTGGAGATCAAGAGTTCTTCGACGACCAGCAGGACCAGCAAGAGTTTGTGAACCAAGGCAAGTACAGCATGGGCCTACCTTGATGTCCTATTCACTTTAATTATTTACTCATGTGCATGTGTCTAACTTTGATAACCATAAGGACATTCTAGTCATTTGATGACTTGTTCCCTTGACTCCTATGGGTTAATTGCATATGGGTAGATTGCTAGTGCTCTAACTGAACATGATCTATACAATAGTTAATGGTTCTATGGAACTAAAAGGATAACATGATTTGTAACAACTGATCCATAGGGCGAAGGTGCAAATGACTTTTGATCATGTTGCTCCCGGCCCTCCATAAGGACTTATCTGTCGACAAAAGCTAGGACTGACAGTGCAACCGTGAGAGTCATATGGCTCTGACTTTAGCTCAGTAATAGGACCTTTTCTAGCTTCTTAGAGGTTACCTTTATGGCGCAAAAGGGGCTTGCCACGTTGGGTATAGGACTGCCTCTGTTCCTATGTGTATAGCCGCGATGGATATGTGCCATAGGAAAGGGGGGTTCCTACATCTGCCTGCCGAAGAAACCTAGCGGTCCTAACTTGTTAGAGAAACCTATGAAATGGCTTCATAGTGTACCCTGCCCGCTCACCTTGGCAGTGATATGGGAGTAATTAACCCGGGCATATAGGGATCACGACTCGCGGTGAATGTGCACCACCTCTGCAGAGGGTAACAAACTGTTATAATAGCCGTGCTCACGGTCATGAGCGGCCCGGAAAACTCATAGAATAATTGGTTACTCAATGTTGTTCATTTATGATGGTTTATGATGATATGATCCAAATGATGCTGATATCTGATTAAGTGGGTTTAAAAGGGAGCTTAAGCATAACTTGATAATACTTGATAATAAAATCTTGACTTACTAAAAGTGCTAACTACAGTAAAGCAGCGTCAACCTTTTTGAGCTTCATAACCCCATGTTATCTTGTTGAGTACGGGATGTACTTACGCTTGTTTACTTTCTATATTTGGATAAAAATCTCGGATGGATAATAGATGACAACGTGTATGAGGAGTTTCCTGAGGATTATTAGGCTTGTGGTCAACCAGTTGACCTTCCCTATGATGGTGTTCCACGAGAGAGTTATCTTTTATTTTCCGCTGTAATGTATAAGACTAAGTGTTGTTATTATCGTGATGTAAGACACACTGTGATGATACTCTTTTATAATTTGTCAGCTTATGTTTGTGATTGATCCCTAGGCACACATGAGCTATATGCATCTAATTTTATCCTTAAAATTGGGTGTGACAATGGTGTTTTGCCATCTTGTCCCATTTTCATTAGCTTTCTTAGCTTCTTTCACTAAGACATCTGGTCTCTAGATTACGTAGCAGTTGAGAAATGCCATCGTTATCCTCGGTGTCGTCAGCTAGCGTGTTCCTAAACACATTATTAACTGTGGCCATAGGTTTCGTATTGACACCAGATTCCTCGTCAGCATCATGGATGGCTACGTCAGGCATGTCCATATCATCATCATTTTCTTGCAGAACATTCACACTAACCTCACCATGCATAGTCCATATCCTATAGTTTGGCATGAACCCCCTGGTAATCAAGTGCGATCGTATAGACTGAATTTGACGAAAGTTCCTTTGATTCTTGCAATCTTTGCATAGGCAGAAGACAGGGTTCTCATTTCCAGCATGGGCTTTGGCATCGGTGATAAACTGGCTGACGCCATGCATGTACCGCTTGTCCATTCAGGACAGATGCATCCACTCTCGATCCATCTCTGCACAAAAAAATACTGAGACAGTAATTACAAAGAATTAATAAGAAATCGAGCTTCATGAATAACAATTGTAGCTCGAAAGTACCATTTTTGGAAAAAATTATTGTACACTAATTATTGGAAAATTGAAATTGGTAGCCTCGGCCCTGTAAATTGAAAATCGTAGTAAAAATAATTATTGCGCAATAATGAAGAACATCTATTCTACTCTACTTCTAAGAACTAATTATAGCATCACATACTAACAATGATGATCTTGACCACCATGGAATAATTAGCTAGAAATTTAAATGTGTTCATAGACACCAACCGTTTGGACGATGGATTCACCATAATTTGAGCCTTGCACAAATATCCAATTAATTGGAAAAGTGCTCTCTAAAATGGAGAAAGAACTAGAATGAGAATCAAGCAATGTAGCCATCAAAACAACGCTAATTAAGCAACAAAATCAAAGGAGTGGATGTTTGTTACTAACCTTAAAGCAAAAAGATTAAGCCATTCTTCAAAATCCAAGCACTAGCTTCATGGTGAAGAGCAGCCGCAACAATGGAGGGAAGGGTCCAAACATGTGCCTCTGTTCTCGGGATGGAAGAGAGGAGGAAGGAGAGGATGGCTGCAGCCTTTTGTGTTGTAGGCTTATCACCGTTGGTTCTTGGCTAGAACCGATAATGATAGAGCCCAATCACTGTCGGCTCTTGGCTTAAACCGGCAGTGATGAGTGGCCGCCAAAACACTGTCGGTTCAAGCCACAAACCGGCAGTAATGTGGTCCTTCACTATCGGTTTTAGCCTAACCCCAATCATTTTTTTATTTTCAAGCTCATAACCGGCAGTGAAGGTACATCACTGCTGGTTCTCACAAATTCGGCAGTGATGATACCGGCAGTGATGTGCAAATCTAGCGCAGTGCATCCTTGAAAATAGATTTTGAGGTGTGCTTCTCCTGCTGTAACTGCCACTGCCACTGAAAATAGGGTGGTGCTTTTCCAGAGACAGTTAAATGTCCGATGCTACAAATACTCTATTTTTATTATCAGTGGCATTGTAGCGGTTTTTTAAACTGCCCATGAAACGGCCTCTGAAAAAGCTTTTCTATACTAGTGTACAGCATCCGGACTAGCTACTCGTGGGCCATGCCGCATCGGGCCTAGGACTAGACGTGCATGCCTACATGCCGTCCAATTAGCCATCTATTAGACTAGTCTGAAAGTGAAGTCCGGAAGGTAAGGCCCATGCGTAAGTTGACGGAAACGAATCACTCTTTTCATTGGGATGGGAATAGAAAAGATGCAAGGCCGGTGAAGCAAGGCATCAAGATACGATGGAGCACAAGAAACACAAGAAAAGCATATCCTATCGCCAGAAAGAAAAGACACACTAAGTAGAATGTAAGCAGAAGCAGCCGTGCTCTGCACTGCCTGAACACACACACAGTGAGATATGATCGAGTTGGATTGCATATGATCCATCGTGCTCCCGTCAGATTATTATAGGAAGGACCCGGATGGACATCCACGAGGTAAGTAGTAGCTGTGTAATGTTTGTAGATTGATGCGTGGGTGCTTCAATAAAATTTCTCCACGGATCTGAAACAACTCGGTTGCATATATGCTGTGTGTCTGAATTTGTTGCAGGGTTCAACGTCGTCGGGGGAGAGCACCGACCACCGAGAACGCGCAAAGGTGATGGTGAGCATCACCACTCCCTCTGGGGTACCCGAACAGCGTGCGCCCGTGGACGTTGTCCTCGTCCTCCACGTCCAGATCCGACTCATAGCGCCACCCAACTGGCACGATCTCCTCGTTAAGGCGACACGAGTTGTCCGTGACAAGCTTGGAGAGCATGACCGTCTCGCGATCGTCCCCGCTTCATTGATGGAAGAAACAGCTGTGAAACCAAAATTCTATGAGATGTCCTCCGTGAACAAGGAGAGGGCCACTGCCGCAGTAGGCGGTTCGCAGGCAATGAGAAGAAACGGGCAATTGCTTACAGATTTGGAGTCAGCCGAGTCGGTATGTTGCTACAGTACTACCAACGAATATACATACACTTGTCATGCATTTCCTTTTGGCAAAAAAAAAAACATCCTAGCAAGCTAATGAAATCGCACATTGGATTGGAATTGGACTAACTAATAAGGCTACCTATATATATATATATATATATATATATATGTGTGTACGTGTAGGCTCTACATAATAGGAAGTCCGAGGAAAAGGAGGAGCGGGCCGCCCACATCATTGTCATCTCCAACAGCAACGAGGACCTGAGCTCCGCGGTTAGCTGGAGGTTCCGCTCGGTCCATGCATTCGGCTTCCGGGATGCCCACAATGGGAGGAAAATGGGAACCATTGCCAGCAACTCGGAGAGCACCTATGCAGTCTTTGACGAGGGTGGTGATGAGATCAGTCCTGCCTTTGCGAAAAGCATGGAGAAAATCACATCGGGCATGGAGCCACTGGAGGTGAGGCTAAAGTGCGGCCAAGATGTGGTACTGTCAGCCATCTGCTGTGCCCCTCGCATCAGCTACTTCATCTCCAACGACAAGAAGTTTGGGATCATCTGGGCCAGTGCCGGACGCACGGCAGGCACGGTGACCAACTTTGTTGTGGAACTGCAGTTCCCCAAGCATCGTTGGTCATCAAAGCCAAACCGTAAGTCAGGCATTAGCAGTAGCACCCATGTCAGCGTGGAAGCCAAGTACGGGCGGCATCCAAATTCCAAGAGCCTCAAAGGAGCTTGCAAGGAGTTGAACAAGTCCGTGTCTGTGGAGGCTGCAGAATTGTTGCGTATGGAAGCTGTGAAGATGGTTTATGATGAGCTAACTGCACTTTCAGTACGAGATAAATATGACTGTGAGCAGCTCCACAAGGCCGCAGACAAGCTTGATCAGAAGTGGACGGAGGCTGCTAAGTCACACTCAGACACCCTGTTATCTGGTCTCGATGCGGAGATGCGACAGATGGTGACGAGGCTTCACAACAACTACTTGTGGCTTGAGTACATGCTCTCATGGAAGTCACAACAGCGGTGGCCGCTGCCGCCAATAGCCACAGCCATGGACAGGCGGCAGCAGCGAGCCACGACTGATGAGCCCCTCCTGCGCATGAGAGTCCTGGCCCAGGTCAACGCTATCCCAGAGCCAATCCAAAAGCCCCGACGAGGGCTGCTGCCAGTGCTAGTTGAGGTCACTGTGCCTGTCGAGGGTTTGGCAAAGGCGAAACGCGCCTCCCTCGACCTTGTTGTTGTGCTCGACGTCAGCTGCGAAGCTAGAGCTAACAGGGAGATGAAGAAAAAAAGGCTAGAACTGCTACAGCAGGCTATGAACTTCATTCTAAAGAAGCTTAGCGACAAGGAGGACCGCCTAGCAATCATACATGTGGATCAATCTGGCGATTGCGCCAAGCTGCAGAAGGTATAAATATATGCATGATGCTTGCCATTGATGTAGTGATAGAGATGACTAACAGCGATACCTTGAACATATGTCTATTACCTTGACAACCTCTATTTACATTACCCTTTCAAAAAAAAACCTCTATTTACATTACTTGAACATGCATGTCTGAGTGTGCATGCCATCCTCTGTTACATATAGCCCTCGGAGGTCAAGGTGGATTTTGAGTTCAGAAGGGCGCACCACCACCGAGTCTCCAACACCAATTTATCCAACTATTTGACGGACGCCGTTAAGGTATGCATGCACGACGCAAGTTTTTTTCTGTTCACCTCTACCATACGCTGTTATACTCTGTCCCCATTCTAATGTTTTATTTTCAAAACAAAATAGATCTATTATTATCTTTGAATAGTTCGTGAGAGTATTATCTAGTTAGGTTGTGAACTACTTCGCTTGCCCCTCTATCTAGTTAGTAAACGGAATCTGGCAATGGCATGTATCAAATTAACTATTCCACGACACAATAGATAGATCAAATAAAAGCGACAATTTTGATGTCTAGCCCCTCAAAATACTAGAGGGTAGTAGCAGAGCAACAAGATGTACTCTCCACCATGAATTCGTCCACAGATATTATATATGGAATCATTATTTCAATTTTCTTTTACTCCATGCATGGTCGCAGTTATTGGATGGTCGCGGAGAAGACAATGAGAGGTTGGGTTTGATCATTCTCATCTCCGACGGGGATGACATCCAGAAACCTCAGAGGTGCAACTACACTGTCCACACCTTCGGTCTCCATGGTGCGGGAAACAGCAGGACCATGCATGCCATAGCTACGGACTCCAGCGGCATCTACGCCATCATCAACGACCACCAGGATAAAATCACCGAGACATTCATGGCTTGCATTAGAAAGGTCACTTCTACCATCGCTGTTAATACGAAGGTCAATATCATCTGCAGCAACACCGCCGGAGTGAAGCTATCCGCTATTGAGTCTGGGCAATTCGAGTCCAGCATCGGCGATGACAAAAGGTTTGGTTCCATCTTTGCTGGTGACCTCTATGCCGGTTCGGTGAAGAGATTCGTCGCCTACCTGGAGAAGGGCCAAGGGTACAGCGATTCTATACATTTGTCCAGCTTGCTCCAAGTCAATGTCACGTGGCAGTCTCTACATCATGATGCATCCAGCAGGATGAAGACCAACGGGCTGCAAGCTCAAGTTAAGATTATCGCATCTACTGATCACGTTAAGGACAAAGTTGACGTTATTGTGGACGAAATTACAGATGACGTTGTGGACGAAATTGCCCGCCTTAAAGAGATGGAAATTGTCAGTGCCATTATTGGCAGACACCGACAAAGCAATATAGGGGAGGTTTTGGCGGGCGAGGTGCAGAAGCTACGAAAGGATCTCAGGTTGCATGCTACTGATATACGTGTGCGCCCCAAAGGTTCCAGTTATGAATTCCGAGTTGACGAGGAGAGCCTGGCAAGCCTCAAGACTGACCCGGATGGCTCTCAGTTGTCGTATATACTCTCATGGCTATCATATCAAGGGTTATGTGAAAAGCCACCTTCGGCACCAAGTAGGCGTCGCCAAGACATCAGAGAAAGTTCGCAGCAGGACCAAGAATACATGTCCCCAGAAGAGCAGTGAGCCTGCTGCCTTAACTTCAGCTAAGGATGTGTGTCGTTCCTTGAATCAAATTGACCATGGATGGGATGCATGGTTCACATGGATGGTATAGTCATGAATGAGTTCATCAAATGTCTGATGTTTAGTTGCCAGGATATGTTCATGTTGTCATGTTGATACATGTTTTTGTTTGGTTTTCTCAATTGAATTGTATGAACTGGTAAAGCTTCATGTTTGGCTTTCTAGATAGGTTTTCTGCATTTATGCTGTAACAGAATTGCTACTTTCTAAAGCTATCCTCCCACACCTCTCCTTTCTTCTTCCCCAATTCTCCTCTAGTTCTCTTCTCCAGTTCCTCCAATTTCCCCCCGTCCTACCTACTCTGCTGCTATCAGAAGAGTTCCATCGCATTCTCTTGGCGCAGCGTGCTGCCAACGCTGCTGGCCTTCCCTTCCTTCCACGGCACCAGATCCCAACTAAACATAACTGGTGAGGCAAGATCTGGGAAGAGCAGGATCGATTTTATTTGAATGAGAGAGATCGAGTTGGGATTTGGTAGAGCAGCATGGATCGGCAGAGGAAGAGAGAAACAGGGGATTTTTCCTCGCGCGAATGAACGACAGTGGAGAGCTATTTTCTTTGACGTGGGTCCCTGTGATTCTAGCTGACTTTGATGCTATAAATTTCTCACGCTGCTGCTCTCACAGATTTCGTGCTCAATAGCCAATACTCCGGGTGGGACTGATATATTTTTGTGGCACCACTACCTGTGTGGAGGACAGACCTGATAAACTAGTTGAAACCAAGAGACCTGAAAGCATGGAGCCACGGAAATGTGTTCAAATAAAGCAAACATGACAAAGTACTAGTAGCTTAATACGTAGATGTGCAATGAACTAACATCCGTTGGGAGACCTATTTTTGAATCGGTATTTTTGGGTTTTCCATGTGATTGTGAAACAGATATCTTGCGTTGAGTGCAGTAATAACGAAGTCATTCAACATCCGTTGGGAGACCTATATAGAGATGCAATATGACACAACATAACTGCACAGAGAAAACAAAAACGAAACTGTATTTGGAGATACTACTACATAGGAACCAGAATAGTAGACAATGCAAAACTAAACCTGATCGATAATAGAAGCCTGGAATACAGTGACTACTTAGGACGATTTCTGAAACATTAAGTACCTACCAGTGAATCTACGTACCAAGCTTGACAATCAACTCCTTTACAGCAGGGCAGCTTGTATTCAGATGCTCAAAGCCATCGCTTGCAAGGACAACAGCCAGATTTGCCGGAGAGCTGAGAACGCTAAAGCATGCCTTCTTGAGCCCGTGGCAGCGGTGCTGCTCTGCTAACGCCAAGATAGTTGCCAAATTGGTCGCCTCTATGCAACTGCAAAGTTTGTGCTCGCAGATCAGCTTGAGGCTCTCCAAGTCATACCTGTCTGCCACGACAAGCAGATGTTGAGACATGGCAGTTTGATCTTCCTTGCTCATCTCTGGCAACGAATCGGTGTAGATGAAGAAGAGCAACGCCTTGAAGACGTGCGCCTCCAAGTGTGCTCTGCAACTCATTAACGGAGGAAACTTTGTGCCACCTTCTGATTAAATGCCCTTTTGCCTCAGCTTGTTGGAACTGGATCGGCTTACAAGTTTATGATCAGCTAGATCTCTTCCAGAACCTTTCTTCATGGAAATTCTAATACTCATGTGTTGGACCATCTGGCAAGTAAGGAATGGGCTCATTTTTTATAACAGACTGCCCACTCTTCATCAAGCTAAAAGAGCTTTCAAGTCTGAATTTGCGTTGTTGTTGATACGCGCAAAAAGAAGCTACATCCCTAGGATTGATTTACGGTTAAACAATCTAGTTTAATCTCTCTAGCTTGGTTGATTTTTTTTTCTTTTCTTTCTTTGTATCCTGAATTGTCCCCTCCCCTTTCCCCTCTCTTTCTTAGCTTTGTATTACATGACTCTTCTTTCTTTTAATAAATTTCACCAGTAGGGGCACGCCCCTCCTGTTCAACGTCAAAAAAAAACATGTGCCTCCATGTCGTCTATGCCGACGACGATGCCTGCGGTGGCGTCGCTCTCCTTCATCTGGCCAAAGAGCTCTGCGCAGAACACCGGAGACCTGGCTGCGAGCACGCACCTATGCGCCTTGAACGTCTCGCCGCTGACCTGGAACACCACATCGGCGCCCTTCTCTGTCTGGAGGAGGTCGCCAAGGTGTCGATGAAGGTCTGACGGCGGCGGCAGGGAGACGAAGCTCGTGGTCGGGGCCTTGGCCAGCTCCTCCACGCTGACCTTGTTGATGACGGCGATGTCGCAGCGGACAACGAAAGAGTCGTCCTTCAGATGCCTGGATCTCTCGAGATCTTCCCTCTTGATGAACCTTGGCATGCCCCAGCATTCGGTGCGGCTCTCAGAGGTGATTATTTCTTCTGACGGCAACGACGATGGATCGGAAAAGCATCCTCCTCCACATCGTCGATGAAACGGAAATCATATTGCACTTTCAGCGGTCTGGTGACTATCTCGGTCAGGAAAAGAAAAAGTGATATGTAAGCAGCGGACTCCGATGTTGGGTATGCCCAATAGTCAGCCCACTTGACCCATGCACAACTGGATTCAGGTTCTTTGCCGAGTGCATAAGACACTTGGCAAATGCCAAATTGTACTCGGCAAAGCATTTGCCGAGTGCGGCACTCGGCAAAGAACACACGGCAAAAATTTGATCTACAAAGTCCTCTTTGCCGAGTATCTTTTATCGAGCACTCGGCAAAGGCTTTGCCGAGTACCCCGGGGACACTCAGCAAAGAAAAGCGACCGTCACGGCTCCGGTCCGGTTGCCGAGTGCCAACCCTGCAGGCACTCGGCAAAGATTTTTTATTTTTTTTAAAAACAATTCTTTACCGAGTGCCAACCCGTCAGGCACTCGGCAAAGATTTTTTATTTTTTTTAAAAAAATTTCTTTGCCGAGTGCCAACCCGGAAGGCACTTGGCAAAGAGCTTTTATTTTTTTTTTTGAAAATTTTCTTTGCCGAGTGCCAACCCTACAGGCACTCGGCAAAGTGTTTTTATTTTTTTTAAAAAAATTTCTTTGCCGAGTGCCAGCCATAGGGCACTCGGCAAATGTTTTCCATTTTTTTTTAAAAAATTTCTTTGCCGAGTATCAATCCGGAAGGCACTCGGCAAAGATTTTTTATTTTTTTAAAAAAATTTCTTTGCCGAGTGCCCTATGGATGGCACTCGACAAAGTTTTGAATTTTTTTTAAAAGAAATTCTTTGCCGAGTGTCCTATGGCCGGCACTCGGCAAAGTTTGAATTTTTTTTAAAAAAAATTTCTTTACCGAGTGTTATGGTCACAGCACTCGGCAAAGCTGGAAAATCTGTTTTCTGGTCGCCCATTTTTTCAGCTTTGCCGAGTGCTGTGACCATTGCACTCGACAAAGGGGTCCTTTGCCGAGTAACACTCAGCAAAGTGACCCAAAACGATAAATTTTAATTTTTTTTTACATTCACAAATACATTCATACAAACATATATCACATATATATCTCATCCATCACATAGATATCTCATTCATCCACACATCCATCCGCCCATATCACATCCATCACAATATATATCACATATATAATAATAAGTGCTCAAGTCCATCCAAATAAATCCACAAGTCCATCAAGGTCCAAAGTTCATTACCAAGTGAACAACAAATGTAAAAAATATAACATGCACTCATCTTGGCCACTGCGACTGTGGTGAAGGCCCAGATGAATCATTCGGAGGTGCATGAGGTGGATTATTCAAACCACTGTCAGATAGAGACTGCACAAAGAAGAAAAGATTGCATGTGAGATAAGATTATTTTGATAGCTAATCTAGGACGATAGAGGCCATACAAGCAAAGCACAAGCGAAAATAAAAAACTTTGATACTCATAGGAGTAGCTGCAGCTGCAAGACGCAGAGGCGGAGGTGGAACCAATAGCCCAGGTGGCAGAAACAAGCCCATACGTTGCCCAAGCCCTTGTAGGAACTCCGTAATGTCCATCAGCCTCTGCGCCTGGGCGTGCCGCTCGGCCCACTCGGCCTCCAGCTGGGCCCCCAGCTCCTAACGTTCCTTCATTTCTTGTTCCAGCCGGGCCTGCAATATTTCACTCCAATGTTTCAGTAATGCAAAGCTAATTAAGGTGTGTAAAGATCAATGTATGACGAGTAAAACAAGAATAACCTCAAGTGCGTCGACCCGGTGCTGTGCAGCGGTCGGCCGTGTGCGAATGGCCGGGCTCTCGCTCGTGCTCCGTGCTCGGATCTGGGAGAGAGAGGGAGTAGAGGCCGTGTCGATGATGCCGTCGCCAAGCCAGAACCGCCCATGCATCTTGCCTTGCCCCGCCCTCATGATGGCCTCTCCATCGAAGTCCTGGGTGCTTGGATCGTGGTCTGA
This sequence comes from Miscanthus floridulus, assembly GCF_019320115.1. Classification (NCBI taxonomy): domain Eukaryota; kingdom Viridiplantae; phylum Streptophyta; class Magnoliopsida; order Poales; family Poaceae; genus Miscanthus; species Miscanthus floridulus. Next base: position 2,675,994 of record NC_089591.1, on the reverse strand, counting down.
CCCATGGAGCAACCTCGCCACCTTAGTGTACTCATTGATGCGGGAGTGGACGCTCGGGTTCATGTATGCCTCGGACGGGTCATCCAGGTTGAAGGAGACGTCGGACGTCGCCTTGCCCTTGTGGGCCATACACCATGCCTGGAAGTCCGAGCAAGCCTGGCCACTATGTGACGCTGACTGCGAGAAAGACAGCACTAATGATTAGAAATCAGGCAGAACTGAGCGTGACAATAGATAAATCAATTCGCGTACCCATGCTTGTTTGTATCCGGCGAGGTTGCGGCTGCCTTGATGGTGTGTCGGACCTTGCATCAGCAAACGACGGTCCCAAACATCCCTGTGCATCTTGAGGTACTCCTCCGTGAACCACCTCTCCACCATCATCGCCCAGCACTCGAGATACGCTTGGCACCACCAGGGAATCATCTACACGTCATCAAGTATTAGACATATAAGAAGATCAAATTAAACCAACTTAATCTCAAAACGAATCAATATTGATGTTCTTCATTTACCTCAAGGTACTGCTCCCGAGTCAGCTGCATCTCTCTTGCGTCTTTCTTGGTTTTCCTCTCTCCAAGCTTCGACCCATAGTAGGTTACGATGGCCTAGATGCGCACCTCGTGATGCATGTCGGTGACGAGTTTTTTACATGCTTTGGTAGTCACCTGCTCTGCCTTGGCCTCAAATCCCTCCTCGCATCTGTAATAAGTCTGCATACAAAAGCAATGTATCCATTCATTATTTCAAGAAAAGTCCAATGAATGCGACGTATTGAGCAATGTTGTGCGAGGGAGACTTACCCAAAACTCTGCCTTCACCCGCGCCGCCTTGTTGGGGTACTCTGCATCGGAGGCGACGATGTAGTGGTCAAACGAGTAGGCCAGCTCTGTCTTTGATGCGTACGTGACAATGCCGGGGAAGTGTTGCTTGCACAGAAGACCCAGGATGTCGTTGACTAGCCGTGCGCTACCACCCGACACAACCACCCAGTTCCTACACAAGTGATTAAGAAAAATTATTAGTTTTTTCATCATATCATATGAAGTAGTGGTGATAACATATACAGTTACTTACTTGTGTCCTTCGGGGCGAATCACTAGGCGTTGGTGAGGAAGAGGAACCTGAGGGAGGCTCGCGGGACCTCGCAAGTAGACACTCGAAGAGGAGTTGGAAGAAGCAGAACCCGTGCCTACCGCCTCCCCCCCTCCTCCTCCTCCTCCTCCTTCATCTGCCGAACCAGCTCCTCGTCTGACTTGTCCACGGGCGCCACCTCCTCCTGCAGCTGGCGGTCCTCCTCACGTGGCGTGGGAGGAGACGGTCCCCTCCTGCGGCTAGCGGTCCTCCTCCTCCTCCTGTCCAATCCCTCTGCCGCCCCCTCCACCCCCTCCTGCGGTCGGCGTGGTCTTTGGTAAATCGAGCTCACGGACCTATGACGGTCGCCCGCCATCTTTGTTCAATCACCTACAATAAAAAAGAAAAACAAGACGTAATTAGAAATAGGTGCAAAAATGAACAAAACATAATTACAAAAAACATAGCAATACATGTATTAGAAATATATGCAAAAATGAACAAAACATAATTACAAAAAACATAGTATTACATGTATTAGAAATAATCTTCATGATTGAGATTAGTTGGATCATAGGTCTCGTCATCACTATCAACATTGTCCAACTCATCAACACTATCCGAAGGAGGAATGTTGTCTTCATTGTCATTGCCTAAATGTAATCGCTCAAGAATTTGTATGTCCTTCAGATTTCGCACCTTGTCTCCAGCGTCCTCATCATCATCCCTTTCATTGTCTACTTCCATTCCTATCTCTTCAGTTAAGTCTATGTCAAACCTCCCTTGTAGCCCCTCTTCTTGATAGAACTCTCCATCATATGTGTTTGGGTTGAAGTTGTAATCTTCATCGTTTAGGACAGGTAGTTTACCGTGTGGCGATACCTTGTGCACAATAGACCAACCCTTAAGATGCTCGGCGTCTTTGCACGCGTATGACGTATAATAAACCTGGACGGCCTGTTGAGCCACAATGTAGACATCTTTTCCTGGATAAACAGAATCCTATCGAATCTCGACTAGCCCAAGCTTAGGGGTCCGTCTCGTTACACTAGGATGAAACCAGTGGCATTTGAATATGACAGGAGTAAGAGGTTTGGAACCATAAAATGATAGTTCGTAGATTTCTTCAATTCTTCCATAATAGTCGAATCCATCAGTGCCGGGCGTAACAACTCCGCTGTTTGTGGTTTGTCGATTGGGCCGACTCTGCTCATAGCTTGCTGTGTCAAAATGATATCCATTCATGTCATAACCGGTAAATGACTTGACCCTAATGGCACAGCTGTTTATAACCTGTCTCAACTCATCACTTATAGGCGCATCAGTTTGGGCTTTCTGTTTGAACCAACAAATGAAATCGGGGCTCCCTAGTCCCGCACCCCGTGAAAGAAGGGTATCATTTTCTTGCGGGGTAGGTTGCCTTGATCCATGCCAGGATTGACAAAGAAATTCCCTGTACCAACGAGAAACAAGGGGGTTGGACGAAGAAACAAGGACATATGGCGAAATGAAACAAGTTCGTTCAGAACTTACCCAATGAACAGTTGCACCTCGATAAGGTTGGTCAACACATATAGCATGATACTGCGCCACTCTTCATTTTTCAATTGCTTAGTGGTCGATGCACTTGCGCTTCCGAGTTGCCCTTAGAAAAGGCTGAGGTTCGATTCATTTTCGCCAGCATTGTAACGAGGGGGTGGATTATAAATGTTAGGAAGTTTCTCAGTGTAGTATTTCTCTGTGAAGTTCGACACCTCCTCTAGAATGTATGCCTCTGCAATGGAAGCCTCAATTCTAGCTTTATTTCTACATTTTTTGCGAAGAGTCTTCAGACATCTCTCGATTGGATAGCACCAACGGTTCTGCACGGCCCCCCCATCCGTGCCTCATACGGGAGGTGCACAATCAAATGCTACATCGACAAGAAGCAGGCGGGTGGAAAGATCTTCTCCAACTTACAGAGCAACACGGGTGCCGCTTTTTTCAAGTCATCAATGATGGTCCGAGAGAGCTCCTTGGCACAAAGTTGGCGGAATAAGTAGCTCAACTCTGCCAGCACTTGCCAGACATGCTCCTGGACATAGCCTCGAACCATCACCGGAAGAAGCCGCTCAATCCATATGTGGTAGTCATGACTCTTCATCCTGTTGACTCATAGAGTGCCTAAGTTAACTCCCCTCTTTAGATTCGCTGCATACCCATCAGGGAACATTAGCTTCTTGATCCATTCAAGTACTTCCCTCCTTTGGTCCTTTTTCAAGACGAAATCGGCCTTAGACCTTCTCCAGGTCTTGCCACGACTAGGAGGTTGCATCTCTTGATTTGGTCTATTGCACAACGTTGCCAGGTCCACTCTAGCCTTTGGGTTGTCCTTAGACTTTTCAGTGTCCATGAGTGTTGCCCAAAGTGCCTCGGCGACATTCTTTTCAGTGTGCATTACATCAATGTTATGTGGTAGAAGAAGGTCATCGAAATATGGGAGCCTCGTCATGCCCGAGATATGAGTCCACATATGCTGCTCACCATATCCCACAAAACCACCTTTTTCATTGGGCACGAGAGCACCTATCTGAGCATGAACCTCAGCACCAGTCATCATCCACTGATGCAGGGTTTGTCACTTTGACACCTTTCGTAAAGTTCTTGATGTCTTGTCTGAATGGATGATCAAGAGGTAGGAATTGACGATGTCTGTAGAATGACGAATACTTGCCACCCTTCTGCAACCAAATAAACCTCACACCTTCCTTGCATATTGGGTATGGGAACTTCCCGTGAACACACCAGGCGCAGAATATCCCATACGCCAGGAAGTCATGCAGGGAGTAGTGGTACCAAACGTGTATTTTGAAGGTTGTCTTTGTAGCTCAATCGTATGTCCATACCCCTTCGTCCCAAGCACGGACCAATTCATCAAACACGGGCTCCATGAACACACCCATATTACTCCCTAGGTGTCCAGGAATTATCAACCACAAGAATATGTTATGTCGTTGAAAGAAGACACCGGGGGGAGATTAAGGGGGATAACAAAGACAGACCAACATGTGTATGAGGCAACCATCATATGATATCACGACATCTCACATGTAGAGATGTCCTGGTTTGTAAGCATCATACATGACAATATGCATGAAATCTTCTGAAATTTTTATCATAGCCTCCACATATGATATCACGACATCTCAACAAGTTTCATGATTTTCGGACTTCGTTTGCTTTTTATAGAATTTAAAAACACTTCACACGCAATTTTGCGGACATGTTTTGTGAACAAGATGTCCGAAATTTTGGGTCCGTTCATGGATACGGCCTCTCACAACACTCACTAACATGACTATCAATTTTTGAATCATTAAATTTCATTATTCGTACCACGTGCAGTTCAAATTTCTATTTTTCGAAAAAATTCAAGTAAACGAAATAAAGTAACTAAATATATCAAAAAGCCACAAAAAATCCTCAAATTGTAACTAGGAGTTCCTGGTGCTTTAAAAGGGCTGCACAAAAAAAATTGGAGACCAAAAACAAAAAAAATAAAAAAAACTTTGCCGAGTGCCGGGGCATGGCACTCGGCAAAGGGTGTCTTTGCCGAGTGCCAGGCATAAGGCACTCGGCAAAGAGCGTTTTAAATTTTTTTTAAAAAAATCCTCTTTGCCGTGTGCATCCACCGGAGCACTCGGCAAAGAAATTATAAAAAAAAATAAATCTTTGCCGAGTGCCGTGCCAGGGGCATTCGACAAAGTATTTTTTAAAAAAAAATTCTTTGCCGAGTGCCAGATCTGAGACACTCAGCAAAGAATTAAAAAAATTAAATCTTTGCCGAGTGCCAGATCTGGGGCACTCAGCAAAGAAATTTTAAAAAAAAATCAAATCTTTGCCGAGTGCCTAACACAGGCACTCGGCAAAGAAGGCCGTGACCGAACACCGTTTCGCGGGCAGCCTATGCCGAGTGTAGAGATTTTGCCGAGAGTCTGGCACTCGGCAAAGAAGTTCTTTGCCGAGTGCCCGGCATTCGGCAAAGAACTCTTTGCCGAGTGCAATTCTTTGCCGAGTGCTCGATTTTTGACACTCGACAAAGAATTTTGCACTCGGCAAAGTCTCTGTTTCCAGTAGTGATGAGGCTGGCCTATTAGCAACTCATATAAATGCTAATCACCGGCCAGGAAGCAATTAACCCTAAGAAGAGATAGCCTCCACGTTCGTGAGAGCCTGGCCGCCGCCCTTGTGCTCGTGCGTGAGGACAGGAGGCTGCTGCAAAGGCTCTTGCAGTGGTGTTGCATCTGCTGCAGTCCAAATGCGTCGACGAGCGCTAGCACGGTACATCATCGCCGTTCTCCTCTCCACACTTGTGGATGTCTGTAAAGGTGTCGCTGAGTTGCGCACTATATCACGCCGTACAACTATTTTCTCGACGTCGACTACATCGACTATGCGCGTTCCGCTAGGTCTTCCACTGAATCACGCGTTGGAAAGATATAATCTATGATCATATACATGCAAATGATCCTGTTTTACGTGGTATTTATTTTGTGCTAGCGAGTAGCCATCCACGTATCCTGCATCCAAGTCATCTCCATTGGGATAGTAGCGGATGTACCAGCTGTGACCGGCCACTGTGAAAGTGTGGGACTTGATGGATTGTCCGGTTGGCATTGCCTTTGTGCGGGAGTAGCCATCGATCTTGAGAATGTGGAAGCCTCTTGAGGCGGATGCGACTATGGCAGAGGCGGGCCGTGCTAGCTTGCTACTGCTGGCAGCAGTGGACGACATGGCTGGGCTGGCTCTCTCTCGGTCGCACGAGTTGAGATGGAAATCAGAAAAATGGATCGGAAGGAGACGAGGATGAGTCACTGATGAGGCACTCATGGTCATGGCTGCCTGGCTGGCTTGCAGAGCAACGTCACGGTGTGTGGCAGGCTGCCAGGCAGAAGTGGAGGGAGTGTTTGGTTCCTCCTCCAAGCTAACCGGGCAGAAGGGGAGGGAGTGTTTGGTTCCTCCTTAGCTATCCTGTCGCATTGGGTGTTTGACATTAATTTAAAGTATTAAATATATATCAATTATAAAACTAATTATATAGATAGAGATAAATTTATGAGATGAATCTATTAAGCCTAATTAATTTATGATTTAATAATATGGTGCTACAGTAAATATATGCTAATAATGGATTAATTAGGCTTAAGAGATTCATCTCGTGAATTAGTCTCCACCTGTGTAATTAATTTTTGTTTACACTAAATTTTAGAAGAAGAGTCGCAAGGAACTCGAAAGCCTCCAAGATCATGTCAACAGAAAATCAATTGCGTGTAGATCAAAATCAGCTGATTCGAATGTAGCACTGGAATCGGCTTTCTTCAGGCAACGCTGGCAGATAATGACAAAGGCTACGATCGGCGCCAGGACGAGACATGATGGACTCTATAAAAGGAGAAAGATTAGAGTCCAAGTTATCTTAAATTAGGAATATTTTATCGTAGGGCCAAAGATTGTGATGAGTCGTGCTTAGACAGGAGTCATGCGTAGGTCCCGGGTATAAATATCAAATCCGGCTATTGTAAAGAACACACAATCAATCAAATAACAGCTATTTACTTTTTTCGGCTCCGGCCACCCCTTAGGAGTAGGAGTAGAGTAGATCTCGGTGAGTTCTTCAACAAGTACGGCTGCATCGATCCGGTTGACCTCTACTACTTGTCTGTAAGTACCGTCATGGCTCATACCTCGGTTCGTACGGTTGCATCGATCCAGTCGACCTTCACTGCGACTCTGGTATGAGATAGTTATCGACTCTTGTCTAGTTCAAGTACGGCTGCATCGATCCGGTCGACCTCCACTGCTCGAATTAGATCAAGGTCAAGTTATCGGCTCTATCTAAGGGTGGCGTTCCTTCGGATAGATTCTTTAAGTTACCGATATTGCTTATTGCTTTTATTATTTATTTAATTATAACAATATCACTTCGCCCGATTGGGATTGATCTAGATCGGTCTTATATCCTTTTTAACCCATCGTTTGTTGATCTAAAATTTAATCTAATCTGCACTTTAAATGAGGAATTATGTTTTATCGGCTGTTTTATATCAATCTTGATCATACATAGCGTGCGGATAAGGCGTATCTGATTTTGAGTAGATCTATTGGTTAGTGAAAACCGTTTCATGGCCTGTTATCATGACCTGTGTGATTCTACCTCACACCCCACTATTAGAACCGTGGAGTGGGGATCGTTATTTGGTAGATCTGTTCCTAAGAGGGCATGACCTTAACTGTGCGCTATGTCTGAATCGACTATTTTAGCCGATATCGAGCTCTTTCACGAACAGTTCACATCATGAAATCGTTGAAGTAGCAATAGGTTGAAAGATGTGTTAGCCCCACGATCTTATTATTGTATTACGGCCTGCATGATTCTGCCTCATGCCCCACTGATATTTGTAATAAGTTAGGGTCGTTGAGTCTATTGTTGTTTCTACGGCCTGCATGATTCTGCCTTATGCCCCACTAGTCAAAGCGATAGATGAGATCTAATATGTTCATTAGATTTATTTCTATTAAACGGTTGAATGATGATGAACTGTTTCTTTCATAAAAGGAGTTCGGTTACTTGCAGTCGTTGGCTTAGCATGAATTAATTACTATTGATATCCTTTTGCCATTGACTAATATCTATCTAAACTATGATATTCATCCAAAATGATAACCGGTTCTTCTTACACAACCCCATGAGCTTTAATCGATTTATTCTTATGAATATGCCAGAATTGACTATTTAGTCGATCTCTTTTCATATCGGCTCTTAGAGCCGCACATTCGGGACTATCTAGCAACACTGGCATGTTCCGCCCTTAATTACTGATAAACTTTCTCTCCTTGTCAATTGCAGGGTCAAATTGACTGACACGTCTCAGGAGGAGTGCGCAGGATCGACCATCCCCACGCTGAAGCTATGCGGATCCTCACCTCTATCGAGCGGACCCTTCCGACTTGCCCGTGTGTCCTCGGCACGGGACAAAATTTTGTGTCGACATGCGTTTCTGGCACGCTCGGTGGGACCCCACAATCGTCATAGCGGCTCACAACAACAACGACATCCTTATGATACATTACGAAGATCTACCTGATGGAGATAAAGGTGTCATTAGCAAAGCTACAGAAGAGTTTCAAAACAAATGTTTGTTGTCCTACACCAAAACACGTGACAACACAATTGTTCTGAATTTTCCACTACCAAGAGTTCTACTGCATGGGCAGACAGATACAACTGAAGCTGAAGACAGGCATTTCTTTACGGAGGTTGTAGACAAATCTATTCATGATGCCATATCAAGCCAAAATGAAGTTTTCTTGGACACATTCCACAACACCATGAAAGAAGCGATTCATGGGTGTTCAGTTGGTCAAGCTGGGCTGGCTTATTACAACATTCCAGATCCATCGACGCAAGGGACTAATCAAGTCGGTACCAGCCATCAAGAAAGCAGCACCAGCTGGTAATGGTGACGTCCGGGCAGTTTAGGGTTCATCTTAACAGACTCAAGGAACTACAACAAATTAGATACAGTACAATCCTAAACCATCAGTCCAGCATGTGCAACAGGCAGCGGGGCAAGGTCTGAACCAGGTGATCAATTTTGGCACATCAGGCCACATATCGTTGTTGGCTCAAAAATAGCACCATCAGTGCAAAGGATCCGTAGAGATATAGATCCTTATGTCTATAATCAGAGACTTCGAGTAGCAAGCCAGCAAAGAATCCAGCAGATAGAGATTCCACAAGGATATCACTATAGATCAGACTATAATACCTTTTACATGATTTGAAATCCAGGATATCAAGGCACACGGGGTTTCAATCCACAGGTGGGTCAGCAAGTACAGAGAAATCCAAATTCAAATGCTGATGAGTTGCTGCTGAAGGTGACCGAGATGATAAAAAATCAGTTTGGTCTGAAGCCAAAAGGGCTTACCTTTTTGTACAAACGCCCATATCCAGAATAGTATGATTTGGTTGCTCTTCCCACAAATTACAAGCTCCCAGAATTTGCTAAGTTCACTGGCCAAGACAGTACAAGCACGATAGAACATGTCAGTCGGTATCTTACACAATTAGGCGAAGCATCAGTTGAGGATGCCCATCAAGTTTGTTTATTCTCTTTATCCCTATCGGGGCCAGCCTTCACATAGTTTTCATCACTACCAGTCAATTCCATTATCAATTGGGTTGACCTAGAGAAGAAGTTTCATAAATATTTTTACATTGGGACTAGAGAAAAGAAGATTACCGATCTGACAGCTATAAGACAGAAGACTAATGAATCGGGCACTGAGTTTCTTTAGAGGTTCTGAGAGACTAGGAACTTGTGCTTCTCCTTAAACTTGGCTGATGATCAACTAGCTGCTTTAGCTATTTAAGGAATGCTGCCAATGTGGAAAGAAAAGCTACTGGGACAAGATTTTGACAACTTGGATCAATTGGCTCAACGAGTGGTAGTGCTCAATAGCCAATTCTAGAGTATGCGTAGAGATACCCGATTTCACAAAAGTACCACAGTGCCCGAGGCTTACAATCCATACTCAGTCGATGACGGCTATAAAGATGAAGAAGAAGAGGTTGCTGTGGCTGAATGGAATTGGGGCAAGAAAACAGTAATGGTGCCAAATCCTTGGGGAAGAGGAGTCGAGGAGAGCTATGACTTTAATGTCATCAAATCAGATAAGCTCTTTGATTTCTTGCTTGAGAAGGGGCAAATCAAACTACCCGATGGTCATGTTATGTTACCCCCTGATCAGTTGAAGAATAAGTTCTGCAAGTTCCATAACACTATTCTCATTCTACTAATGAATGTAGAATCTTCTGGCGGCATATACAGAGGGCTATTCAACAAGAGAGACTCAAATTTTATATGCCTTGGGAAATAAAAGTTGATGATAATCCTTTCCCAGGAAATCAAAACATGGTTGATGCTGGGCTACTCAAAGGAAAGACTAAGGTCCTAACATCAACCAAATCAAAAGAAGCTGGAACAGTCGATCCCAAGATGCAAATATCGGCCGACGAATACAGGGAAATGAAGAGACGTCATGATGAGCAAAAGAGCCGATATGAGCAGGGAGGAACATCAAAAGCAGAGACGACAAAGCCATGAGTTATATCTCAGATTTTGTTGAATAAGTGGCAGTGACAGATGGAAAAGGATTATCAGTGTTGGTTAAAGGATCAAGAATACCAGCGTCAACTGGAAAGAGAAAGGTATTGATGAGGACATGACACCCATGCATATGACCATGTTTGGCGCATGGTATGGAGGGGTAGAAGGCCAGCAAGGGTGTCCAAGTCAAGAAGGAGGCCCGAGGCTAATTCGGTTCGAGTCCCCGAGGTGGAGACCCAAAGCAACTCAAGTTCGAGACTGCCTCGGCCTTCAGGACCAGTCTGCCTTAAACTGGTCACCCAGGACTCATCCAGACTCTGTTTTTTATGATCCACATATGGTTGGAAAGCTAATTTGATAAGGAAGCCAATCCAAGTGGTCTCACATGAAAATGCCTTCAGAATCAACGGGAATCGTCAAAATAATTCAGCATCCAGAATCTGCCAGGGTGCTACGACACCGTATTTTGATCTGTTGGACCGTGTATCATGTTTGGGCCCATTATGGGGCGTGTCCAGGGTAGGCGACAACCCAAAGACCTTTATAATCATACGCCACTACCGCCATTTGGTTTTGGGTTTTGCTTAGATTAATCTGTCAAGAACAGTTTCGCCGTTCATCGATTTGTGAGACCCCAACTTCATGAGATTAATCATTTATCTACAATTTGGTTGCTTTCTTTCTTGTTCTTGCTTGTGTTCTTCGTTGCGTAGGTAGGGATTAGCCTTCTTGGTGAGCTCAACTGGATTCGTGTCTCGGTTGATAACCAGAGGAGTTGTGGTGCTAAGATTGTAGGGTTCGATCTTTCGATCTGAAGTCAGATCGGTGTGTCATTCTCTGCCACAACGATAGTTACCACTACCTGATGGAAGATCGGGACCCCATTCCTATGACTGCTCCTGAAGGCTGAGGCAGACTCAAAATTGAGTTGCTTTGGGCCTCCACCTCAGGAACTCAAACCGAATTAGCCTCAGGCCTCCTTCTTGACTTGGACACCCTTGCTGGCCTCCTATCCCTCCATACCATGCGCCAAACATGGTCATATGCATGGGTGTCATGTTCTCATTAGGTATGAAAGGAAACAAGCTGAATCACATTGGAATTGTCCTTTCTTCAGACATTGCTGGAATAAAGGTTTGAAGTTACCTACCAGACATGACTGTCCAGAATGCAGCAATCAGTATTAGGAGTTCAGGCAATCTCAAACCAACCGCTGGTCTATCTGTACTCAAGATGCATATCATCATAATAACATGGATCGGCGCTTAAAAAATGGAAGTGTTCATGATCGGCTTGGAAAGCGAATTGTTGACCAAAACTAGGCTGATCATGGAGAAGAAGGTAACGAAGGAAAATATGTTTGGCAGGAAGGCCAATGGTGTCCAGAAGGTTTAACAAGAAGCCAGAAGAGAAGGGTGCAACGCCTAAGGAATAAAGAGATAGAACAGGCTCAGGCATCTAGAAAACCTCAAGTATGGTGTACTAAGCAAATAGTCGATAGAAAGCAACCATCGGCTAATATCCAAATGACTTTTTCTGTTGCCATTAGAGTTCAGAGCTCTGGTAGATCAAGAAGTTTATTCGGATTTTGATGAATCGGAGTATGAGGAGATAGTTGCCAAGTTGACAGTTGTACAACATGTAATATTTGACAAACCAGTCAAGCATCGGCACTTAAAAGCTTTATATATGAAAGGTCTTGTTGATGGAAAGCCAATGAACAAGATGTTAGTGGATGGAGGTGCTTCTGTCAATCTTATGCCTTACACCACTTTTCGTAAACTTGGCAAGGGACTAGAAGATCTGATGGAGAATGACACGATGCTTAAGGATTTTGGAGGTAATGCATCTAAGACCCGAGGTGCACTAAACGTCGAACTGACAATTGGGAGTAAGACTCTGCTCACCACATTCTTCGTCATCGATGGAAAGGGTCGTACAGTTTGCTCCTTGGCCGTGATTGGATTCATGCGAACTATTGTGTACCATCGACCATGCATTAGTGTTTGATTCAATGGCATGGAGATGATGTCGAGCTAGTTTGGGCTAATGAATCTATGAGCATCGCAACAGCCGATCCAGTCTTCTAGGAACTAGGAGACTTCGAATGCTTTTCTGACAAGTTATGGGAAGGAGGCTTCATTAAGATCAGCAATGAAAGCAATAGTCGATGCAAGCAATTGGCTCTGAGAGTCTATTTTAGTAGAAAGGTCATGGCTTCACGTCGGCCATTGGATAAAAAGAAAAATAAGCATTGAGTCCGAGAGATGGGTTTAGGGCGACGTATGTGGATGCTGAGTCTAATTGTAAGTGCGGTTCAGAGTTAATGGATTTCTTAAAGAAGTTCTATTTCGCTTAATAGGATGCTTGACCTAGGTTTATTAATCATTTGACCTTTGACATGAAAAGTTCTATGGGACATTATCCTAACATCTGGTCAACATTTGATAGTCGATTTGTTCTCGGCTCTAATAGCCGGTACCAGAAACGTATCGCCTCTAGTTCAAAAAATGAAAATCTTCAAAGACAACAAAAGCTGATACGATATGTATCGCCTATAGAGCAAAAACGAAAACAAAGAAAGTCATACACAAGGACATAGTACTGAGACACATTCATGAAAAGAATAGGAGTCTTTGTTCATCGGATTACCCTAGATACAATCTAATCAAAGACCTTGTTCACCACATCCTGGGCGGATGTGATGTCTACTATGGCCTCTGCTGCCATAACAAATTCTTTGAGCAGGTCCTCATGTTCCTTAGGGCCATTGCCCATTGGAAAACCAGTCTCCATGGCATGGAGCTTGTACCCAGTTTGGACTTGTGCCGCAGTCAGTGCCACCGTCACGCCGTGGTGAATGTCGTGGAGGGCAATCTCCTGAACACGGGCTGGGATGTCTTGGAGATGAGCGGCAATGGGAGAACCTCAAGCATTGACGGTGTCCATGACCGCATTCGCCACCAGTTGGAGAGACTCCAACTGCACCATCAGGGCTCACAATCACAAGAACAAAAGGACTATCAAGATAAAGATAATGGAAATCAAAATGAGGCATTCCTGGAATTCATCTTACCCGCCACCATGGCGTCAGACTCAGCCAGCTGCGCTCAGACAGCGCTAGCCTCCTCCTCAGCTGCGTGAAGGGTGGCATGAGAGACCCCGAGGTGAATCTCAAGTTGGTCGTTCTCCCAAGTTGCCTCAGAATAATGATTCTGAGCCATCCTCCACTCATGAAGGTAGCGCCAGACGTCGTCACCATTGTAGGAGTCTGAGGAATCTGATGATGAGGCCAGCACAGAAGATGCGGCGTTAGAGGGCCACTGGCCCTGGGGAGAGGACGAAGACTGTCATTCACAACAAACCTTTAGGCGAGTTAGAACAGTTCATCATCATAAACATGCAATGTCAATCTCACCTCATGCGTCGGAGACACTAGTTCATCGACATGTTCTCCTCTAGGATCTCCTCCACCACGCGCTTGCCTCGGTTGTCCTCGCCATGAAAAGTGATTGGATCTATGGAAGGGAAAAAGAAAACCGCTACAGGGTTTCGGTAGGCAGAGAAGAGCAAAGGAACAATTATGAGTGGAGATGTGTTCGAGGCCAAAGCCATCGGTTGGTATTTGAAGACATGAAGTGAAGAGGTGGGCGCATTGGGGTGCACAAAAGGCAACCACAATTAATGGAAGACGAAGCGCCACTTCACCAATGCCGATGGGAATACGGCATTGGGTAGCTAAGGGCAAGAGATCGAAGGGTTCTCTTAATAAAAGCCATGTTTTTAGACTTAATTGGATTAAGATTAGAAGTCTAGGTTGGCTATATCAAATTGGCTCTTTAGCCGAAACAAGAAGCGTAATTAAATAATGGAGAGTATGATCGATTCTACACAAGATACGTGGTGACATGCAGATTTCAAGTCTAGAACATCATGGATTGCTCTCAACATTTCTAGTTGAATAGCATCAGCTCCCATGATCTGTTGTTTGCCTTCTTCGGCTGATCCAGGGATGCTCTCAAGGATGTACTTATGATGGTCAATGACAATAAGACTCCAGAGAAAACTAGGGATGGATTACCCTTGATGGCCAAGAGCAAGATAGCCGGTATGGTTGCCTAATCGGGAGAGACCTTATCAGATCAAACGTTGTACGCCTGGTAATATTTACATTTTGGAGACACCAAGAGGAGAAAAGGAATTCGGCAGAGCAATCAAATGGGGAATATTTAAAGGAATATTACCCTAATGTTTGGATTAATACTTGATAACCAATTTGCTCGGCTATCAGCTCTAATAGCCGATACCAGAAGGATATCACTTCTAGTGCGAAGATAAACCCAGAGGGGTAAAAGCCGATACGATGTGTATCGCCCGTAGGAGCGAGGCAGACACGGACAAAGCGGTGCATAAAGTAAAAGGAAAATCATTGGAGATTTGGGAATTGTCTACTAATATCACTTATTACCAGCTACAGACCAGAAGACACTTTGTTTACTATATCATCGGCCTGGGAGGTCAGAGCTACAGAGTTGGCGGCGTCAAAGAAATCCTCGACCAGGCGCTCATAATCTCTAGGGTATCTGGTGGCTGGAGGTCCACGGGCAGGAAGCCAACAACATGGAAGATCATGGCTAGAGTGAACTTGCACAGCAGCCAACACCATGGCAGCACCATGATGAACGCCATGAAGAGCGACTTCTCTGACATGGTTCGGGATGTCATGCAAGTGAACCATCGGAACGACGCCCCTGGCATTGACAAATCCCACCACATGATCTGCAGCTAAATGAAAGCTTTCTAGCTGAGCTGATAGATCTAAAGGATTTAAGGAAGAGATGATCAGGATCTTGGAGGCAAAAGTTAGGAAGAAACAGAAGATTATGGAAAATGTCTCACCAGCAATTCTAGCTTTAGCCTTGGCCAGCCTCTCCCGCATCGAGTTGGCCTCAGGGGGTGATCGGCCCTGAACTATGGCCAGAGCCGACTCCGCAATAGAGAGACAGTCGACAAGTTTCTCGCGCGGTCCGTTCGATGAAAGCGATCAGGTCATTGTTATCTCTTGGCCTCCTCGGATAGCGGGGGAGCTGGCGATGAATGGGTACTGAGGATGACCCCAAAGGATGAGCAGAGTCGTCCCTCTGCTCTAGAACGACAGGAGCATCGCGAGGTGCACCATCTTGACGATGGATGCGCTGGCACGATGATGTAGATCCATCGAGAGCCTCCTCAGTAGACCTCTTGTTGTTCTCCATGATCTCAAACCTATAGAAAAGAAGGAACTATACTAAGGATGCAGAAGGTTTGAAATGAAGTGGGTTATTTTTTGATCCCCAGCCGTGGCCCGTATATATAGCCTAGGAAGGCAAGGAGATAGGTTTCACCGAAGGTGTGAAATTGAAATCAGATACAGAAACAGATCGACACACTAGAAGTTTAGGGGACAGATGATGAAGAAATAACAGATTGAGACTTATTACTTCCCCAAATTACAAAATATCATGGGAGAACTTGCATTGACCAGAGACCGACCCACCAAGGCTTCTATGGATCGAAGGGAGTCTGGGTCCCCACAAGGCCGAAAGTCATCATGAACCAAGTCACGTCGGCCCATTGATAAAATTATGCTAGGAGAAGGGGAAAGGCAGCCCACCTAACAGATGCCCAGCTGATTTCTCAGAGACTAGGAAATAGTGGGAAAGAAGCCTATGGCTTTCCCGGTGGGCATTTGGTGGAACGAACGAGGGAAAGGTGTCCACACATTTTAGCCCTTCCAAACACTAGAACAACTCTACGAGCATGGTGAGAAGACACAGGTGATATCACAAGACTTCTTCTAGCCGCAGTAGCTGATCCTGTTGCTTGACAAGGCGCTAGAATGGGCGACACAATCACCCTATGCATAAGAATTCTTCTAACCGCTCAAGATCTTTATAATCAAAAGGATAGCCCATGGAGGGTCCGGCAGAGTCGAAAGCACTCGAGGGGGCAGATAGAAGAGAAACATGGCTGAATTGTTGAGTTGCTCTCGCCAAAGTCGGATAGACATTTTATAGCCGGCCTAGAAAGATGAATCCAAGTGCCTGTGAAGCAATGATGCTCTCATAAAAAGTTTTGAAGCATAGGCTCATGAGTTGACATAGACGATGATAAATGATAGACCCTAGATCAAGATTCTCTACCCGTTACTATAGACCTATCGAGGATACAGATGCAATAATTTTGGGATAAAATTACTTTTATCCCAAAATTGGGGGATGTGTTTACACCAAAGTTTAGAAGAAGAGTCGTAAGGAACTCGAAAGCCCCCAAGATCATATCAGCAGGGAATCAATTGCGTGCGGATCAGAATCAGCTGATTTGAATGCAGCACTAGAATCGACTTTCTTCAGGCAGCGCTGGCAGATAATGACAAAGGCTACGATCGGCGCCAGGATGACACATGATGGACCCTACAAAAGGGGAAAGATTAGAGTCCAAGTTATCTTAAATTAGAAATGTTTTCTCTTAGAGCCAAAGATTGTGATGAGTCATGCTTAGACAGGAGTCATGCATAGGTCCTGGGTATAAATATCAAACCCCAGCTATTGTAAAGAACATACAATCAATCAAATATCAGTTATTTACTTTTTTTGGCTCCAGCCCCCCCTTAGGAGTAGGAGTAGAGTAGATCTCATCGAGTTCTTTAGCAAGTACGGCTGCATCGATTCGGTCGACCTCCACTGCTTGTCTATAAGTACCATCATGGCTTATACCTCTGTTCGTACGGCTACATCGATCCGGTCGACCTCCACTATGACTCTAGTTTGAGTTAGTTATCGACTCTTGTATAGTTCAAGTACGGCTGCATGGATCCGGTCGACCTCCACTGCTCGAACTAGATCAAGGTCAAGTTATCAGCTCTATCTAAGGGTGGCGTTCCTTCGGATAGATTCATTAAGTTACTAATATTGCTTATTGCTTCCATTGTTTATTTAATTATAGAAATATTACTTCGCCTGATTGGGATTGATCTAGATCAGACTTATATCCTTTTTAACCCATCAGTTTGTTGATCTAAAATTTAATCTAATCTACACTTTAAATGATGAGTTATGTTTTATCGGCTGTTTTATATCAATCTTGATCGTACATAGCGTGTGGTTAAGGCATGTCTGATTTTGAGTAGATCTATTGGCTAGCAAAAACAGTTTCATAGCCCGTTATCATGGCCTGTGTGATTCTGCCTCACACCCCACTGTTAGCACCATGGAGTGGGGATCGTTATTTGGTAGATCTATTCCTAAGAGGGCATGACCTTAACTGTGCGCTATGTCTGAATTGTCTGTTTTTGCCGATATCGAGCGCTTTCACGAACAGTTCACATCACAAGATCGTTGAAGTAGCAATAGGTTGAAAGATGTGTTAGCCCTATGATCTTATTATTGTATTATGGCCTGCATGATTCTGCCTCATGCCCCACTGATATTAGTAATAAGTTAGGGTCATCGAGTCTATTGTTGTTTCTACGGCCTGCATAATTCTATGTCCCGCCCCACTGGTTAGAGCGATAGATGAGATCTAATATGTTCATTAGATTTATTTCTATTAAACGGTTGAATGATGATGAATTGTTTCTTTCATAAAAGGACTTTGGTTACTTGTAGTCATTGGCTTAGCATGAATTAATTACTATTGATATCCTTTTGCCAGAGACTAATATCTGTCTAAACAATGATATTCATCCAGAATGATAACCGGTTCTTCTTACACAACCCTATGAGCTTTAATCGATTTATTCTTATGAATATGCTGGAATCGACTATTTAGTCTATCTCCTTTCATATTGGCTCTCAGAGCCGCACATTCAGGACTGTTTGGCAACACCAGCATGTTCCACCCTTAATTACTCATAAACTTTCTCTCCTTTTTAATTGCAGGGTCAAATTGACTGGCACGTCTTGGGAGGAGTGCGCAGGATCGACCATGCCTACGCTAAAGCTAGGCGGATCCTTAGCTCCATCGAGCGGACCCTTCTGGCTTGCTCATGTGTCCTCGGCACGGGACAAAATTCCATGTCAATAGTTTTATAATTAGCTCATATTTAATCTTCTTAATTAGCATCCAAACATTTAATTTGATAAGTACTAAACTTTAATCTCTAGACCTCTTGAGCACGAGGGGAGCTGAAAGAGACAACATGCAATGTGATCGCTCTACTCTCTGTCTGCCATAGCCCTGGGCTAGTCACTAGCCGTTGTGGCATATAACTCGAGGCAGAGCAGACAGAGTCTTAGTGGGTCCTTTG
Source organism: Miscanthus floridulus (assembly GCF_019320115.1). Taxonomy (NCBI): domain Eukaryota; kingdom Viridiplantae; phylum Streptophyta; class Magnoliopsida; order Poales; family Poaceae; genus Miscanthus; species Miscanthus floridulus. The sequence goes on along the minus strand of NC_089591.1, from coordinate 2,657,481 downwards.
TCCTTCCTTTGGCAGATTTTTAAAACACAACAACAATGCCATGACCTTTTTTCTCAATTGTGTCCTTGTGACACGTTTTTCATTAAGAAGAAATAGAGTTTTACATGTTACAACCAAACCAGGTAATCCAGAGAATATCAAGCAACATCCACTACTAGAAATATCCACTTTTATAACAAAAATCTTAATGACGATTTCAAAACTATCATAGAAGATCGCTTTTTATAACGAATATTTCCGTTTCGTCATAGATCAGTGGTGACGATCCTTGAACCCTCCCGTAATATGATGAAATCAGATATCATCACAAGAAACGTCATAGAAGAGCATAGGGTTTCATCATAGATCACTCACATGACTCGTCTGTGATGATCTTCTTTAATACTATAACGAACTAGGGCTTTGTTATTGAACTAATTACACATTTATGACGAACAATATTCGATCTGTAATGAACATTGCTTCATCATAGATCTCCACATGGTACTTTCTCAATCGACATGTACCTGTGGGACCTGCAGTTACTCATCCATGACGCTTACAATTTATCATAAAAGTCTCTGCTCGATTCTTTCTCCATGCGACGTGTATCTGTGGGACCCTTCTCCATTCGACCTGTGGGACCCGATGGCTTACGTGTCACATGTACCTATGGGGCCTTTCTCCTCTCCATCTAACCTATGGGACCCGATGGCTTGCATGTCACTTTTGCTTATGGACCCTTCTCCATCTGACGTGTGGGACCCGATGTCACCTTTCTCCATCTCTATCCGACCTGTGGGACCCGACGGTTTGCGTGTCATGCGTACCTGTAGGCCCCTACTCCATCTTGATATGATCTGTGGAACCCGATGGCTTACGTGTCACAACTTGTGAGACCCGACGGCTTGCATTGCACTTGTGGACCCTTCTCTACCGTTGGGGTTAAATAAATCCAAATTCAAAAAAACCATGAGACCTGGGAATCGAACCCGGGACCCACAACAAGGAATGGACCGTCTTCACCATTATGCTATATGCCCGGTTGTGTTCACATGTCTTTGGAGTCCTTATAATAGTATATATTCTCTGTGTGGATGTCCTACAGGTTGACCTATATATTGGATATTCCCTGCAGTGGAAACAAATCTATGCTCGTTGGACTTACAGTGATGGCAGCAGCAGCAGAGGATCCCTAGTGTGCTGTGGTGGCTTAGGCATCCTTTTGGAGGCTAGGCAGCGGGGTTTCCCTTTGGAGCACCACAGCATTGGCATTCATGTCTGTTGTGTGCTGCGGCAGAGATGACAGTTCTGATCCGCAAGTCCCCTTTGTCGCCTTTTCCTATTTGCTTCGCTATTTTGGTCCTTGCTCGAACATGAGGTATACAAGAAACATTCTAGTGTTTTGGAGATGTGGTTAGGCCAATGATGATGAAAAGAACTAGGATGTGGTAATGGTTGGTGTTCCTATAGCTGTAAATGCTTGTGTTCAACTATACCTGTTAATTGTCAAGTGCTTGCTTGATTATACCTATCTGTCTAGGAAATCAAATAGGCCCTTCGCTTCTACCTTAAACTTTTTTCTATCCAGTGCTTGCTTGATTCTACATTTTTGTTTCGTATGCTTCAATTCAACCAGTGAGTCCTTATGGTATTTTGAACTTATAACATATCTGAGGCTACATTTCTATGCCAATGATGTCTCCATGGCTAGTGGATGTATTAGGATGCAGCTCATATATTTGCTTTCTGTGTCTTCTCCTTGTTGACAACCAAGTTATCCATTTGGTTCCAAACAAGAGGAAGGCATTGAAAGCAAATCAATGCTTTGTGTCCATCATTCACATGACTGATGTGATAGAACCATCCAATTTATAAGAGCACAAGTATAATGGCAGCCAACGAAGCAGTCGCACTATCATACTTGAGCCCATATAAACCCGGTAATCCATCGAGTACTACAAAGGGTCTCGATTAAACGCCAACATACAACCAAGATCGTACATGATTCAACATACATGCCACATGAGTTCACAAATACATTGCCATACATCAGAGTACGATTAAAGTTATTACAAACTCAAGTTCAAATAAAGTAGTAGTAGTAGCGGAAGCAAAGGTAGTTTTGAAACTAACATCTCACACCATTGTTCAAATACTTGCCAGTTTGTGATGACATCCCACAAAAGCATCATAGATTAGATATATAGAAGCGCCTTGCCCATGGACCACTCCTCGTCCATGGCAGGATAGAAACAGTGCTTACAATATCCATGATATACTATGTTATCTGCAACAAGTGGGAAATAAACCCTGAGTACGAGAAGGTACTCAGCTAAACTTACCCATCATAAACCAAAAATAAAGTGACTCCAAGGATCATACAAGGCTTTATAAGTGGAGCTAGCTTGACAACATTTTGCATAAAAAGCCACTAATTCAGCTATACATTTTATAATTCGGTCATCAAGTTAATTATAGCTATTCATCTCTAGATTAGCAACTAACCTATGCCAAACATGTGGTATATCATTTAGTAGCATAACAATAGTAACCATAGCCGGTGTAATAATTCCATGTTCAGCATAACCATCATATTCCATAATCTAGTTACTACGATGTTGGAGCTAGTCAAGTTTCTTACTATCCGGGAGAGACAGCGATTTGACTCGGTTAAAACCAGCTGAGCAGTATTCCTAACACAAACCTAGGTCTACCAGCCACCATAGCCTTAGGTCACCTTTGGTACAACTCAGGTACACATTTCATGGGTTTGATCAGCGCCGCACAATCAGGAACTCTACCGGTTGCTAGGACGATCAGGACTACCCTGCCCTTGGGCTCATGTCTGGCTCCCCACACATTCTTACTACCTCCAGTGTGCGCACTCTTATAGAATGAGGCTTGGCCTGAGTTGAGCTACTTGGCTTCATGGTCGGAACGAATTATTCGGCCAACTAAGTGAGAGGCATGCGTTCAATCTCGTTAGAAGTGCTAACAACGGTACGGTCCATAATCAACATGGATAGGACCAACATAGCCAACCCAACACCATTGCATATAAGTTCCCGCTCGGTCTCCACTTAATAACACCCCATGGTTATTTTCCATGATAGCAAATATAGCCAACCGTGCTCCGGTATCCACCTATATCTCGTAGGTGATAGAAAATCACCCGACTTCTACCAGTCTAAGCATGGCTAAGCATATGTTCGATCTTGGACCTACATAGGGTTCAAGGTATATTTCTAGACAAGGTAGTTCTATGCATCAAGTGTTTCCAATCGACTCTTATAACTTAATGCATCAAACATAAAGGACTCAAGTGATATTTTATAAAACATAGGAGGCTTAGAATGCTCCGGGGCTTGCCTTTTAGAAAAGAAGTGGGCCAGTGATCAGGGGCACTCTAGTAGTTCTTCAGGAGCCTGCTCCTCGCTTTCGAGAGCTACCTGCTGTGGTGCCTCCTGATTCTCCTCCTCCCCTGCCTCAAACTCCAAGAGTGTGATTCCTTTTGGCGATCCTATATGCATGAGTGCAAATAAGATACAAGAATACACAGGTAATGATATGGATGATATGATATGATGCATAAACATAAATTTCCTTAACAACAAGGTATTAGGGTGATAACAAGATTAACTTTCTTTTCCTGAGTAGGTGCATATCTCCTCTCTAGTAACTAAATAAACATCCATTTAAAGCGTTTTCTGGACTACAAGACAACAGCTACTTGTTTTGACTATAACTGGAGTTTTATACACCCAAATATCATGATCTTGGACTTTCTGCAAAGCTTATAAAATTAACTACAACTTTATTTTAATCATCTTAAGGTGATTTAGTAGCTATCTAGGTCAAACAGTTCAATCTTTCAGATATATCCAGAGGACAAGCAAATCTGATAGCAGACTTCTAACAGCTATAACTCTTAAAACATTAGGCCTACAACCATGAAATTTTAGGATGAGACAAATGAGTAAGTTATCTACAACTTTGTTATTAACAAGATTCATAGCAAACTTCATCTTCATTATGAAAACACCATGAGAACAGAAACTATACATGAAGTCATCCAATTGAATTATAGAGCCATAATTAACTAGTTGCCTATAACCAATTATTTCTGAGCACCACTACTAACATCAATAGATCATATGCATCACAAGCACCACAGAAAATATCATAGTTAAGCTCAAATAAATTGTTTACATGTATTTATTAATTTCCTTAGATAGCAAGGTGAATTAGAGGATAAATAATTATAGTCCACAGTAAATTCTAAGAAAATTACAGTAGGTTACATATGACCCCAATAGTCTACTATACAAATTTCATGCCATTTAGATAAGTATAGCCACCTCTACAGAAATGACAAGTTGTATAGGTTTATTTTAGCAAAAATAGTTTAGGCTTGTGAAAAGTGTCAAACAACAGATTTCATATTTTTCCTACTTTCATCCTAGCATAATAACACTGTGTAAAAAGTTTCATGATCATAAGTTATGTATATCTACCCTAATTAATTTCACCAGAACCTAGCAATTAATCAAGGTTAAATAGGAAGATCATATTCCAAGCATGCTTACTGTAGGTTTAGTATTTTTCCTAGCTAGAGAATGGCAACATAAGACCAGAAAAATTGGAATCATAATTTTAGCACTTCCCTAGGTCAAATTATCCATTTTACAAGATAGAAACTATCTTAAAAGCACTTAATTAGCCTAATTTATTTCCCTAGAAAAATACCCCAAACTGTATATTTCATATTTTTATCAAATAGTACACTTCATGTTGAATCCAAAAAAACTTATATCACCTCATTTGGACACTCCTAACTCCAGATATGATTTTTGCAAGTTTGCTACGAAAATAAGGAAAACAAAAATCAAAATCCATCTAGGGAGCTACAGCTAGGTGCACCTGGTAGATACACCCACGACGACTGATAGCAGGGGCCCGTAGGTCAACCAGTCACACGCGACAAAGGAACGGAGGCAGGGGACGGCTTTGATCGGTGACAACTCACTGACGATGAGGTCACCACTGTTAGACTCAACTCGCCCTTGCGCATCGACTGGTGGTTTTGGTTGGCCGGGAGGCTCGCCGAAGCTACCTCGCCGGCGACCAAGGTGGCTCGACAAGGGTGCACAGCGGTGGGCTCGTTGTCTCGGGTGATGGCATGGCCAGGCGAGCATGGCTACAGCTTCAGGGAACCTCAGCAGAGATCTAGGGCTAGGTCTAGGTCATGGTGAAGCGGTGGTGTGCTCTGGTCACATGCATGGTGGCACGGCGGCGCACAGCGCACGGTGGCAATGCTTGCCGTTCAGACAAGATGGCTGCCAATAGCAAGCCTCCGTCTTAGGGTAAGGCACTAGAGCTCATGGTAGTGCAGAAACACGAGCTAGAGGGATAAAAGGGAGACCAGTTAGAGCTGGCCATGACAAGCTCAAGCTTGGTAGCATACCTCAACTATGGCGATGATGGCGACGGCACAATGCGGCCTTACCCATGCTAAAACGATGGCGTTAGCAGTTCGGGGAGGTGGAGGAGGTGGTGGTGAAGCTATGGGTGAGGTGAATTGGGTGGCGGTGCTGCATGGACAGCGTGCGAGCAATGCAGAGGTGCGGCGGTGATGGTATGGTGCTTTGCTTTGCTTCGGCAAGCATGAGAGAGGCAGAGCGAGGGTGAGAGAGTGAGAATGGGAGGGAGCAGCGGCGTCACCTCCCTCTTCACTCCCCTTTGGCCTGACCGGTGGGCCCGCCACCAGCATACAGCCACCAGGTGGCGGCCATGGCTTGCGCGTGGTCGGCCATCGAGCCCGACCGATTTGAATCGGTGAAGCCGATTCAGTCGACTGAAACCGCCATCATCCCTCTCCTCTATCTACTAATCTATGGTGAATTTGTGAAAACTTTAGTAATACAAAGTGTAGAGCTACATGAGTACTACAAGATTGCTTAAAGGATGTTTGTCTAATTCATCTTGGTTTTCAAAATGCAAAGCTCCAAAATGTGCTACTTCGAAACTGTAATTAGCTAATGACTTAGCAAAATTTCTAAGTCCCTAAACAACATTTGATTGCTACTTTGGAGCTATTTTTGACTATGTTAGGCATTGAATTAGCTGATGACCTTTAAATAAAGTTTGTTACCCATGTCAAGAACTACAACTTTTATTAAGGGTGTACCGCCATGCAAATACTCTATGCTATAGTTCAACTTTGATCAAATTAGGATCATGAAAAATGACATCATGAGTAAACTAGGACTTAGAAGCAAAATTGGCCTATATGATGAATACAAACATTGTTCCATTTACCATCCTAGATATGTCTAAGGTGTTTTTGTGACCCCACAACCATGTATTACATTGGTCACACCTAATCACAAGCATATGTAAGTATATAAGCAACATCACATGTGATAAAGATAAGGTGAATGAAATGAAACTTCATATGCTCATGCTCATGAATACTTGGATGATGCTTGTGCTCATGAAATGCAAGTGCCAAATGCATGCTTAACACTAGGCTGTTACAACTGAGGCCAATAATGTTTAAGCTGCACATGTTGCTACTAATGCCAATGATGATCACTACCACTTGTTCACTAACATTCTACTTGTGAAAACTGAGCAAGCTCCATTAACTGCTAAAATAGTAATGGTTATAGCTCCATTAACTTCTACACTAGTTTGAATTATATATATCTATATGGTGCTTGTCGGTGCAGAAAGTGACCAACACGTAGATATTTGTAGTTTTGTTGTACGTTGTGATCGGAGGTGGCCTAGCACTCAATGACATAGGGTTTATACTAGTTCAGGCTACATGCCCTACGTCTAGTTTGAGTTGGTCAGTGACTTTATTCCTGAGCCTAGGTGCTCGAAGTTTGCAGTGGGGTTACAAACGAGAAGGAGAAAGATGGGGGTACAAGAGGTCTGGTCGGACTCTGGTCTGAAGGGCCGAGAGTGACGGGAGCCCCGCCATGTGCTAAGTGTTCGAGCGTGTGCTCGGTATAACTTTAGAGTGTCTAAAGTTATAGAGGGTGAATCAACATAAGTGAACTGATCGATCTCTCTATTGGGAGAGAGCGCATCCCCTTTTATAGATGAAGGCAATGGCCTAATAAGTGAGAGCGAGAGAGTACGTATGCTGCTAAGTCTTACTACCCATGCCAGTGGGTACAAGATGATGGTAGGTGCCCACAATATTGTTTAATGTCAGATGCACGTGGGAGGTGCCGGGGGGAGATGCAGCTAGGACAGAGTCGGAACGCTTGTCGGTGGCCCATGAAACCGAGGTGGTGGAGATCCCCTCTGACAACGAAGCAGATGATGAGGTGGAGCCATCAGTGTTGTCATGGGAGCTGGCGGTGGTCCGATCGGAGGCTAGGCCCTCCAACGGGCTGGAGGAGATCGACCTAGTGTGGCCCTGCCTTGAGGACCCGGTGAGGGTTTGGTTCATCCTTCGGGATTCGTAGGAGTGTCAGCTCTGGGACATCCTTGGGGGGAGAGGACTCGCCACGGAGTTTGATCTTGCTAAGCTATCGGTGAAGCTTGAGGATGCCCAGGAGCGGGTTAAGTCCGTCTAGCGGTTGGTCAAGGTCGACCTACGCCACGCCGTGGAGGTGAGTTTCCTACGCTTATCCTTGACCCCTTGGTCCCTTGTTGGTTGCCTCAGCATGCTCTATTCTTGTTTTTACAGGGTCTACAGGAGATGTCATGCTGGAAGTCCTGTTTCCTTCGGATGGAGCATGCCTAGATGGCTGAGTTTGAGCGCCAGCTGAAGTTCACCCACCGTGAGTCCTAGGACCAGGCGGTGGAGGTGACCGAGGCACGGGTGGTGGAGCAGCTTGCGGCAAAGCTAGCGACCCCCGCCGAGCAGGGGCTTGAGGCGGTGAAGGCCCACCATGCAGAGACTAAGGTGATGCTGTGGAAGTCTCTGGCTGACACTAAGGCGGCGCTCTAAGGTACCCTAGAGACCTTGGAGATGGAGCGGAGCACCCTAGCGTCAGAGCAGAAGGCCCAATCAGAGGCTGACCAAGAAGTCCTTGTGCTTCGAGGCCAGGTGATGGGGATAGAGGAGGCGAACGCCCGGCTGTGTGAGCAGGTGACCGGGCAGGCAGAGGGACTCTTAATCCTTGAGAACTCCCACCTCGTTACATACCTTTTCTATTTTTCATCATGTTGGTTTCTTCCTTTAGCTTGCTTTTGAGCTTGTCGCCCTTCTTCCAGAGCTAGGCGGAAAGGTGGAGTCGTTGGAGTGGGACCTGGAGATGGTCAAGGCGATGTTTGGCTATAATGCAGAGGCGCTGGCCAAGTCCCTTGAAGAGCGATGTGCTCTTGAGGGGGAACTTGACCAGGTCCGCAATGTTGCCCAGCTTGTCATCTCGGAGGTCTTTGGGTCGGCGCCAAGTACCAGCGCACCCGCTATCCGGCTGGTGGATGTTTCAGATGAGTCCAGGCCCTTGTCACCGACGGGCTATGCTACGGAGCATCGAGGGTGTTGACTTTGGTGACAATGTTCCACCTGGACCTAGACTTTGCCACCATCTATAGTGGGTATGATGACGGCTTGAGCATGGAGGACATCTAATCGCTCGGGGAGAGCTTGCTACCACACATAAGGTTGGTGGCCGAGCAAGTCTCCATGCAGTGGGTGATGGATGTTCACCATGTGGACATGGCCAGAAGCACGCGTCAGGAGGACATCACCTAGCCTACAGATGGCGTGGAGCCTGGGTCAGAAGTGGACATCGCCCTACCTTCAACCGAGCTGAATGTCATCTAGCCAGGGAGCGAGCAGCCTGTGCCTTCGTCGGTCGCACCGACAACAGATGCCGCTGGGCAGCCGTAATAGCTTGTAAAGTATAAGTAGTTTAGCAGATGAAAAAGTTAAGTTCGTGGGGGAGCCCCCATGTAAACATTCTTGTGTACTCAATGAATACAATCAATTTCTTTTTTTTGTGATGGTATCACTCCGTTCAGGGAAGCTTGTCCCATTCGTTCCTTAGTTTTACCTTAGCATAATTTTTTTTATTCTTTCTTTTTTGCACTTGCCCATTCGTCTGGTAGGCTACAACCTTAGGAGCCCAGGCATGGCCTGCGAGGCTTAGCTGCTCGTAACCGTAGGTAGAGGCAGGGTGCGATCGGTCAGAATATTTGAAGCAAAGCTATGTAAGGTAATTTAAAGGAACGAACTACCCTTTTGTTCGGGTAGGAAGGAGTTTTACCATATGTTAGTAAACGAAAAGACAGGTGGTAGTGCACCCCCATGGAGACCTCGAGTGACCTGGGCTGAAAGTGTTCGGGTTGGCGCGCTTTTATAGGAGCAAACGTTAAGTAAACAATGGTAAGACTGAATTTTTAGAGGGGAGAAATGACGTAGTTGTTCGCTGTTCCAAGTGTTGGTGAGAAAGTTGCCATTGTCGTCTTTTAGTCAGTAGGCATCTAGTCGAATCACCTCGGTCACTATGTAGGGACCTTCAGTCATCTAGATCCTTGTCCACTACACCCCCTTTCTTGGTTGCTGCTTCTTTGCCTTTTCCTTCCTTTGGCCTGCCGGCCTATCACAGAAGGCGCTTGAGGAGCTCGTAGTCCTTGTAGAGTTATTTGACGGGGTAGGAGTGGTTGGTGCATGGGCTCTCCATGAGCCCATTGAAGTGCGGGGGCTGCCTACCCGTGTGATCAGCCGTGGCGATCAATGTAGAGTTGGCCGGTCGGTGATGATTTTTCTTGTTCTTTTTGCCCGTCTGCGTGGAGGGGCCCTCATCCTAATCCTCACGCTTGGCCTTGCCTTTGTCCCAGACTCCATTGAAGCACTAAGGGAGTGGCGCTCTCTGGATGCATCAGCCAATGGCTCGTGGTCCTAGGCCATCTGGGCTAGGACTCTGGGTGTCCAGCCTGCGACCGCGCCTAGGGCGCATTTCACCACTCCTCGTGATGGTTCAGCCGGGGTCTGTGTCACCTACCATCCTTGCCGCTCGATGGGTGTCACCATCATGCTGGGACTAATGTCGGTTGTTGATGATGTTGTGAGTGTCTTGGTTTGGCCTGAGCCGCTCGTGCATAGGGGACTGGTGTGAAGTGGGCACCAGGTTAGGCTGGGGCGCAGATGCAGCCTCCTATGCTGTGCTAGATGACTGTAGCGGTGGGTAGGTGGAGCAATTTGTCTGGCGTGTCCCCACTCCCCTAGTAGGGAGAGAGGCCATGAGTCGGTGTCGCGATGCAGAGCTCTTCTCCTGTTGAACGGTGGCGGTTTCCACCAGTGCCCGAAGGTTCCGGTAGATCACCTATTCCTAGGAGTCGTTCGGCTCAGGAAGGTCGCACAGAAGCATTGCCACAGAGGTGATGTTTTGGTCTGCCTGAGCAAATCGTGGGGGATCATTCCCTCCATCCATGATGTTGCGCTAGACCTAGCAGGCATGACCCTGAGCGCCGCTTGCCGGTTTATGCGCATGGGGCATAGTGTGGTGCGCCAAGCGTGCTGGCATGGGTGGTGGCTGGTTCTGTCGCCATTGTCGTAGCTCCTTGCCGTGCTCTTTGGTGAGTGCGAGGGTCCCCGCACGAGGGTCCGGAGGGGTGTGAATCTGCAAGGACTCCGCTTCCACCAACGGCTATCCTAGAGCATCCGCCATAGCACACTCCTAGGACGGATGGTGGCTAGGCACCATGTCACCGATGCTGGAGCCGTCACTCTCAACATCGTCATCCACGAGGTCGAGGAAACAGGTGGGGGCATAGCTTGCCATCCCCATGAATTCGGACAAGAGAGGGGGTGGCGCTGGCATCCTTCGGATCCCTAGACGTACGCATCCATGGGGGACATGAGGCTATAGAGGAACCGGTCACATGGTGGTCATGGCAGGGACAACAGGGGTCTCTCCAGATAATCGGCGGAGGATAGTAAATAGCGAGTAAATAACAGTATGCGCATTACTCACAGCAGGGTTTGAGCAGAGAGTTTACTCGGAATGAAGCGCAGGTGCCTCGTCATTGAAGTCATCATGCATCCTGGAGCCGATGGAGGGTGCCCCCTCGATGGGCACCGGGATGGTTGCCACCTCGCGGAGGTGTAGTACGCCGAGCCAGTCGGTGACAAAGTCTAGGCTTCCGAAGAGGAAGGCCTAGGATGGATCAAAGATAGTTGGGACCCACATCCCAATAGGTGGGAGTGTGGGAAACTCTAGTGAGCCGAAGCGAGTCATATCGCTTGAGCCCGCCATGGTGAAGGTGGCGGAAAAGTGGGTCATCCGATGACCAAAAAGTGTTGAACGTACAACGTCTTCCCCATGGACGGTGCCAACTATCGGTACAGAAAGTGGCCAACACGTAAATATTTGTAGTTTCATTGTATGTTGTGATCGGAGGTGGCCTAGCACTCAATGACACAGGGTTTATACTGGTTCAGGCAACGTGCCCTACGTCTGGTTTGAGTCAGTCGGTGACTTTATTCCTGAGCCTAGGTGCTCGAAGTTTGCAGTGGGGTTACAAACGAGAAGGAGAAAGATGGAGGGTACAAGAGGTCCGGTCAGACTCTGGTCTAAAGGGCCAAGAGTGACAGGAGCCCCGCTATGTGCTAAGTGTTCGAGCGTGTGCTCGGTATAACTTTAGAGTGTCTAAAGTTACAGAGGGTGAATCAACGTAAGTGAACTGATCGATCTCTCTATTGGGAGAGATTGCATCCCCTTTTATAGATGAAGGGGATGGCCTTACAAGTGAGAGGGAGAGAGTACGTATGCTGCTAAGTCTTGCTACCCATGTCGGTGGATACAAGATGATGGTAGGCGCCCATAATACTATTTAATGTTAGATGCACATGGGAGGTTGCGTCGTCTTCTTCAAGTATGGCAGACATCGGTGCCTGCCATATTGTTGATACCCAAAGGCATGCAAGGGTTTTTACCATGTTCGCCTAGTATGGTAAATGCCAGCGCCCACAACACTATTGATGCCTCAAAGGCACGTGGGGGAGCCTTACCATATTTGTCTGGTATGGGAGTTGATGGCGCCTACAACACTGTAGGGGAAAATGTCGGTGCCTACAATACTGCTTGCGTTCTGTCATGCTAGGGAGGTCATAGGGTACTGTCCTACATGTGTATAGGGTACGGCCCTTGGTATTGCGGTTGACTTTGAGTGCGCTGTGTTACTCTCTCTATCTATTTCCTGGTCCTTACCGAGCGGGCGTTCCCGGTCGGTTAGTCCCAGTCGGCTCTGAATGCGCTAGTTGGAGAAGATTAGTGAGCAGGGGTTTGGTGCATCCCCAATCAGAGGCGCGAGTCAAAGTCAGAAGTGGTGTTTGGCTAGGCCTTCCAATCAGAGAGGCCATCCGGAGGTGGGCCAGTGTCGAAAGCGAGTGTTGTCCTTTCTTTGTGAGGCCTTCCGGTCTGAGAGGTGGGCTAGAGTCAGAAGCGGACGCCGTTCCTCCTCGGCCAGGCCTTCCGGTCGGAGATTGGATTGTCCTTCTAGCCTGTCATTTAGGTGTTTTTGGGCTGGCCCATGAGTTGCGCCATGCTCACAACGTTTGTCTATTGGGCTGAGCCTTTGTTGGGAAGCCGATCCATAAGGGACCCTAGGTTTATGAACCTAACAGTGCTACTCTAAATTTAGATGAGGTCGTACCATGAAAATTATTAATGATTATTAAAGTTGCACTTTGGTATGAGTTGTGGACTTCACAGATGGATCTTTGTTGGATTATTTTCCTCTTCAATGATGTCATTACTGAGGAAGCTCTCATCGTTCTGTACACTGACAAAATGGAGGAGGCCCCCAACAAGAGGAACGCACTGGCCAGTCTCATGGAGGATGTCGTTTTAGAGATCCTCCACCACCTCCTCGCCCACTCCTTGTTTCGGCTACAAATGTGTCTATCGTTCCTATAAATGCCTCATCTCGGACCCCAACAACCATAAGAATCTGCCCCAGACAATAGCCAGCTTCTTCTATTACAGTGAGAACAACAATCGACACTTCACAAGCGTCCCTGGTGTATGCACCCCTCCTTGGAAATCTTGCCCTTCAACATTGACAATGTAGCTATCTCAGATTGCTACAGCGACCTCATCCTATGCTAGTACCTTGGGGCTAATGGATACCGCTATGTCATCTGCAATCCAATGACTGAGAAGTTTAATATACTACCACCTAACACCCATGATGTTGGCCATTCTATTGGTGAGGTTCACTTGGGGGTCGATCCGATAGCCTCCTCGCACTTCCTTATGATGTCGACACTGTGTGCATAGGTGTGGAAATTTACTCATCTGAACTGCAGCATGGATCTATAAGGAATCTGAATGGGGCAAGCATACTGATGTGACATTTTACAGATCACCAAGTGTGTTTCTTAATGGTTGTCTACACATTCTGGGGCACTCTAGGGGGGTACTCTATGATACTTGTTATGGATATGGAGGGAAACACATGGAGGAAAATTGATAGGCCTAATGGTCTTCAACACTCCATGTATGAAGCTCAGGGTCACTTGTGTGTATGTACTGTTGCTGGTCCCAATGATTCCAAGCTTTCAATCTGGATCCTTGAAGACAATGGTACTAATAATTGGACATTAAAGCATATGCTCAGCATGTGGATCCTGTTTGGAAGGATTAATATTAGATTTGGTTACATGGATTGTGTTGAAAACTACACAGTGATGACAGTTCACCCATAATGGAATTTGATTTTGCTTGCTGGGGAGGATGGAACAATCATCGCATATGACATGGACCACATAAGAGTTCATGTCATCCATGCCCGTGTCTTTTGGTATGCTAGATGTAGCATTAAAAAATAGTTTATCTATAAACCATTCTATCTTCTTTATGTTCCCTTGTTCTTGGATTCATTAGCAGAGCGGTAAATAAAGCTGCATTTGATGTATCTTTCTATCATGTATTTTGAATGGACCAATGTTGTTTGCTTGTCTATGGACATGTTAATTTCCTCAATGATAGATGTTGTCATTATTTTAGCTAAACTAGTGTGCCATCTTTGTTTTGTTTGCAAATTAAATTATTTGTTTGGTGCACACATGTTTACTGTGGTGTTACCGCTCCCGTCGCCGTTTCATCTGTTAATTAAGTTGTAGTAGAATACTTATATTGATTTCTGATGTCATGGGTACATGGGGTATGCTGATGAGGGCACTCCAAAATACACAAAAATGACACTTCAAAAACACTACAATACACCTGTCATATTGTACTACTAGGCTATGCTACTATTAAGTTAGCTAAACTTAAAATTGTAAACGACACAGTAACAAGCATCATAGGAAAATGAGGAAAACTATGCTGGATACTATTAGATGCGTTCAAATGTACATAGGTCGGACTTTCTTACGTGTGCAATAACATTTCAACATTAATGGCTCCTCTGCTCTACATTAGACTGAGGCGAAACTTGCTACTCGCTGCAAGGTTCTTAAAAGTTCAACAAAGATTAACAAAGACACCAAGGCAACAAAAAATAAATAGAAACCAAATGACCTGAGCTACTCCATGCTCAACAGATTGTAACTGTGAGACTTGATCCTAGGCTGAAATTGCAATGGTTGTCACATGTACATTCTTCAGATTTGTTTCCTTAGGGAGCCACATAGCTATTAAAATTTCCTATGCACGCAAGAAAGTCCAAGCATTATAAATTTGACCAGGCTAGATACATCTCACATTATACAGGGAAACCTATTTTATACGAGTACTTTTGTTGAATCCCTAAAACAAATTAACTTGAAACAAAACAATAGAAAATCAAAAGCAAAAACAATATTCTAGACTTGCTCAGATGAACTTCTCACTTCATGGTTCTTTCAAGTTCAACAAATTTTATCAAAGACACAAGTTGGCTTCAACAGAGATCAAAGGCACTCATGAATGTTTATCATATTATAGATCAGATCAAATACATGTAGAAAGAAAACTGCAGTGAAAAGCAACCAACAGGAGCTACAAACCAGCTACAAAATGACCAAAGGACCTGAGCTACACCATGCTCAACAGAGTTTAACCCACCTAATACAATGTTCAACAAAAGTTAACACCAACATGCAAATAAGAGTTCACATGCAAGGGCATCACACGGATCAAACCTATTCATGACTACTAATACTGCTGATATGTCCCACAGATCAAGGGTCGAGATCAGCTCTACATCCACCTTTGGTAAGATGGCGTTGGTGGCCGGCTTGAAACTCTCGATCAGATTGGCTATGTCATCGTCTGTCGAACCTAGCAGAAAACCCTACTCCACCACCCGGACATTCGCCGCTATGCATCCTCAAGCTAGGTAGCAAACAGCACCGTGGCAGCCCCTGATGAATGGCTTCAATCAACATGGCTCAAAGGCAGGTTGGCAGTGCTCAGAGTTGCTCCTCTGTGGCAAACAGATTATCCACTGTTCCCACAAGGAATGTCGTGCCCACGAGGAAGGTCGCGTTACAGGTGGCTTGCGCGCATAGCTACAGGTTCTCAACTCGCATCCTAGTTGCACAAGAATTATCATCATCATATGGGACTACTCCTTGAGGATCGCCAATTCGTCTCGCTCTTGGGAGACCTCATTCTTGGAAACTTGATGTGCGCCGCGCGCGGCGTCCAACTCACCGCATAGCATCTCGGCGTTTAGCCTGGTCGATGACAAAACTGCTTGGGCCACACAGTAATCCTTCAATAATTGATGGTAGTCTACATCATCTAAGGATTCATGCTCTTCTGATGATTTGCCCACTTTAGAACCATAGGGTTGTGCGGGGATACACTAGCCCGGCGGTGGCAAGCGGCGACAGGACAACTCTCTAGCACCACCGGGGAAAGCCCCATGACCTGGGATGGCGCCGTGCATGGAGGAAGTGATGCACAATACAAGCCAAGTTCAGACCCATATAGGATAAGGGGGAGAGCGATCTGACTGAGAAGGCAAACGACTTTTACCGAACTGACCGGCGCAGCATGGCATGGAATTGCGGGTGGCTGCCTCCATCAGGGGATGCCTCGCCGGGCTACTTTTCGAGCATGACCGTGGGCGAAGAATCAGGCTCTAGGGCCAATGAGGCTCGGGACACCATCATGCCCACGTTCACCTGTTGAGATAGTTGGCAAATTCTAAATACTAGGTAAATTAAATTGCATGAACACAAATACTAGTGTGAGCATTGCTCGCATACTCTGGTTAAGTGAAGATAAACAACATGAACAGTGGTCCAAAGGGGGAACTAATGGGTGAGAGACTACGCTGATGAGAGATATGTCTGTAGGTGGAAGATTGCTAGCGTAGAAGGCCTCCAGGGACTCCACATTGATAGATGACCTCGTTCGCTCTACCATGGTCCTAGCAGGAGGCGTCGATGGTGCAGTAGGGTGGAAGGTAAAAGCAGGAGGTGTCGAAGAGAGAAGGCAACAGGTATAACCTTCCCTCTTGCCCCTTGTCTCTATTGCTATAGTTTGGGGGCCGTCGATCACCCCACGACCGAGATGTTTGCGTGGGTGGGCGGCAGGGCTTCCTTTTTTGGCACAGTAATGCGACATGCTAGGAGGTGATGTCCCCTATTGTAACAGACTACTAACGCCACCCACGCATGCATGCCTTCATGGGAATGCAGGAGCACATTGTTCGGGTAGTCAAGATTTCAGATGGCCAGACCTTGTGTGATCCTGTAAAGTAGACAATACGGTCTGATCCAAGCAGTCATGTTAGTCAAGGGGTAGACTGAGGACTTGCTTCAATTTCTCTTGGTTTGCAGAGGCATGCATCAGATTATAAAATCCAAATTTGGAATAAAATTACCTTTGATGCATGGTTCTTACAAGTTCAATAAATCTTATCAAATACATGAAAATAAGACGAGTTGGGTTCAACATAGATCAAAGCCACTCATGACTACTACTACTGATACAAATGTTGTGACTGCGCGCACTTCGTAGGATATAGTTTTACTCATAGCTCTATACTGTATAGTGTTCGACGAGATCAAATGTGTTGTATTCGGACATTCTTGCAAGCGTAGTAAAATATGAGAGTGAAGCGAATGCGGTAGAAAAGCTAGACACAAGAAGTGAATCAAGAAAAGGAGCTTTTGACATGCTTGAGACTTTAATGCCTGGTGCGATTGTGATAGGTCTTTTCTGTGCTTATTTGATTCCAATCCAAGCAGTCATAGTAGTCGAGGGGCAGACTGAAGGCATGTCTGGCTCGGTTAGATTTACAATGCTTGGACAATCACAGGGACTCTAGGGAAAGGCAAGATAAATATTTTTTTCCAATTGGTGTGCTTCGCCTCGGGTATCATCATGCTCCCTTGGGAATCACAACATTTCATACCACAGAAGGCGTGTTCGACCAAGGATGCAAGCACATTGATGTTCCCAACTATACACTGATCAAAATAGAGCACATCTCCTCCATTTATGCCAATGAGATAGTGTGAGTGTCGGCACTAGTTTTTACTACATGTTAGCTCCTCCACTGATGCCCCATCAGTGCATGCACTTCTTGCATTTATGACAACACTAGAAACACAGAAAAAGAAAGACCTCCACGAGCGGAGAATGAGAAAAGAGATATATTAGCAAGGATTCCTTTAGGTTGTCAAGTTTCCTAGTTAGCATGGTAGGGCTGCAAAAAGACATAGCAGGACTGAGCCAGAGCGACCTGGAATGCTTGAAGATCCTTCTTCTAAGAATGTATGCAGAAACATTGGTAAGTGCCCATTTTCTGTGTGCTGAATCTGATCTGCTGGGGTTTGCCTTTGGGAATGAACTTGTCCCTCTATCTGGCTATGTTGATCATTGTGCATGCAGCTATGGTAGAACTGCCCAAGTTATATGGCCCACATATGCCTATCATTGTCCTTCAGACTTCTGACTACTGCACATGGGAATCAGACAACTCTGGTAGTCTGTCGGATGTCCTCAAAGAAAACTAGAATCATCCATGATTACTTTTCCGAACAAGATACATCACATGAATCATTGCAGTATTACAACAGTTGTACAAATATACAATTATATTACATCAGAGTAAATAGCAGAAGTCTTACAAACCATAAGTTTACAAACCATTTATTTAGTTATTACAATCCATATGTTTTTAGCCATCAAGGCAGTGGAGTAGCATGAGAGATATCACTTATATTACAACACACAAAAGAGTTTCACCGTGCCCAAGGGTGCACAACAAGCTTCCACTGCTAGGACTCGTCCTCTAGAATCGTCATGCAGTAGGGGCACATGCCAAACTGCTGATGAGGCTCACCTACAACAAGGGTTTAACAAACCCTAAGTACAAAGGTACTCAACAAGACTAAACCGAGGAAAGGGAAAGACTCCAAGGATATGTAGGCTTATAGGGAATCAAGGTAAGTCTAAAGCAAGAATCAAGATTAACTTTGCATAAAGGCTTACTAATGATTTATCCTTACTTTCAATGTTTTAGCTCAAGTTAATTCATTACAAGTCTCCAATTTGCACCTGATCTAATTCAACCACTTCATTAACCATCATATTAGGTGATCATAAGTACCAATGTTAGATTAATTAATCTATGATGTAAGTCAGAGGATCGGGTCTCCTTCTCTGAGAAGCACGGTGATTAGAATCGATTAAGCCCAGCTGGGGTTTCCTTACCACACGACATATGCAGGTCCTAGACCTACATATATCAACCTTCACCCAGATCCTCCAAGATATGAACCAGTCTACTCGAGAATATAGTACTCCACCATCCTACATCATCCGTGTTGTTTCCGTAAGGTAGGTACACACTACTCTCGCCATCTCCCACTCCCAGTGCACAGTTAACTTTTCACATAATGGAATAGCTAAGGTCTTAGGCCTACCAGAGTATGTGGCCAATAATGCAAACTCCCGATCACATGGTGGCCTACAATAGATGGTCCTCAATCGATAAAGATGGGATAAACACGACCAGGCAAACCCTATCGGCTTAACCACGAAAGACCATTTCCATGTCCCATCTGGTCTCAAGTTATGCAAATTCATTATTAAGCCTTAGGACATCTCCTCAGTGTTGAACCATTGCGAATGATGAAATCATCACCCGACTCTTATCACTAAACATTGCTAAGCATAACTAACAGGGTGTCAAGGAGTAGTATTGAAATGCCAAGGTAGTCATGCATCAATTGGTAATCAATCAACTCCTAATCTTACTTAATGCAACAGGCATACGACTTAAGTGATTAATGTTTATAAAACACAAGGAATGGGTTTATGCTCCGGGGCTTGCGTTCAGTGTTGTGGTTGTTAGATCCCTCAAATGAGCCACCGATATCAAACCCAACCTCCATAGAGTAAAAACCCGACTCTAGGACTTGTTCAACCAAAGGTTCACCACTCTCATTCACTATACATAAATGAAATGCATGCTTTAGATTGATGAAGTGCTAAGCATGGATTATGAAAAATAAACAAGATTAATTACTTGAATACAACTTTCCTTCGCGTTTAAGTTTGGTTAATTACTCACAAAACAATATTAGTTATTGTTACTAATAAATTGATTATGAGCTTACAAACAAGTAATTAACTTCCCAAGGAACATCAAAGGTATTTTGTGCCCCAAGGTCTACAGTCAATCCAAAAATACACTCAAGTCATGTTATGACTAATTCTGCTTAATTAAACATTTATTAATCAATTATTTAAGCATGGAAATAAGTGGACAATTTTTATTTATCAAAATAGTACCAAAATTTTTGTGGAGGTGGGTCTAAGCATGTTAAGTATACACAAAAAAATTCATGATTAAAAGATAATTATTTTGACCTATAAAAATCATGGAAGTTGCATTTATTAATTAAAAGAGGTAATTTTTAAACCTACAAAAACTATTAATTTTCATCATTTCATATTTTCCTAGGTAGAGCATATCTTGAAGAGTCTACACAAAATGTTTCATGATTTTATTAGCTCTAGATATTTTTCTATGATTTAAACAAGAATCTACACAAAATAGCATTTTCTGAAAAGAATAAATCATTTTCTCGGCACCAATTATTTTCTTACTCACCCCCACCCTACCCAAGGTCACTAACCAGCGGGACCCCAAGTTAGCAAACATGACTGCCGCGCTGACTACTCCGGAGCCACCATTGACCGGCGGTACTCGTCGCCGGCGAGGTCGCCGGTGATGAGGCTTGGCCCGATGGACTCCTCTCGACCTCGTGCACATGCTGGTGATGTTATCTGAGCCTATAGCACCCAACAGCAAGTATGAAGATAGTACTAGTGGCACGGCTGTGCTCTGACGAGGCAGCAACAGTTGGCGGTGATGACCTCACGAATCCACCCAAGAGATTGGTTGGGTGTATTAGGGCTTGGAAAGAGCTCACCCGTAGCCATGGCAGCATGGCAGAGCATAGCACATCGGCGTGGCATCGCTCCAACTAAGCCCAGCTCTATTTGGCCTAGGTAAGTGCTTCTACACGTCCAGGGTTCTCATCGTGACTTGCTCAGCTACACGGTTGAAGCAAAGACAGAGTAGACGGCACTATCAATGGTGATGGTGGCTCCAATGACGCAAATTGAGGAGGATGGTGATGTTTTAGCATGGCTTGTGTGGTAGAGGTAAAAAGAGAAGACAGATCACCATCTGGGCATCAGAGCGAGCTCAACGCAACAAATGGCAAGGTGAACGGCTCACTAGAGTGGCCTGGCCACGGTGAGGCAACCACGGTGGCGCTCTAGGATGGTAGTGAAGAAGACGACGATGTCTGGCCAACTCTAGTGGAATTGGACAGCGAGAATGGGTCAAGGCGATGTGCAAGAATGTGGTGAGTCTAACTGCAAGAGGAATTGCGAGAAGGGCGAGCGATGGTGGTGGTGCTGATCGGCGAAGCAATGGTGCTCAATGGTGACACGGCGGAGTAGAGAAAGGAAAGGACGACTAGTGGTGTTGCACTATTAATGACTCGGCGAAGCATCTGGATGAGCCAGCAGCTGCTTGAACGTGGCCACACGAAGCAGCTGCATGCCGCGCGCGCAAGGCGGCTCTAAGGCGGTGGTAGTGAGCTGGCGAGCTGCCTACCTGCTTGCTGGTGATCGAATTTGAGCTCAAACAGACAGCTAATAGACCAAGTTTCTCCCTCCTTTTCTCCCTATTTCCAACAGCAACATGCCCAACTCCTAGAAACAGACTTGTTCATCTAGACGTGGTCTACAACTTTGATTAAAGGACTATCATCAAAAGGTTGCTAGTTTGGAATATTTTTTAGCTCAAACCTAAGTACTTTGAAACTGTTTATATCTGAAAATAGAGTTTTAGATTAGGGTTTTGTAAAGTAATTACTTAGCTACTTAGGTGAATTATTTGGTGATTAACCATCAAACAAACTTTTCAATCAATAGCATCATTGTATAGTACAAACTTTACACTACCAAATGATGTTAATGTTTGAACAATTTTATTTATGAAATTCATTTTAATAAGCCCTCCAAAATTGAAGTTTCTAATCAACCCCATGACTTAGGCATTTCTGACAGTGCTAGAAATTCAGTTTGAATTCAAATTTGGAGTTCAAATTTTAATGGGTTGGACTTGAATTGATGCCCAACACTTGACACTAGTGTAAAGTACACCTTTTATATTCCAAAGTTTATTAGGGCATAATTTCAAGTGTTTTAATGAAATTCAAAAATACAAGGTCATAAAGTACCTTAAAAGAAATTTTTGGTTTAAGTACAACACATCACTCATGCACTACATTATTAGAAAATAAATATTAATTTTAGTGAATACAAGACTTGACTAGCTACCCTGAATGCTTTACATGCAAAATGATGACATGCTCAAGTTTTAGTGATACTTCATACCTAGGGTGTTACAGCAGAAACTACCGGCTGCAATGGCTTGGGCCGTCGGAGGTCATCGGAAACTCGAGCTTTGTCTGGACAACGAGTAGAGCCTGGCCCGATAGAAGGTAGAGGTGTTCCTCGATGGTGGCCACTTGTACCTTCGCCGGGGATGGAAGCACTTCGCCTGCACCCTCGACCTCCAAGATAGGTTCTCTCTTGTATTACAGTATGACAGTCGGTCATAGATTAACATCAAGGTCTTCGACCTTACCACCTGCTGCAAGCAGTACCCACATGACTTCAAGGCTGATGGTAGTCAACTCTCCCTACCCATCGTGGAGTCAAGGAGTTTTGCAGTGATCTTGAAGAAGCACCACCTCAAAGCAAAGTATCAGATGAGCACTCGCGCGAGACGTAGAATGAACCGGTGATGTCGCAAGTTACCATTGTCCTCTTTGTCATCAATCTTTTTTGTGCGAGTGTGGGGGGTCTAACCCTAGGTACCCATGGCAGACTACAAGGGTCGCACCACAAGGGACGGTCTAGCCCACAAGATAATGGCTTGTGGTTCATGGCACAGCTCGATGCACATCGTAAGGCACCTCGGCGACATCCTGAAGATCACGTAGAATCTGTTAGGATATGCCGAATGTATGTTTCCATGTAAAGGATATCTGTTACCCGATGAGACTTAGACATGATCGGCATGTAACCCTACTCCCTAGGCTATATAAGGTGGGTAGGGGACCCCCCTCAAAACACATGCCATCATATATAATAGCCAATGCAAACCGACGAGACATAGGATTAGGGTATTACGTCAAACTGACAGCCAGAACCTGTCTAAATCTTGTGTCTTGTCACCATCTCGCTCCTGATCTCGCTCACCTCTACGACAAATCTACCATCATGGGTATACCCCTTAGTGGACTGCCGAGCACATTTAGTCGATAGTTGGTGCGCTAGGTAGGGGTGTGCGCTTGATCCCATGGCGGTCTAGATGGTACATTTTCCAAGATCTACGATAGCCCCTAGGGCCGGCCAAACCTTCATGGTTGGTTCCATCAATTGGGTCGTCAATGCCAACGGTGACCGAGAGGTCATCCAGCCAGTGTAGGACAACCCCATGCTAGTAGCTCCGACATCTACACCAGCAGATCTGATCCTAGGATCTCTCCTAGTTTCGTCTTCTTCTTCAGCGGCTTGCCCTTTGGCGCCACGCCGGCTGAGGAAGCCCATCCAGCAGAATGACCTGATTACATCTATAGATTAGGTTGACGAGAAGCTCATCAAATGCTTGTCGCTCATAGCGATGATCTAAGATGGTCTCCTTACAATGATGAGTATCGCTTGTTCTAGGTGGTGTGCCCTAAGCGCTCCACCCGGTCAGGCCACCCGGGGTGGCAAGATGCAGATCTGACCATCATAGCTACTCCACAAGGGTGCATAGTGCAGCATCGACTGCTATCTAGATCTGACTAGCCCAAGGCTAGTTGGCAAAGTCCAACGTGGGGTCCCATCATAGCTCACCCCTATGGGTTGGCCAACACAGCCGCTTCATATCAAGAGGGCCTACACAGTCTTTGCACCGACCAGATCGTTGACATTCATTCATTCACTGAGCTTGTTCTACCAAGCGCCGATCAGTTTGCACTGGCCATCAACATGGTGTAGATTCATCAGCTCAATGATGACTCTCTGCTCTCGATCTTAGAGATAGATTTGGGGGTAGAATCGGAAGGCTCCACCAAAATAGTCACCGAGACTATCTCCGACCTCATCGTCAGCTCTCCATCCCCACCTAAATGCTTTCCTAGGGAAATCTTCATGATCAGCACCAACAATGCTGCTCATGATGGGGAGACTGATGCTCAACACGTCGCACGAGAAGAAAGAAACACTGATCGCTCCCGGCGTCGTGGTGAAGCAGAAACCACCGTAGCCACAG
The DNA here is from genome assembly GCF_019320115.1 of Miscanthus floridulus. Classification (NCBI taxonomy): domain Eukaryota; kingdom Viridiplantae; phylum Streptophyta; class Magnoliopsida; order Poales; family Poaceae; genus Miscanthus; species Miscanthus floridulus. The sequence continues at coordinate 2,633,733 of NC_089591.1, read as the reverse complement.
CAAGTGCCAATCTTGGCGTGATCGAAGGTGGCGACGCTGCCCATATCTAGGGAAGGCACCGTGTTGTCTGCAACCTCAATAAAGAATTCATCCAAGTTGATGGGTAGGAGGTCTTACTGACACGGAGTGCCAACCTCACTATCGCCATGAACGAGTTGGGTAGGCTCGTACCACCACTAGAGCTCGCCAAAGCCACCGCCATGCTCAAAGTAGCCGTGGTTCAGGTTAACAAAAATCGCTAGAATCAGGCGCCATCTCACTCCACCTCTTCAAATTGATCTGCTAGGCCACATAGGGCCTGATCCCAGCAACCTAGTGGAAGTCACCTCTAGATAGGTGGCCCTTATCTCCAAGGGGAATCGAGAGGCAATTACACTATCAATCCTAGGGAACGAACGCAGTATGCCAACCCCAATGCTAACCAAGAGGTTGAACAACCTGCTGGTGACTTGCGATAGCATCTCAATAATCGTCATGATGTTCATCCATATTCATAATCGACGCAACTCATGCCACACGGAGGAGATTGTTCAATGGCAGTAATACGATGAAGCTTGGGACAATCTTGAGGCGGTGTCTGAGCTAATCCAGCTAGCTCACTCCGCCAACGTCACCTAGCCCACTAGAGACACCACTCAGCCTACCACTAGCAATGCTACTTGACCAGCTGCTGGTGTCGCTGTCCCACTAGCTATTGGAGACATGGCCATCGCCGACAATATCGATGGCCCATGAGCATACACCATAAAGCTACGAGCTATACAGTGGCCCCCAACTTCAAGATCTCTAGTGTCGAGCAGTATGACGGTCATGCCAACCCCGAGCAATGGCTCATGAGCTATGCCACCGCAATGCAGGCCAATGGCGGCAACACCGATGTCATGGCGAACTTCCTCCCAGTCATGCTTAAGCCTACCATGATGAACTAGCTCATCAGCCTCCAATCAGACATCATCGACTCATGGGATGACCTCAAAAAGTTGTTCATTGAGAATTACAAGGCTACATGTCAGCAGCCGGGGACGAAGCATGACCTGGCTAGAGTCTATTAGAAGCCTAGTGAGCTTCTTCGGAGCTACAGTAGGTGTTTCTCTGAGGTCAGGAATCATATTCCAAACATCCTAGAGTCCAAAGTTATCACCGTCTTTATCCAAGGACTTTACCATCATGATGAGCTCTGCAAAAAGTTCAACAAGAAGCCACTAGCATCGATCGGCGAGATGTTCACAACTACCAAACAATATGTTGATGTTGTGGAGGTTGACTTGCATCACTATGCAGATTTCACCTAGGTTCCTCGACCCGATCGTCCACCTTGTCGCAAAGACGAACGCTGTGATGAACGGCACAGCGATGATCGAGACCACCTCTATGATGACCATGAGCATCACCTCAACAGCCTTGACCGTGATGATGGATAGGAGACCTCTAGGGTTGGATAGCTCCAATGCCGCTGACCAAAGAACTTTGTCACCTCCATCGAGTAGCCTCGTGCTAAGCGCAACTACAACGCACAGTTCGACAAGGTCCTCGATAGCCCGTGCTCAATTCATAAGGGCAGCAAAACAATCCATGAGGGAGTGCATGGGTCTAGCGAATATCTTCCAAGAACTAGCAGATTAGAGACAACAATAACGGTGGCAAGGATCGTGAACCCCCCCAATGGGGGCGGTGCATTTCAAGATCCAAGGAAGACCGTCCACACGATCTTCGGAGGTCTGGCCGCCTCCTAGAACAAGCACAGCCAAAAGCTCACCTCCCGATGAGTCTTATCCGTTAGGGCATCAACACCATCACCAACCCCAGATACCTCCTTGGTCGGAATAGCACATCACCTTCAGTAGGGCCGACCAGTGGGTGGAAAAACCTTACATAGGATGCTTCCCCCTCATGTGAGACACTATCATCCATAAGGTGTGCTTCACGAAGGTCCTCATCGACGGTGGTAGTGCCCTCAACATCCTCTTCGCTAGTGCCTTGTCTGAACTAGGCCTCTCTAAGGAAGATCATAGCACGTCAACTCTCCTTTTTGGGGGTTGTCCTGGGAAAGGCTTGCCTACCCCTAAGCAAAATCACCTTGCTAGTGCAGTACAACACCATTGAGATGTTTCGCATCGAGTATATCAGCTTTCTGGTGGCCAATTTCGACACCGCCTACCATGCCATCCTCGGTCGCCCGACATTAAAGAAGTTCATAGCCATACCACACTATTCTTACATGGTGCTCAAGATGCTAGCCCCTGAAGGAGTCCTTACCTTGCAAGCTAACCTTGCCATCACCTACACCTATGATAAGGAGAGTCTTGCACTCACCGAGGTAGTTGACCTCTCCCTTTGCATGGACGCCTTGCCTTGTCGAATCAAAGAAGGTGCCCCTAGAAGAGTAGGAGATCTCAACAATGGTGGCGCCTCATGAAGCTACCAAGGCCAAGGAAACCAAGGAGGTGATCCTTGGCCTCACCGACCCGTCCAAGACCGTGAAGATCAGGGCCCACCAAGACCCAAAATAGGAAGGCGCGCTCATCAGTTCCCTATGTACCAATGTAGATGTGTTTGAATGGAAACCTACAGACATGCCTGGGGTACCAAGGGAGCTGATCAAGCACTCCTGACATGTCTCACCGACCGCCAAGCTGATTAAGCAGAAGCTTCGCTATAGAAAAGAAGGAGGCTATTAGGGTAGAATTAAACTAGCTTCTAGTAGCCAGATTTATTAAAGAAGTGTTTCATCCTGAGTGTCTGGCTAACCCAATTCTCATTCAAAAGAAGAATAAAGAATGCAGAATGTGCGTTGATTACACTGATCTCAACAAACACTGCCCTAAAGACTCCTTTGGTCTTCCTCGCATCGATGAGGTCATTGATTCTACTACCGGTTACGAATTACTTTCCTTTTTATATTATTATTCCGATTATCACCAGATCTCCTTAAAAGAGGAGGATTAGATCAAAATGTCCTTCATCACACCGTTTGGCACCTACTGTTACACCACCATGTCCTTTGGACTCAAAAATGCTAGTGCGACATATCAAAGAGCTATTCAGCATTGCCTTAAAGATTAGATAGGGCACAACATTGAGGCCTACATCGATGATGTGGTTGTTAAGTCCTAGACCGCTAATAAGCTTATCATTGACCTCGAGCAAACATTCAAGGGTTTCAAGGAGTTCTGATGGAAGCTAAATCTCACCAAGTGTATATTCGGTGTTCCATCTGGCATCCTCCTAGGCTACATCTTCAGCGCCAGAGGCATTGAGGCAAACCTTGAAAAGTCTCGGTCGTCACCCGTATGAAGCGGTTGACCTATGTAAAGGACGTCTGGAAGCTTACCGGATGCATGGCTGCTCTCAGCCGCTTCATATCACATCTTGGAGAGAAAGGTCTCCCCTTCTTCAAGCTGCTTAAGGCTAGCAAACATTTCGAGTGGATAGAGAAAGTAGATGAAGCTTTCGCCAAGCTCAAACAGTTTTAGACTTCGCCTCTGATTATGACTGCGCTGCAATCTGATGAGACTTTATTGACCTACATCGCTGTGACTCCTTGGGTTGTTAGCATGGCTATTGTCATTGAGCGCGAGGAGGTTGGGCACGCGTACAAGATCCAGCGACCAGTCTACACCATCAGTGAGGTCCTAAATGAGTCCAAGACTCGGTATCCTCAGGTTCAGAAGCTATTATACGCGGTCCTGATTACATCTTCCAAGCTTCGCCATTACTTTGAGTTCTACAAGATCATCGTGGTCTCTGAATTCCCACTCAATGATATCCTCCACAACAAATAATCCAATGGCCACATCATCAAGTGCGCGGTTGAGCTCGACACATACTCCATCAAGTTCAGGAGCTGACCGACTATCAAGTCGCAAGTTTTGGCTGATTTCATCGCTAAATGGACTGAGATCCAAGAGCCTATCCTAGCCGATTGCCCTCGAGCATTGGAAGATGTACTTTGATAGTGCTCTCAACATTAAAGGTGCCAGGGCAGGTGTACTATTTATTACTCCATCCAAGGACAAGCTTTGATATGTACTCTAGATTCATTTCTAGGCCTCCAACAACGCTGTCGAATATGAGGCATGTCTCCATGGCCTCCGCATTGTTGTGGAGCTCGGTGTCTAGCGCCTCATGGTATACTACGATTCTGCCCTAGTCATCAACTAGCTCAATAAGGACTGGCCCTACACCAGCGAGAAGATGCATGCTTACTGTGCACAAATTAGACAACTTGAAGAGAAGTTCTATGCCATCGATTGCCATCATGTTCCCCATGACGTTAATCAAGCAGCCGATCGCCTATCCAAGTTGAGGTCATCTAGGGCCAAAGTTCTAGCTGGAGTATTTGTTCAAGACCTCATGACCCCATCCATCCAAGAAGAGCAGTCAGTCAGTCACCTACTCCTACTTTTGATTGGAGAGAGCCTTTCATCAAATATCTCATCTCGACTAAGGTCCCGAGCGACAAGATAGAGATGGAACAACTCATTCATCGTAGTAAGCACTATGTGCTAATTGGTGGCAAGTTAATGAGGAAGAATGCCAGGGAAGAATTATTGTAGAAGTGCATTACCCAAGAGCAAGGAGAAAAATTACTGCTTGAGATTCATGCTAGTTCATGTGGCAACCATGCCACGTCCAGGAACTCGGTCGACAAAGCTTTCTGAGCTAGATTTTACTGGCCGTCCACTATAGTAGATGACGAGGGCTGCTAGTTTTTTGCCAAGCAGATACATGTGCCAGCACAAGCACTTTAGACCATCCCCGCATCTTAGCCTTTTGCATGCTGGGGACTAGATATGATTGGACCCTTCAAACTAGCTCCAAGAGGTTTCATATATGTATATGTGTCCATCGACAAATTATCCATGTGGATTGAGTATAAACCACTCATCACAGCAACTATGAAAAAGGCAGCCGATCTGATTAAGGAGATTGTTCACCATTTTGATCTATCGAATAGCATCATCACCAACTTGGGCTCCACGTTCACTAGCAATGATTTTTGGGATTTCTATGAGGACAGGTGCATCTCCATGAACTATGTTTCAGTCGCCCACCCTAGATCCAATGTCCATGTTGAACAGGCAAGCGGCACGATCTTGGATGCCCTTAAAAAGAGATTGTATCAGAAAGATGTGAAGCATTCAGGCAGATGGCTCAAGCAATTGCTAGTGGTAGTCTAGGGACTTTGGACCTAGACTAGTCGCAACATAGTTGTTCCTCCATATTACCTGGTATATGGCTTAGAGGCTGTCTTGCTAGCTGACATCACCTTCCGGGCACCAAGAGTTAAGAATTTCAATGAAGAACAGTCGGCTCTGGCCCGACAACAAGACATTGATCACCTTGAGGAAGAACTCTTGGTTACATGCGTGTGCACATCCAAGTATCTAGAAGGCCTATGGAGGTACTACAATCGTAACATCTAGGAGCGAGTATTCGCAGTTGGCGATATGGACTCTGAAGGAAGCAGAAGACCGAAGGACTACACAAACTTTTGTCGCACTAGGAGGGTCCTTTCATCGTCAAAGAGGTCACCCAACCTAGATCCTATAGGTTATGCGACTCCGACAGGGTGGATATCCCCAATTCGTGGCACATCGATCTCCTTAGGCGTTTCTATCCCTAAATCGCTCTCAAAATAAAGATATGTATTTCTCCATATTTGATGATTCAATAAAGCTTGCGCCAATTTCTCTAATTGTTTCCTGCATTATTTTCGCCATTACGTTGTCTCCAATATTTCTCCAAATGTTCTATCCATATTTTTATCTAATTTTTGTCACCATGTTTACACCAAATTTTAACTCACCGACTACTGTCCATATTTTAACATCTCCATAATGCACTATTTGTCAATTCTCCAAGCGTATCATCGCCAACACACACTTCACTACGCATGTTGACCAGCCACGTTTTTACCCATGTCATCCAGAAGCGGCCCTGATCTCGACTTCTTCCTACATGTGCATGAACCATGCTCTACGCTATGGATAGACAGCAGCGGCTCCTTGGTGACGATTTCTTCTCTTACGCGTACACGGGTGCCAGCCACTCTGCGCTATAGAGCTTGAGGGCTAGCTAGGGCAGGTCGCATGGTACAAAACTAACTAGAAAGCAAGTAAATCATACATAAACATGAACTACGCAAACTCCAAAATAAACACGATGTTTATCCTTGCAACTCTATCTAGCTAGAACTTAAAAGTTCTAGTTTTGTTGCTCTGTGTCGCCAAAAATATCTAGGTCTTCGATGAGCTTGAAGGCTGACTCTGTTGCCTCATTTGCGAGCTGGTCAGCCACCTTGTCCTCCATTCATTCCGTGAACCCACCGTCAATGATCTTTAGATCCACCACTAGGTATAGGGACTAGACAACTGACAAGGCATGCCTAACTATAGTACACGCCACGCTGTGGACACACACCCAAAAATTCACCTAGGCCACACAACACCTTTCCACAAAAGGATCTAGCGGGAGTGGATTTTCATCAAGATCTCCAACCGAGGGGTGGCATTGGTTTTCCATCAATGAAATCAAGGACTAGTGTTATCCTCGCGATGATGGCATTCATTTCAGCATGCACAACCTTCAGTTCTAGCTCGTAAGATCAGTATTGCATCTGCGAGTTCCCACGGACCACTGTGAAACGCCGACATAACGATGAGGCTCACACAATAAAAAACAAGAGTTTTCACAAAGATCACTTACATGCAAGTTCATCAATGGTTTTTAAGTGTGCTTCTCGCACATCATCCCTATCCTTCTCCATGCACTGGATGGCCTCCTTGGCCAGGAATAGCCGCGTCGCTAGATCTGTAATAGCAACAATGACGCAATCATATATGATAGCCAATACAAACCAACGGGACATAGGATTAGGGTATTATGGCAAGCTGATAGCCTGAACCTATCTAAATCTTATGTCTTGTCACCATCTCACTCCTGATTTTGCTCACCTCTATGATAAATCTAATGTTGTGGGTATACCCCTTGGTGGACTACCAAGCACATTCAGTCACCTCTACAAAGAACGTGCCAGTGGACTTTGAGCGAGCGCATGACTACAAGCAGCAGCGCATCATCGAGCTATAGATGGCTAGGCAGTCCTAGTTCGTGGGCTTGGAGAGGACCTTCATGAATAAAGTCTTGCGAGTGTCGTTCAAGTATGGGTGGGGTGACTTCTATGTTAACAACAACCTCAACGTTGGCAACACCTACTTCTTTAGCATGATCCGTGAGGCCACTTGTAGCAATGACGACGATGAGAAATAGGAGGAGCTAGAGGATGATGAAGCTAAGCTCAAGGTCAAAGTGCGCAAGACAAACAGCGGATGGAGGCGATGAACTCGGCGCAAGAGTTGACACGATCTATATTTTGTTGTTTCATTAAAACTATTATCCAGCCTATCAAGATTTCTAAGTATCGGACTGTCTTAGGTCCTGTTTGGATGGACTACGACTAGTTAGTCAAGGCTAAAAAATAGCCAACTAAAAATTAGCCATTTAATTGTTTTATTAGTCCATACATGTTTGCATCCTGAACTAATTATTGGGTTCTATGGACTAGTTTGATGGCCCCTAATAGTTGCCATCACTGTATTTCATTGTTCATCGACTCACAGTGATTCGGGTTGTCTATATTTCCTAGGGTCGAACTGTCTTAGGCCCTAGAAAATTTAACATCTATACACCCACATCCTCCTATCAGAAAGGGCGAACACCGTTAGTATACTATGGATCAGAAAGAGAACTAGAAAGAGATCTGTAGTTAAGAGCAACCAATAGGGGCTACATAGAGTTTAACCCACCTAATACAAAGTTCAACAAAAGTGAACGCAGACATAGTGATTGCATGGGTTAAACTCTGTTGAGCGTGGTGTAGATCAGGTCCTTTGGTCATTTGGTAGCAGTTTTCTAGCCCTTGTTGGTTGGTTTTGCCTGCTGGTTTCTTTCTGGTTCTCTTTCTGATCTATAGTATGGTAAACATGCATAACGGAATTCATCCAATCAACTCTCCCATTGATCTAATGCCTAATGGAGGAGCCACATAGCTATTCGAAATTTACTACAAACATAAGAAAATCCGAGCATTGTAAATCTAACCGGGCCGAACACATCTCACGTTATATAGGGAAACCTGTTTCATACTTGTACTTTCATTGAATCCCTAAGGCCTTGTTTGGATATGCATGTATTCATCTCAATCCACATGTATTGAAGTGGATTTGAGTAGAATTAAACTAAGTTCTATTTCATTCTACTCCAACACATGTGGATTGAAGTGGATACACATGCATCCAAACAAGGCCTAAAGGAAACAAATATAATTGAAACAAAACAACATAAAAGCAAAAGCAATTGGAAATCAAAAGTTGCATAATACACTATATTTGAGGACAAATTTCAAATGCCAGAATACACTACATTTCAGGACGAAGGGGGTAATTCACTCTTGCACGTAAAGAGTGAGTTACTAGTCTCTTATTTCAAATTCCCATTCAAAAAAATGAATTTCTTGGCGAAGCCTACAGTCCTATCTACAATACAAAGCGCTAAATTCCCATTCGTCTATAATATTACTACAGTCATCGCCTATGCATAGAAGATCACCATGCACCTATGCCAGTGGTGGCATCGACAAAATGCCCCATGTTGATTGGTAGATCAGCTTGATGGCCGAGCGGCGGCACAGCACATACCCGTTGTTGCTTAGCCACCTACTCGTTGGTCCACCACTACCGCCCACAATCCTTCCTCACCCTCGACCCATCTCATGTACTGCCTTGCAGTGTCATCATCGCCGGCAGTGCCATTGTGCCTATAGAGCAATAGGGCGACCAGATAGGTCGCCAGATTGTGCCCGCCATCGGTGGTGCGGGTGAGATCATCGATGCATTGCCAGGGGCTGTGGTTTTCCATGAATAAGGTTCATATCCTGGTGAAGAAGCAAGCCTCCAGGTTGTCGAGTTGGGTCAGGCTTGCAAGAAGGGCTTCGTAGTTGATGGGGTCGTCCCACGTCATCCCACATCTGAATCAAACCAATGACAAATGCCGACCAATGATGGGGTTGCCGTAGATGTGGCGCATGGACAAGCAGGTCACCTATAGGTTGTGGAGGTCATCCATGGGCTGCACTAAGGCCGTAGTGAGGTGGCTGGCGATCTCAATGGCCAGCTCATTAGGGAGTGCCAGCAATAGCGATGTGGGGTGCCGCCTCGCCGCCATGATTGCCGGTGTTGACATCACATGATGAGGAGCGTGAGGAGGCCAACCGAGGGCTCACGTAGTGGCATGGATGGAGCTATGGCATGTGGACGATGGCAAGATGGAGGGCTAGATAGGTGGAGCGGCACGATCGACCTATGTTGATTGAGGAGGAGGTGGCGGTGGCGGCCGAGCGGGGGTTATAGTAGGAGTACTTAAATAACCTCTACAAACTAGCATGGGAACTCATGATGATGACATGGTTCAGATTACCAGGTGGGCAGGTGATTGGGTGGATTGAGTGTACAGTGTTTCCAAACCTAGGAGTGAAACCATGAAATGGGGGATGCCAACCGGCTAGAACAGGAATCTAACATGAGCGCATGACGTTCATCATTACTAATATCTGAGTAGTGAATATTTTAGGTGGGTTAGACCTTCTATCATGGCAGCAGCTAGCTAGAGATGGCGACATGGTTTCATAGGTTCTGATCGTCTACAGTCCCTCGGCTGTATTTGAAGCTGCCACTTTAGGAATCCAACTACCTTCTACTTCATGCATGCAACCACATAGAAGGTGCAGCTCCTATTTTTAGCACAGCCAATGAGGCAAAAGTTCTACTCATAGCTAAGTACAAGAGTTATATGTCTAGCCTATTGAAATTTACGCTGCTCGGACTATAAGGCGAGCATATGATTTACAAGAAACAAGTAAACATCATTTTGTTGAATATCCTAGAGGGACATGGTCGGGGGAACAGTTGTGATTGTTTGTTGTAGAGTACACATACCTGGTATGGTAACTAGTTGACATCTATAAGCATGATTTTGGTTAGAATAAATGTCAATCGAGATCCTCAAACTAGCATGGAATGCAATAATAAGTTCATACAAATAGTATGGTTTGATATGAAGCACATTACCTTTATCAAGATCCACAAACTAGCATGGAACATCGTTGGGAAAATGCAAATAGGTGAGGGAAGGGGGGACCAAAAGGTAGGCGATTGATGCAATGCTATCAGATGAGGGAAGGGGGATGCTCCTTTCATATAGACCTTGCATGGCTGACGATAGTGAAGCAAATACAGCAGGAAAGCTGGACACAAGAAGTGAATCGAGAAAAAGAGCTTTTGACCACCATGACATGCTCGACACTTGAATGCCTCATGTGGTTGTGATAGGTCTTTTATGTACTTATTTCACTTCAATCCAAGCAGTCACAACAGTTGAGAGGTAGACTGATTACTATGACACTTTATACTATCCTATGAGATCAAATACACAGCGGGTGGACTTTCTTGCATTCACAGTAAAAGTCAACAGCTATGGCTCATCTATTCTTCATTAGATCGAGGCGAGACTTGTTCGAATGAACTCCTCACTGCATGGTTCTTTCAAGTTCAACAAATTTTATCAAAGAAAATTTCAACATCTATACACCCACGTCCTCCGATTAGAAAGGGCGAACATCATTAGTATATATTATAGATCAGAAAGAGAACTAGAAAGAAATCTACAGGCAAAAGCAACCAACAAGGGCTAGAAACCAGTTGACAAATGACCAAAGGACCTAAGCTACACCACACTCAACATAGTTTAACCCACCTAATACAAAGTTTAAGTCATCTAATTCACCCCCCCCCCTCTTAGGCATCATGGTCCCTACAAGTGGTATCAGAGCCGGTTGACTCAATTTGGACTTTTAGCTTAACCGCTGTTGAGCCAACGCTTTTTAAGAGTGGTTGGGATGGATACCTCTAGGCCTCCACACTTTGACGGCACTAACTTCCCCTATTATAGAGCTAGAATGGCTTGCTACCTTGAGGCGGTTGATTTGGGAGTTTGTAGAGTCACTCATGACATGATGAAACCCATTAAGAATCCTGATAAACCCACGAAGAGTGATGAAAAGGAAATTTATTTCAATGCTAGAGCAAAAAATTGCTTGTTTGAACCATTTAGCATGGATGTGTTTAACCAAGTGTTCACTTTAAATATGACACATGAAATATGGTTAAAACTCCAAGAGCTCCATGACGGCACATCTGATGTCCGTGAGCAAAAACATTATCTAGCTAAACAAAATTATGATTCCTTTACAATAAATGATTATGAGCTTGTTCGTGATATGTATTCTTGGTTGAATCTAATTATCAATGAGCTCCATTCAATAGGACTAACAAAGCTAGATGATGTGGACATCATGAGGAAGATCATCTCCGTGCTACCACAAAAGAAATATGCAAGTATCATCACCATCCTTCACAACATGGAGGACTTGAGCAACATGACCCCGGGCATAGCCATTGGCAAGTTAGTGGCATTTGAAATGTCACATAAGATGGGTCAAGAAGAAGCTTCTTCATCAAGCAAAGGCAAAGCTCTCGCTTGTAGCGAGAAAAAGAAGATGAAGGGCAAGCAAGTTGAGACAAGCTCAAGCTCAAGTGAAGATGAGGACGATGATGAAGATTCAAGTGATGATCAATCTTCCTCCACCACCTCCGATCTTGATGAAGAATCAATCAAAGTGATCAACAAGGTGGAGAAGATGATCCAAAGGCTCAATGTCAAGGGTGTGCCCATCCAAATTCAAGATTTCATTTTCACAAATCAAAGAAATGAGCAAAGAAAGAGAGGATGCTATGGATGCGGTGAGTTGGGGCACTTTGTGGAAGTTTGTCCAAACAAGCCCACACCCAAGACAAAGAAGAAGGCATGCAAGAACCAAGCCCTCACATCAATAAAATCATGGGATGATTCTTCAAGTGAAGAAGAACCCCATCACAAGAGGCGAGGCCGCAAGCACTCATCATCAAGCTCTTCTCGTGTGTGCCTTATGGCATGAGGTAATGAAAGCTCTTCCTCTACTGAGAGTGATAGTGATGATGATATGCCTTCTTATCATGAACTTGTGCAAGAAAATCTTAATTATGCTAAAGCTTGCACTAGTCAACAAAAGAAGCTCAAAAGTTTAAAAGAAAAGCTAGATAGTTCACAAAAAGCATACAAAACCTTGCTTGAACAATATGAGAACTTTGCTAATCTCAATGTTGAACTATCTACTAAAATTGAGAAACTTGATACTAGTGCAACAACAAATGCATGCACAATCAATGATGAGCAACTCTTAAAGAAAAATGAAAAATTAAAAGAAAAGTTAGCTAGCTCACAAGAAGCATATAATAGTTTGCTTGCTAAAATGGAAACCATGTGCAATCATTGTGATGAGCTAACTAATAAAGTTGCTAATCTTGAAGCCGTTAGCACAACCCCCACCAAGGCATCTAAAAAGAAAAGTTCTATCTTTAACATGTCTAAAAAGGATGCCTCTACTTCTTGTAATGATTTATGTTTAGACTCACCTTTGTGCAACCAAGTTTGTGTTGAGAAAGTTGTTGTAGATACATGCACACAAGAGGTTGCAAAGGAGAATGAGCAACTCAAGCAAGAAGTAGCTCGCCTCACCAAGGACTTGACTCAAGTGAAAGGCAAGGCAAAGCAAACCCAACTTCATCAAGATAACACCAGTCAAGGGAGTGAAGAAGCTTGATGAAGGACAAACCATGGTTTGTTACGTGTGCCACAAGGAAGGTCACAAGTCCTATGAGTGCAAGGTGAAGAATGGGGGAGGAACAAAGAAGGAGAAAAAGCAAACAAGCAAGCTCTCCAACACCTACACCAACAAGGTGGACAAGAAGGCCTCCACACCATACTTGTTAAAGAAGACAAAAAATGACAAGGTGGTGGCCATAAAGGTGAACAAGCAAGCCAACAATGGGGTCAAATGCTTTTGGGTGCCAAAGGAAATCATTTCCAACATGAAGAACACCAAGAAGGTTTAGATCCCGAAAGGGAAGTGAGAAGTCCATTGGACTTCGGGGAATTTGGAGACTTGGCAAAGTATGGGTGCATTTCATGGGGTGCATCATGATGGACAAAATCATTGCCAAGTGGGTTAGTGAATACTATGGACCCAAAATCCCCTTCCCATGTTAGGTAACTAGATTTAATTTCCTTCAAGTAGTATCAATTTGTATTTCCTACAAGTGATATTTCTTACAAATTGGTATCTTTAAGCATCTAGTTACTTTTCATGCCTATGTTTGCATTAGCATGCTTATATCCTTTGTCATGCATACACTAGGTATATCTTATGTTAGGCTTGCTCGGTTTCATTCTTAACCCTTGGAGCAAACCTACATGGTTTAAAATAATTTAGAAGCACGGCACATAGCTTGTCTTTTGATTGTTCATCTAATATGTGCCAAAGTCCAAATTGTAGATAATCTCTCCTAATATCGCCTTCGAAATTGACTCTCACATTCATGTGATGTCATCTTTCAAGTGGTATTTTTTATTCTAAAATCAATGTGTATGTTTCCTACAAGTATTCCATACTTGTGTGCACAAATTTAGGGGGAGGTTACTCTACAAATTGGATGCTTTGAGACTAACACCTTTTCAAGCTTATCATGTGTGTGTAGTCTCATTGCAAGGAAAATGGACTCTCCGGAGTTAAGCATCGTACCTCAAATATCCACAACCTATTGCAAGTGGTAAAAATCAAATTGGCTTCCACATGTGGTATTTCTAAACCTATATCATCATGTTGATTTCATTTTGATATTTATATGCTTTCTCCATGCATTATATAGATTAAATTCCCATGGGCAATAATTTGCTACTTATGCATATGCTTTGTCTTCTACCATATGTATGCATACATTTAGGGGAGCTTAATCTATATAATGTGAGAGTCAAATTTTGTGATCTATTCCACTTTACACACAAAGGATCACAAAGCTTGACCCTCCCTTGTGCTACTAATGACTCTCTTTTTGGTGTTTGATTCCAAAGGGGGAGAATTTAGAGGACCAAAAGCAAGCATTAATTTGTAGGACCAAAAGATAGATCATTTACAAGTGGTGTCTACAAGTGGTAATGGTCCGAGAAAGGGAGGATAGTGGATTATGGATTTGCCTATGTAATATGGAGAATTTGTAGGAAGCAAGGCTTGAATCCATAATACCACAAGGGGACATTTGCAAGGGCAACATAAGTTTTATGTAGTCTTGCAAGTAGTATCTTTTAACATCGTATAACCTTGCCCCTTGCATTGCATCCTAGCAAGTAGATAGTTTTTAAATTTCAAAACTTTTATTATTTGCTTGCTTTGGTCGTGTTGTCATCAATCACCAAAAAGGGGGAGATTGTAAGGAAAATGGACCCTAGGCCCATTTACTTTGGATTTTGGTGTTTGATGACCAACATAACCAAATTGGACTAATAAATTTGCAAGTGATTGTTTTGTAGTTCAAAAGGGTGCAAGACATGACTTGGACGAAGGCGATGTGATGATCCGATGATCAACACCACAAGCAAGACCTTAGTAGCACAAGAGAAGACCCAAGATATCAAGCAAAGTCCAAGCACAAAGATAGGAACCAAGCCGTACGTAAGATCATGAAGAAACGAGCTCACAGAAGTGACCGAATGCTGGAAGAAAGTGACCGGATGCTCCGATCGGTGGCTCGGTAACAGCAAGTGTCAGCAGCAGCAACCGGATGCTGAACATGTGAATCGACCGGATGCACCGATGGCACTGTTCATTAGTCTGGCAACACACTCAGCAAGTGACCAGACACTGGCAGCAAACCGACCAAACGTAGGACAGCAGCGTCCGATCACGTACAGAGAGGTTCCAGAGCGGTGAACTTGCGACCGGACACATCCGGTGGCAAGTGACCAAATGTTGGCTGCGTCTAATTAGTTGTTCGTGGATCCAACGGTCAAGACGACTAGACGCGTCTGGTCAGGACATGATCAGCGTCTGGTCAGTAGCAGAAAAGCGGGATTTCGTCCCCAATGGCTACTTTCGCAATGGAGCTTATAAATACAACCTCCAACCATCCTAATGGTATGTGTGGAGCTGAGGAAACATATCAAGGGTGTTGATACACCATTTTAGTGATCTCCACTTGCATAGTGCTTAGTGATTTATTAGGTGATTAGCGTAGGTGCTTTGCGAAGTGCTTAGGCTGATTAGACCACCGCTTATGCGCTTGCTCTAGGTTTAGACCTAGTGTTTAGTGAGGTTTGCATACCTCTTTCCACTTGGTGCTTGCGTGCACCATTGTTGTACATCGTAGGGGCCGCCACCATGTACTAGAGGGAACAAGGCCCATGGTGTTTCGGCCGGAAGCTTGATAGTGAAGATGGCGGGGAGCATCCGAGAGAGGCTTGCCGGAAGGCACGTCAGAGACCCACTTGCGCATGGGGAAGGCCTAAGGCTATCCATGGAGTTACCCGACCAGGAGCTTGTCCCTTGCTAGGGGATCCTTGTGAGGGGCTCCAACGAGGACTAGGGGGAAGCTTGTGTGCTTCTCGATACCTCGGTAAAAATACCGGAGTCATCGATGGGAGTTTGCATATGTCTACCTTGCTCTTTAGCTTCCGTATTTACATTGTTTGTATTACTCCTTTTGCGGTAGAGATAGCAACACACTAGCAAAACCATAGTTGCACATTTAGATAGTTTATTTATTGCATAGGTTTTGCTAGGGTTAGAAAAAGAGGCCATAGTTTAAGAGTTAGAATTTTAAGTTGCCTAATTCACCCCCCCCCCCTCACCTCTTAGGCATCACGGTCCCTACACTCACTCCGATCGCCTACCGCGTCGCAATGATGATCGCCGTGTAGAATGGCGCTATGACGACCACAACCGCTGCCATGACGACGGGCCGAAAAGCTCGAGGACCGAGCAATTTCGTCGACGCCGACCAGATAACATCATACGCTGTCGATCAGACATTTTGACTAAAACTAAGTACCTCTACTATATCTGCATTTAATATAGCTTTCTCTAATTATTTTTCTGAGTTTTCACCATGCTCCTCCAATTATTATTTCTTCGGTTATTTTCCATAATTAAATGTCTCCACGTTTAATATCTCCATGTTTAAGATGTTCCATAATGCAATATCCGACCAGTTGATCGGACTGTTCGGCGCTCACTTCTACTCGGTGCTCACTTTGCTGCTGACCAGTTGGTTGAGCTGCTCGGTGCTCGATTCTTCGCCAACCAACTGGTTAGATTGTCTATCGCTTCATCATCAGCTATGCTTAGGGAGAACTAGATGAGAATTTCCCATCATCATCACCATCTACGGCGATGACTTAGCTCCGTGAGACGACGATCTGAACTCAAGGCTCTGAGGTGCATCACTCTTCGTAAGAGTTCTCCGGAGGTCCAATGCTGTGCTTCATCGGCACCAATCAAGGAGATGGCTACATGCAGCAAGCCAGCAGCATGTAGGTCAACTTCAAGAATTCGGCTGCATCACCCAACATCAACTCATCATCATCCTTCGGCAGTGCTCATCAGCCCTCATTGACGGCTCGCATGGTCCTCGCTATTGACTTGACATTACGAGGCAACTCATGGCGACGCATTATGATTTTCACTAAGATCAACGTCAACAAGCAAAAGAGGACCCTAAAGCATGCATGCAAGAAATAAATTCCATTGCTACCGATCTACACTCATGAAACATGACTCCAACGTCATCGATCCAAATGAGCTAAGACATGGTCTTTTCCATTGAATATTCTAACATATATATAACTTTGTCTACCTTGATAACTGTCAACAGTAGTGGCGGCCCTGTGCTTTCTCCATTTGTTTTCCATAATTTTTCTCAAATTACTTATTTCTCCATCATAAACATCTTTAAGATGATGTATACTATCACCATTCAAATCATATTGCGCCCTCGCCTTGGTCAAACACGCTCAAGGGCTTTGCCTCCCCACGCAAATTGACTCTGCCAGACTCTAATTAGGCCTGTTTGACTACGACTCTGCGTAGCCACCGAGCCACTCCAGCCGTCGTGCCGCCGAGCTACCGAGCCGCTTGAGCTATCGAGCCACCGTGCCACTGAACCGCTTGAGCTGTCGAGCTGCCGTGATGCTGAGCCACCAAGCGAGCTATAAAATGAGCCACCTGAGTCGTAATCAAGCCACGACAGTCTCCATATTTTGCCATGGTCTCCATATTTTGCCACAGTCTCCAAATTTCACCACGGCCTCCAAATTTTGCCATGGTCTCCAAATTTCTCGACGGTCTCCAATTTTTGCCATGGTCTCCAAATTTCGCCACGGTCTCCATATTTCGCCACAGTCTCCAAATTTCGCCACGGTCTCCAAATTTCGCCATGGTTTCTAAATTTCTCCATGGTCTTCAATTTTTGCCATGGTCTCTAGATTTGACCACGGCCTCCAATTTTCGCCACGGTCTCCAATTTTGGCCATGGTTCTCCAATTTTTGCCATGGTTCTCCAAATCTCTCCATGTTCTCCAAAATTCACCACGGTTAATTGCTAAGTACTCTCTCTATTTTTAAGTGCTCAGCACTCTCCAAATTTTATTCCTATGTCTAGTGCTAAGCACGGAGATTTAGTCCTTTATACAATTATGAATAGACTCCAAATAAACATAAACTACTCTGCAGGATATAAAATTCACCGATACATTGCTCTTGATAAACTACACTTTGTTTTCTTCATCACCGAGTTCATATATTTTATTTTTAAATCATGTACTACGCATCCTACATATTTGTATTGCAGGATCATCGTCTAGGTGGTCACACCATCTGGCCTTCGGATTTCTCCGCCGATCAACTAGTCGGACCACTAGGTTCATGACCTCGTCATCGACCAGTTGGTCGGACCATTCGGCATTCACTTCTACTCGGCGCTCACTTTGCCGCCGACCAGTTGGTTGGGCTGCTCAATACTTGATTCTCTACCAACCAACTGGTCGAATTGTCTATGGTTTTCATCATCAGTTATACTGGGGTCTCGCTAGCTAAGTTGGGGACTTCGTCTGTCGATTCGCTTATTGGCTTACTATGTTTTGCCGACATTGTATGTCATGTGTGATATCAAGGTTTTCCATGCTGTCTAGATCAGGATGCTGATCTTGGGTGGTGCGTTAGGGCCTTTGTTAAGTATATCTATCATAGCAACCTAGTGCTAAGCACTTTCCTTTTTCTCCACGTTTTACAACTCTGTATTATTGAATTTTACTCCGTGTGCCCATTGCTAAGCATGGGGACTTCATCCTTTACACTTCATTCTTTGATCCTTCTATAAGATGTTTCTTTATCTTACAGCAGGCTCAAGGACTAAGTGTGTACATTTCACCTTACGATGAATGTACTTTTTTCTTCTTACTAGTTTTTAGCTAAGCTGGGGGCTAGCTGTGCTCCCGGCTAAGCTAGGAGTTGGTTATCCTGACTAAGTGATCATTGAAATTATTTGATCCTAACACCAGGTGTCTTCTTCACCTACTGCTAGGCTCGGGGACTATAATATATATATTGCACCTTGCGGCGCATATATCAGTACTAATATCCTCTTTGCATAAGTCATGAATGATGATCATCTAACTTCGCCAACGAAGCCTCAGTGTGTACATTTCACCTAAGGTCGATATCACTGTGGGGGTATTAACCCCTATACCCTTACGGCTAAGCTTGGGCTGGCCCGGATCGATGGGTCTGGTCCATCCGAAAGACGACATGTGGCCCAGCCAACCTGGTTGGAGTCCCGCGCAAGGAGTCAAGGCGGATTTGGCGATCAAGCAGGATCCTGGTCGGTTAGAATAGGAATCCTTATCCGGCCACATATGGCAATTGTAACTGACTAGGATTAGTTTCCAGATCTATAACCCTGCCCCCCAGACTATATAAGGCGGGCAGGGGATCCCTCTAAAAAATATCTCTCATTGACATACAACAATACCAATCAGACGCAGGACGTAGGTATTACGCCTTCTTGGCGGTCGAACCTGGATAAAACCTTGTGTCTGTCTTGCGTCACCGTCTTGTTTGTGACTTGCGCATCTGTCTGCCGACAATCTACTACCTTGGGCATACCCCTAGGTAGACTGCCAACCATATTTCATCGACAGTGGCACACCAGGTAGGGGGTGTGCGTATTGCTCTCCAAGCAAACAAGATGGTCATCGTCTCCGGCTCCATGGCTACACCAAATGGCCTCACGTTCACCGTCGGCCAGATCACCTGGACCACCGGCTCCGACGACGCCATCGCCATGATTACGGAGGAAGCGTGGATTCTGTCTGCGCCGACCACTACTTCACTTGCATCGGCTACGACTCCGACCACTACGGCTATGGCTCCGACCACTACGAATATGGCTCCAACCATGATGGATCTGGCTCCAACCACGGTACATCTGGCTCCAACCACACCTACGTCACCTTCAGCCATGCCGACAACCCAGTCATCCACTTCCCCGCTATAAAGGGAAGCAGATCGACAACACCGACCTGCTCAACTCCATCGATTGGGTCGGCACCAAACTAACTGAAACCCTAGCTCTAGTAAGTATGATTCAAAGTCAACCTAATGAGCAGGTAACCGCTACCCACAATAGATCTATCCAACTAGCTCGGACCAGTCGTCCTACGTGACTCGGAATAGATCTTGTGGTCATATCTACCCCTGAGGGGCGCTCCGCTCGTCGCCAGCCAACCTTCGCAATGGGCCTCTGGCTCTCTGAATACGAAGCTTCGACAGAGAACCACCAGGTCCAACCCTACGGCCTGCGAGACGCTACTTCCATCTATGCGTACAACCTACAACGCCGCTCGGATCTGTGCTTTATGCACCGACCTCAGCCAAAGCCACGCAACTTTGTCAACATGGTCCAGATTGAAGATTATCAAGAAGGATCCATCCACACAGTCCGGGAGGGCGACTCTAGCTCCTCGTCTGGCATCGCATCTAATGCATCTGTCCACACCGAGCTTCAGCATCACATAGATGAAGGCATCAAATATGACCTGGATCTGCCAGACCACGCCCCAGGTTTTCCCCAATTTCCGTCTTTCCTGCCAAGACAAGGGGATTTGATCCATGTTGTCAGCAATGACGAGCCGCCAGCAGTTGGCGAAATAGAACAAGAAAGAACTGCTCGCGAAGCACGCAATATTGACCAGTTTAATCGCCGACAGATCGAAGCTGAAGCTAACTAGGAGGCACGACGCATAAGGGTCCAGCCACGTGACCTCAACAATGCTTTTGACAGGGTGGGGGACAAACAAGTCTTCAAGACTCCAAGCGCCAACGTAGCCGTCGCCATGGCGACAATACAGCGGCTACCCAACACTCCCGAGACCCAGGCAGTTCGCGACGACATACAAGCTTATCTGACGGTTGCTATGGCTCAGACTGTAGAGATGATGAACCAAGCCTGGGCTCCATCTGTTTCAGTCGAATCAAGCCACAGCCGCCAATACTCAAGTCGCTCATAGCCACTCAACCAACGTGGCTCGCGCAACAATGACCCATCGGACAACCGGCAAGGTGGAAACGGTGGTCATGATGGTGGTCGGGACAACAACCGCCGCCGGGAGGATAACCGCCATGACGTTCGAGATGACAACCGCTGAGAAAATCACGACAATCGCCGTGATAACCACGGTCGCAGGGCTAACCCAGATGGCAATCGAGATCGCCGCGATGGCAATAACGATCTCCGCCATTACCATGGTGGACGTGACCTACACGCTCGCATCAACTAGAGAGCCAATGATCGTGCATCTCATGAAAGCTATCGCCGTATGGAATATGACACTGCCCACGGCCCGCCGGGTCTGAAGCAGTTTACTCCACACCTTCGCCAAGTCATATGGCCCAAGAATTTCAAGCTCGAGAAACTCTAGAAGTACGACGGCAAGGAAAACACCAAATTATGGGTCATGCTCTACGAAACTACGTGCCAATCAGCCATGGCTGACGAGCACGTCATGTCCAACTACTTCCCAGTCGCTGTTGGTCATGCAGGTCACCAATGGCTAGTTAGCTTGCCGGCAAACTATTTTGATTCTTGGCAGGAGCTCAAGCAGGCCTTCATCGACAACTTCATTGCTACTTGTGAACAACTCGGCAACAAGTACGATCTGCAACGGATCCGAGATCGGAAAGATGAACCACTGCGCGAGTACGTTCGACGTTTCTCGGAGATGCGCATCAAGGTCCCATCAATCTCCGACAATGAGGCAATCGAGGCTTTCGTCATTGGCCTCCGCTTTCATGACACCCTAAGGGACAAGCTCCTTCGGAAGAGACCTGAATCAGTCACAGCGCTCCTAGCCACCGCCAAGAAATACACGGATGCCGACGACGCTAAAAAGATAATTGTTGAAGAAGCAGCAAGGGTTCCACGTTCCGATCACCCCCCACACCACGACGATTACCACGGCAGTCGTGGTCGGAACGACAATTTTGACCGCCGCAACCAGCGCAATGACCCCCGCGACCACCGTGACCAACGTAATCAGCGGCGTAACCGCCATGACGATTACAGGAGCAAGCGCGCTCGGGAAGACGACGGCGAGGTCAATACTATTAAAAAGGGGGGCGGACGTCGTAACTACGAAGACGACTACGCCAAAGCATTGAAGGGGCCCTGCCAGCTCCATCCTAAGTCAAACCATACCATGGAGAATTGCCGTGTCCTCAAAACTATCTACACGCGTCAACAGGTTCTGGATAC
Source organism: Miscanthus floridulus (assembly GCF_019320115.1). Taxonomy (NCBI): domain Eukaryota; kingdom Viridiplantae; phylum Streptophyta; class Magnoliopsida; order Poales; family Poaceae; genus Miscanthus; species Miscanthus floridulus. Next base: position 2,611,939 of record NC_089591.1, on the reverse strand, counting down.
GTCCGACAAGCCTAACGATGCAGGGGAACAGTGCAATGAGGATAACGACGATGACGATGCAGACCCTCATCATAAATACGTCAAGCCAACTGATTGCGTGCACACCATCATCGGTGGCAAGGTGTCCATTGAGACCAAACGAGAACGCAAGCTGCTCACCCGCGCTTGCTTGAACGTGGCAAACACCGACAACCTTCTCACCGATCCACGGCTCCCTCCGTGGTCTCACCGTGAAATCTACTTCAGCAGGAAGGACCAATGGGCCACCATACCTGAGCTAGGGCGTTTTCCCCTAGTCCTCGATCCTTGTATCAACAAGGTTCAGTTCGACAGGGTACTTATCGACGGCGGCAGCTCCATCGATATACTATCCAGGAATAGCCTACCCGCCCTAAAAATAGCCCAGGCGAAGCTGAAGCCGTACAAGGCACAGTTCTGGGGCGTTCTCCCCAGACAGAGCTCTACACCTCTCGGGCAGATCACGCTACCTGTGCAATTTGGGACTCCGGACCACTTCCGCACCGACTACGTCAATTTCGTGGTCGCTGACTTCGACGGCACCTACCATGCTATTCTCGGTCGATCGTCGCTCACCAAGTTCATGGCCATACCTCATTACAGGTATCTGGTGCTCAAGATGCCTACCGAGAAAGGAGTCCTAACCCTCAGGGGCAACGTATACGTAGCTTACACCTGCGAGGACGACAACTTCAAAATAGCAGAGGCCCACGACCTCTCTATTCGCATGGCCGAGACCGTGCTCGACGCTAAGAAGGCCTCAGCCGACCACCTGGAGATCCCAGACCTCGAGACTCCGCACAAGAACATCAAGTCAAAGGAGCACAAGGTGATCCAGCTGGTCGATGGTGACTCCAGCAAAACGGCCCTTATCGGGGCCAACCTGGATCCCAAATAGGAAGACGCGCTCGTCGGGTTCTTGAGGAGCAACGTGGATGTGTTCGCATGGAAACCTGCCGACATGCCTGGTGTACCTCGGAACTTGATCGAGCACTCCTTAAATGTCAACAGCAAGGCCAAACCAATCAAGCAGAAGCTACGACGGTTCGCTCACGACAAAAAGGAGGCGATTAGGGTAGAAGTTACACGGCTTTTGGCAGCCGGATTTATTAAAGAAGTGTATCATCCAGAGTGGTTAGCCAACCCGGTTCTTGTACGCAAAAAGAATAATGAATGGAGAATGTGCGTTGATTACACTGATCTCAACAAACACTGCCCTAAGGACCCCTTTGGCTTACCTCGCATAGACGAGGTCGTAGATTCAACCACCGGTTGCGAGCTGCTTTCCTTTCTCGATTGCTACTCTGGTTATCACCAGATCGCTCTCAAAAAGGACGATCAGATCAAGACATCTTTCATCACACCTTTCGGCGTCTACTGCTACATGACTATGTCGTTCGGGCTCAAGAACGCTGAGGCTACATACCAACGTGCCATTCAGGCCTACCTCGCAGACGAGATAAAAGATGACCTAGTAGAGGCCTATGTGGATGATGTAGTTGTCAAAACCAAGGAAGCACACACCCTTGTTGACAACCTAAAATGTACCTTCACGGCCCTCAATACATTCCAATGGAAGTTAAACCCAAAGAAGTGCATCTTTGGTGTTCCTTCTGGTATATTGCTAGGCAACGTCGTCAGTTACGATGGCATACGCCCTAATCCGGAGAAAGTCAAAGCTGTCTTAGACATGAAGCCCCCCAAAAAGGTGAAAGATGTCCAAAAGCTTACCGAATGCATGGCCGCTCTAAGCCGTTTCATATCAAGATTAGGAGAAAAAGGGCTACCAGTTTTTCAAACTGCTCAAAGCATCCGAGAAGTTTGAGTGGTCGGAAGAAGCAGACGTGGCCTTCACGTAGCTAAAACAATACCTTACATCACCTCCAGTCCTCACTGCTCCTAGAGAAGACGAAACCCTCCTACTTTACATTGCAGCAACCAATCGGGTGGTCTCCACTACCATGGTGGTCGAGCACGATGAGCCGGGCCACGCCTATAAGGTACAGCGGCCAATTTATTTCGTCAGTGAGGTACTCAATGAATCTAAGACCAGGTACCCACAGATTCAGAAACTGCTCTACGCCATACTGATAACATCCCGAAAGTTGAGACATTACTTCGATGGATATCATGTGGTGGTCATGACCGAGTACCCTTTGGGGGACATCATCCACAATAAGGATGCGAACGGGCGCATCGTCAAATGGGCAATGGAGCTATGCCCCTTCTCCTTGGAATTTGCAAGCCGTACTACAATCAAGTCTCAGGCACTCGTCGATTTCATCGTCGAGTGGACAGACTTAAGCACGCCTGCCTCCCCGGGATCTGACGAATATTGGACGATGTACTTCGATGGCTCTCTCAACATTGACGGTGCGGGAGCAGGAGTTCTTTTCATGTCACCATCCAAGGAGCAGCTTCGGTACGTCCTCAGGATTTATTTCCCGGCATCTAATAATGCTGCTGAATATGAAGCATGCCTTCATGGTTTACGCATCACGGCTGAGCTTGGTGTTAAACATCTCTACGTCTATGGAGACTTGGCTCTGGTCATCAACCAACTCAACAAGGACTGGGACACGACTAGTGAAAAGATGGATGCATACTGCAAATCGATAAGAAAGCTGGAGGGTAGGTTCTATGGCATCGAGTACATACACGTGGTCCGGGACAAGAACCAAGCAGCGGATGCACTGTCAAAGTTAGGATCATCCCGAGCCAAGATCCCACATGGCGTATTCGTCCAGGACCTGCTCATGCCTTCCATTGATGACGAAGATTCCGCGGTCAACCAAGCTCTAGACAAGCAATTAGTGGCTACGGTCCCGACGCCGAGCACAACCGAGCCGCCTCCAACCACTCATGAGCCAGACTAGAGAACACCTTTCATCAAGTACTTAACAGATGGCAGCAGGTTATACTGATCGAATAGAAAACGAGCGCCTGATGCATCACAGTAAACAGTATCTGCTCGTCGATGGCAAGTTATGGCGCAAAAAACGCAAAGGAGGAAATCTTGATGAAGTGTATAACCCAGGAGGAAGGCGAGCATCTCCTGGACCAAATCCACTCTGGCTCCTGCTGGCAACCATGCAGCCTCAAGAACACTGGTTGGTAAGGCTTTCCGAGCAGGGTTCTATTGGCCGTCAGCAGTAGCTGACGCAGAGAAGCTAGTCCGCCGCTGTGAGGGTTGTCAGTTCTTCGCCAAGAGAATCCATGTACCAGCACATGAGATCCAGATGATTCCAGCCTCTTGGCCCTTCGCATGCTGGGGACTGGACATGATCGGGCCTTTCAAACCGGCTCCTAGGAAATTTACATGCGTCTTCGTGCTGATTGACAAATTTTCTAAGTGGATAGAATACATGCCTCTGGTACAGGCATCCTTAGAGAAGGCTGTCACGTTCCTCGACCAGGTCATCCACCATTTCGGCGTACCCAACAACATCATTACTGATCTGGGTACTCAGTTCACCGGGAATGCTTTTTGGGACTTCTGCGATGAAAGGAGCATAGTAGTAAAATACGTCTCGGTGGCGCACCCTAGAGCTAATGGACAAGTCGAGCGGGCAAATGGCATGATCTTGGACGCACTAAAGAAGAGGATGTACAGAGAAAACGACAAAGCTCTCGGAAGATGGCTCAAGGAGTTACCAGCCGTGGTCTGGGGCCTCCGAACTCAGCCCAGTCGTAACACCGGCGTCTCACCATACTTTATGGTTTACGGCGCTGAGGCAGTGCCTCCCACCAGATATAGCTTTCAGATCAGCACGGGTAGAGAACTTCGACGAGGGCAAGGTCAATGAAGTACGGGAGCTAGAAGTCAACTAGCCCAGAGGAGAAAAGGCTCGATTCTTGTGTACATACGGCCAAATACCTTGCTGTTTTGCGTAGGTACTACAACAAGAATGTTAAAGAACGGTTCTTCGTGATCGGGGACTTGGTCCTGAAGTGGAAGACGAACCAGGCTGGTGTACACAAACTCGCAACTCCATGGGAGGGACCCTTCATGATCAAGGAAGTCACACGACCAATGTCTTACAGGTTAGCTCACTTGGACGGTACGAACGTACCAAACTCGTGGCACATCGACAAGCTCAGACGTTTCTATGCTTAACTACTGAGATATGTACTCCTCTTGTACTTTCGATTTAATTCAATAAAGCAATTATGATTTCTCCGAGCACTCTAATGTGTCACTTCGAGTTTTATGGTTATTCTAACTTAGCCAGTAAAAGCCGACCACCACCCCTTCTATGGTTTTCGGAGAAGGCCCTGTCTCCGGTTCCTCCCAATACGTGCATGGGATCCGCTCTCTACGTTACGGGTGATCGGCAGGTCCCCCTTGGTTTAACTTGTCTACGTCTACATGTGCACAGGTCACCAGACCTCACACTCCGACCACATGGAAAACTAGGGCCGCACAAACTTTTCGGGATGATGTGTCGAGAACGATGGTACAACTAAACAGAACGTTAATATGTTCTTACTTAGTTACACCAACATAAAGTATCAATCTTAAATACACTTTCTACAAAGCAAACAAGCTTATAACAATATACAGTTATGTTATTACAAGCTTGCCTAAAGAGGCTCAAGTTCACAATAACACAACTATGTCCTCCTTCTACAGCTCTAAGCCTATTACATTGGCTGGTCGGGGCGCAGGGCACTTACTGCTCGCCGCTTCTGATACCCTACTCAAGTCCCGGGGACTCTTGTGCTAGTCGAGCTGAAGGGGATGGCCCCGCCGGTGCCTGGCTGGTCGAGACCGCAGGCTTCGTTGGTTGGCTTGCAGCTGATGGCATTTCCAGCTGACTCGTCGATGGCGTACCCTGTACTGGTGCTGTCCCACCTCCACACAGGTTAATATCGCCAATTATCTTTGACGACAAGTCCAGCTGGGCCGTCCGAAGTTCCTCTACCGTGTCTGGGTCTACCTCCTTCGGGTACCCAGCCTCCAGGCGCTTGAGGTCGATCAGGGGGTAGTGGGCACCCACCATGCTTAGTACATGGGCACCCGTGTACTCACCAGCCTCCTTCACGAACCCTTGGAACCATCCCCACGCTTGTCTGCATCTCTCAACTAGTCTGAGCTGGGGCGTCCTCGGCTCTTCCTCTGTGAGTGGCGGGTCGATAAGGTCGAGGACGGGCACAATGCCAGTTGCCACTTCTTGGCACCGGTTCTTCCACGTGTCCCGCTCCTCGGTGGCCTTGAGGCATCGTGCTTTCCAGTCGTCACGCTCTTTGATCACAGCCTCTAGGTGCTTCTTGGCATTGACTTTCAAAACTGAACACAGTACAAAACATCAAATGTGATAACACAACAAGGCAAGGTGGGCAATAGAATGAGAAAGGTGATCTGGAATACTTACTTTTTAGTTCCTCCTTCATTTTGTTGGTGTGGTCTTGGAGTTGAGACTGGCTGCGTGCTAGCTTCACGTTGTCCTCCTTCAAGCGACCACACTCTGCGGTCACACGGCTATTTTCCCCTTGGAGGTGGGCCACTTTAGCTTCTAAACCTGCATTACAGCTGTTACTACCAAGAATACAACAACACAAGTCCTGCACTTGCTATGATAAGATGAAACTTTACTTGTTTTTTCCAGCTCTTTGTTATTGAGCTGGCCGACCAGGTTTTGGTTCTGTGTTTCTCGATCTATCCTCTCCTGGTTGGCGGCTTCAAGTTGGCACCGCAAGCGTTCCACTTCGGCCGCCAGTTCTTTATTGGTCGCCGTGATTCCTTCAATCTGGTCGAAGCACCTCTTTCGGTATTTTGCGGTTTTCATCAAGTCCTGCATACAGTCAAGCTAAGTCAGACAGTTCGACTACATAACAGGGTCAAGGATTCAAGCCAAACATACCTGGACTTCTGTCACCAGACGCTTGGCCACCCGTTCAACTCTTAGGGTCTCTTCGACCTCTGGGATTTCTTCGTGCATAACCCATTCAGTCGTTCCGATAGCGCGACACATATACATGTTGTCGCCTATCTTGGGGATGGCCCAGGACCTCTTCTACTTCTTCCTCTTCAGCCTCCTGTTCGTGAGGCGGCACTGGTCAGGAGTCTGTAGACTCCACGACCACCAGGGCTTTTCCATGAGCCGTCGCGTCGGCAAGAATGCTCTGGGCCACTTCTGGCTGCTGCTCCTCGGCTGGATCCAGCTCCCTTGGCGCCATGGTATCTGCCTCAGCAAGGTTCGTGCTCGGAGCACTTATACTCTGTTCGGCTGTCTTCTCGACCAGCCGCTCGGGGACTGGCGTCTGGTCGTCCGCCTGCTAAGGTCCAAGCGGAGTTCCTACTATAGGCTCCTCCACTGGCTGGCTGCTGGGCAGTTTGTCCCGCCATTGCTGGCGAAGTTGTGCTGCACCCGGCTAGCTGGTCGGGGTTCTCGGTGGACGCCGACCTAATATATCAGAGACAAGTTCAGAAGATAATAGTATCCAATGCAAATTACAAGCTTACATCAAAGATATAGATACTTACAGCTTTGATTTGCGGAATGATGTAGTGAAGGAGCGTCTCCTCGACCGCCCCTGCTCCGCGTGCTCGGCAGGTTCCACTGGGTCTTTTTCCACCTCCGGTACAGGCGTCGAGGTTTGATGCTCGATGTTTCCCTCGCTTGTCCTCTGTGCTGTAGTGGTCGGTGATGCGACCACTGCTGGCACGGAGGAGCCACCCTGCTCCGACGACCCCATTTGTCTTCTCCTCTTTCGAGGGACAAGCCGGAAGATGTCTGCATCCTCTGCTTCATCGTCCGATAGGGGGAAGATGGCTTGGCGTCGTTTGCTGGCCGCCGGACGCTTGCCAGCGGCTCTGGTCGATGCGTCCTCCATAGTCTCGAGTGCTGCCCAGTGGACGTCGTCGGTCCTGGCGCTGGTCTGGGCGGCTGGGCCAGCAACTTGTGGCCAATCTACACTGGGGGGAGGCGACACGAACACTGTTGCCCAGTCACGACCATTACACTGCGACACAAAGCGGGGACAACAGTCAATTTCTTGTTACAACATGACTCTACAGTTAAAAGGAGGCATCATTTACCTTTGGGGGAGGTCGAGCCAGCTTGAAGGCGTGCTCGATGTCGTTTAGCCTGACGTAATTGGGATCGGCCAGGTTGAATAGCTCCCCAATCCTGGCCTTGATTTCCATCTTGTCGAGCGGCTCCTTCCTGGTCCTTGTCAGATCGGCGCTCCCCTGGTACTCGAAGCCTGGATGAACCCTCTTCTGGCAGGGCTGGATCCTTCGGCTGATGAAGTTCCCGACCACACTTGGGCCATCTAGCTTTCCCCAAGGGATCATCCCGAGCAGTTCGGCGATCTGCTCTAGGTTCTCGGGCTTCTCTGTCCAGCTATTCTTCTTCTCTGGAATCAGTCCCACGTCGCACAGGGTGATGGTGTTCGGCTCTTCACAGGATGTAGAACCACTTCTTGTACCACTCATCCAGCGAGGTGTTCCAGGGGTAGTGCAAGTATTGTGCTTTCATGCCGTCGCGCAGATTTAGGTAGACGCCTCTGGCTATCTTCGAGCCACCGCTCCCTTTCTTCCGAAGACAGAACAGGTGGTGAAATTGGTCGAAATGGGGCTGGAAGCCACCATAAGACTCGCAGAGATGGATGAAGGTGGAGATAAGGAGAATCGAGTTGGGATGCAGATTGCAAATCCCAATCTCGTAGTACAAGCAGAGACCCTGAAGGAAAGGGTGCACTGGAATCCCGAAACCCCGTTTGAAGAAGTCTTCGAAAACCACAATCTCACCTGGTTGTGGATCGGGGAAGCTTTCTCCTTCCGGCGCACGCCATCCCACGAGTGCCTTGTTGTGGAGCACTCCCATGGCGACGAGGTCCTCGATGGTCTGCTCATTGCTCTGCGACTTCCACCATTCCTTCGCCATGACCCCGCCTTTCTTCTGGGCGTCTCTCTTCGCCATTAGTCTGTCCTTACTAAGGGGGTGGATGCGGTGGCGAGGGGATTGGCGATGATTTTCGGAGGAATAGGGTTCGGTAGGAGGAAGAAGAAGGTTGCGGCGGTGGATGACAATGGGGAACGGTGTGAGTAACTTACCAGATCTACATTATATAAAACAAAGAGCTCCGTCGTTTCGTTCCCCCGAGATTATTAGGAGTCGTGCGCACGTGCCGCAGACGGTTGTTCACACAACCTCGAAATTTACACCAATAAACACGCTCCTTCGTTACCAGTGTACGCGCCTCTTCGTTGATAGTGTAAGAGGGCCCACACTGATGCACCTCCATATAGGTGCCAAGCGACTGTTTGCCAGAAAAGAGTAAGAAGACAGAATGACGTACTATACCCATTTGCTTTTTTGACCAGGTATGTCAGACTAGACTTGGCAGAGAATAGAGATAAATAAATACACCGAATAAATACATTAATGGCGTTCAAGTTTTTGATGCTTAAGGATGGATCAGACTCTTACAATGCTCTGGGACCGCCCAGACCACTGCCATAGTCTGGGACCACCCAGACCACTGAAGTGCTCGGGGACTGCCCAGACCACTGCTGTGCTTGGGGACTGCCCATACCACTGCCGTGCTCGTGGACCGCCCAGACCACTGAAGTGCTCGGGGACTGCTTCGACCACAAACGTGCTCAGGGACTACTCCGACCACTATCATGCTCAGGGACTGCTCCGACAACTGATGTGCTCAGGGGCTATCCCGACCACTGATCGGAGAATTGTTCTCCTCGGCTACATATGATTTGTACTCACATACAGTTGAGAGATATTTATTTAGACCTTGCTACAAGGCTCATACTTCGCCTTCCAGCAAGCTTGGGGACTACATCGGTACGATGCACCTGTCGGTGCATCTCGTATCGCCTATACGACTGATTAGGTACTCAACTTAACTGGGAATTCTTTTTAGACCCTGGCACCACGTGCCTACTTCACCTACTACCAGGCTCAGGGACTAAGTGGGCACACTTCACCTTGCGGTGAATGTGTTTGTTTTTCGACCACTACGCCTCTGATGATCAAAGATGCTACGCTCCAAGACGCACTTACATTTCTTTTCAGAAATACAAGTGGGCACACTTCCCGGGATGGAAATCTTTTTCTTTTTTCTTAAGAGCACCATACATTCTTCGGACAACCTATTTCTCCGGCGACGACGGTGGTCGAAAGATGTCAAGGACTCGGGCATAACTTGTCGGAGAAGGTCGAAATGGCGTGTCGCAGCATAATACATGGTGCTCGGGGACTAGCTGTGGGGGTATTAACCCCTATACCCTTACGTCTAAGCTTGGGCCGGCCTGGATCGATGGGTTCGGTCCATCCGAAAGACGACGTGCGGCCCAGCCGACCTGGTTGGAGTCTCACGCAAGGAGTCAAGGCGGATTTGGCGATCAAGCAGGATCCTAGTCGGTTAGAATAGGAATCCTTATCCGGCCACATATAGCAATTGTAACTGACTAGGATTAGTTTCCAGATCTATAACCCTGCCCCCTGGACTATATAAGGCGGGCAGGGGATCCCTCTAAAAAACATCTCTCATTGACATACAGCAATACCAATCAGACGTAGGATGTAGGTATTACGCCTTCTTGGCGGCCGAACCTGGATAAAACCTCATGTCTGTCTTGCGTCACCGTCTTGTTTGTGACTTGCACATCTGTCTGCCGACAATCTACTACCTTGGGCATACCCCTAGGTAGACTGCCGACCATATTTCATTGACAATCACCGGCAAGCTCCACCACCATTTTCTCCACTGATTAGCTGGTTGGATCACTAGGTGAATGGACTTCATCGCCGACCAGTTGGTAGGACTGCTCAACGTTTACTTCTACTCGGCTCTCACTTTGTCGCCGACCAGTTGGCATGGCTGCTCAATGCTTGCTCCTTCGACAACCAACTGGTCAAATTGTCCATCACTTCATCATCAGCCATGCTAGGGACTCCACGGCGTTCGGATTCTTCGTGCAAGCGTCGCCAGCTAAGCTGAGGACTCAGCGTTCAGATTCTTCATGCAAGAGTCGACGGCTAAGATAGGGACTCCCTTGGATGTTGGATCTCGCCACATTTCATCGGTGTGCTATCAAGTTGCTCCATGCTATTCGGATCAGGGTGCTGATCTTGGGCAGCACATTTGGGTCTTGATATGCACATGTCAGATGACGTTCGCAAGCTTTTAGACTTATTTTCTTTGAGCCTACTACAAGATTCATTCTTCATCTTCTAGTAGGCTTGGGGACTAAGTGGCTACACTTAACCTAGCAGTGAATGTAGGGCTTTTTTCTTGATTGCCCTCCTTATTGATTAAATCATGGATGATTCCTTGCAAATGGAGTCTAAGTGGCTACACTTCGCCTAAGGTGGAGAATTTCAAATTTTTATCTTGAGCCCCTTGCATCCTTCTGGCAAGCCTTACTTGGCTAAGTCCAAGATCCGCGTAATAGTTAAACTGGTCGGCCTCGACTTCCATCGCTTGGATCACCAGTTAAACTGGTCGGCTTCACATCAAACTACTCGGACCTGCTCAAGATGGCATTGCTCAGCGGATACAAGGCGCTCGGGGACTAGCTATGCGGGGTATAACCCCAATTACCCATGGCAATGGACATGGGTCGCACCACTAGGGGAGGTCTAGCCCATAAGATCAAGGCCTACGATGCTCGGCTCTAGTCGGCGTGCACCGCAAGTCAATTAGAAGAATCTTGAAGATAGAGAAGGATCTATTCGGATATGATAGATATCGTATTCCTTTTAAATACTTACCATATAGCCAAATAGATCTAGATCTAATCGACTTATAAACCTACCCCCTAGACTATATAAGGTGGGCAGGGACCCCCCTCGAATTCATCTCATATTCAATACAATCCAACAAAGACACAAGACATAGGGTATTACGTCGATCAGACGGCCCAAACTTGTCTAAATCGCTATCTCTGCGCCTTGTTTCACCATCGGATTCCTATTACGCGCACCTCCACTGATCATCTACTACCGTGGGTATACCCCTCGATAGACTACCGACCAGATTTCATCGATAATGATCACTGTTGTTCTATGGGCAACAGCTGCTAACAAAGTTGTAACACTGCCTCCTTTCCTTGGCTAGCAACTTGCAAGTGAAAAGTAAAAGATACTAGGAAGGATATTTATACTCGATGTAGACGCTAACAAATGTTAGAAGATGTGAGTCCCCATAGCATTACTAATTACTAATAAAATAGATTCAGAATACAAGCAGTCAGAGTAGTAGTCGTGGGTTTGGCTCATTTTCTTGTTGTGATTATGAGAAAGTCTGGTGCGTTAAATACACAGAGTTGCGGACTTTCTCGTTATCAGAGTAGGAAAACGTGTCAACCCCTCGACTACTACACTGGTGATTCATAGTAACAGCGACAAGCAATGGGAATGTACTCGAGTGATGGCATGTACTGCACCGACTGCGACTCCAGCGAGGAGAAGGAAGATCCCGACTACTACGACTTGTCCAGCGACGAGTCTGGTGAGTCGGTGAATCACCAGAGCACTAGCGAGGAGGAGGATGCTTTTCTTCTCTTTCTCTAGAAACTCAAATCCCCTTAGAATCCACGACTTTTTCCAGGATGGGAAATTCATGGGGATATCAATTACCCATTTTGTTATTTATGGATGGTTTTCCATCCCTGGACCTGCCTTCCCCTTGTTTCCAAATTATAGGCCTTAGTTCAAACAGCCGCAGATGCAGTCACACACAAAACAAATGGTAGATGGAGCGCAACAAGCTACAACAAGCAGGTTTTTTTCATTTTTTGGTAATTTTTAGGAGTGAAATTCATAGATCTTTTAATTATTTATTATCATCCTCTTTTAGTTTTATGTTTATTTATAGGTGTAGAGATTATGAAAAAACCAAAAAGGCAACAACTAACTCATCGGATATATAAACAGATGCATAGGAGAAAAAATGAAAAGACGGATATTAGGTAAGTAATATTTTGTCATAATCATTTCCTATTAAAAACAAAATAAATTTCATCTCTGCTGAGCAGACGGGGCGATCTGCCTGCCGAAAAATTTAATTTTGCACCGCACCGAGCAGTCCCACCAACACGCATCAAAAATTAGATGTCTCTCTTTTGCCCTCCACGTGGAAAATAGGTTTACCACACCATCGATTTCAGACAAGGGCATTTGTGGTATTGTGCTGGCCACATAAAAGCACAAAGAGTCACCATCTCCACCTCCATCTCCATTCTCCAGCCGCACCGTCTCTCCTCTAGCTCCAAATCCTAGTCCCATGACCTCCCTCTCCACTATCTAGCCGCCTCCTCTGCACCCCGCTCCGAACCCTAGGCACCATCAGCACATTAGCTCGACTCCCTCTGCACTCTCTAGCGGCACCCTCTCTCATACATTTCTGAACCTTAGCGCGAGCTAGATCCCCTTTGATTCATCAACAGTAGGTTAGCTGACGGTGAAAGGACCGCCTCGATGATGGTACAAGCTAGATCCAGATCCCTACCTTAGCACCTGACATGACTGATCGGATCTGAACCCTAGCCAGAGCCAGATCTGGTTCCCCATCGTCAACGCTAGCCGCACTAGCTCGACGACCATGATGACAAGACTAGATCTGAACACGGATATGGAGGAAGAGGAACCCAAATTCCTTTTATGATGTGTGCTCTACTGTAGTGGCTGAATCAAGGATAAGTAGATAGCAATGGGGTTACATATTTCCTATATTTGAGTGTAGCTAACATGTGCTTTATTGGATTAATGACTTCCGTACAAGCTATAGTTACTAGTTAGGTGCTTATTTGCATACTCTTGCTCTGTTGTGTTGACATTCCATAGAAGCTTTAGTTAATAAATGCCTTAAAAATCTAGAAAGATGGAAGAACTTGGAATTCATGTGGGCCCAAAACCTATGTCTCCAAAGGCAAAAAGTCAAACACAAAGGGTAGACATGTTGAAGATTTGTAATGTATCCCTGAACTAGGGGAAGTAGTTGAGGGATTTGATGATACAGATGAAACAGATTCAGATTTAGAAGATGAGATAGTACCCCCAGCAATTGAGGTGCTTGTTCTATCTTGCATTTAGTTCGACGGGGGTGTAGCTAGCAATGCAATGTTTTACTGTTTGGATAGCAATGCAATTTGTACATGCTTGCAACTTAAGTTTGTATCTCCAATTTTAGTGTCCGAGTCGAAGAAGCCATAGAGGAGGCTCTACCAACAGGACAAAAGGCAGCACTGCCATGAGTCCTAGGCGAAGGCACTCCAAGCGAGTGAATTCAACACGACAAGGAGAGTTTGCTCATGGAGTTTGTACTCAGAGGGCTACCGCTAGCAAAAGGGTGGAGGCATCAGTAGTAGGTAAACATAATTCTCCATCACCACAGACACCTGAACCTAGGGATCAATTAAAAGTTTATGAATTGACTGGTGACATTTGTCGGGACATCACCCTACCTAGCCTTGTGGAAGACTGCCCATGGCCAGATGATGATAACCATGCTGAAGAGGAGCCCTCTGAGCAAACTCCCACCTCCCCCTACCTGTAGAACAATGAAAATTGCCTAGGTAGGTATTGCCTTATAGACGTATGTCAATCAATTTGCACTAGCTATGTGATATCCAAGTTACTTTTCTAACTATCTGAATGTATGAAAACTTCGTAGTACCATTGCCGAACTGAGCGAGGAAGCCGAGGCCTCAAACTCATGGAATTTTGCTTGACAAAATAAGCAAATCACTAGGAGGATTGAGGATGCCCATCTCTATTGCTAAGGGGAAGAGAAAGCCACATGATCCAGTGCAAGCTGCCAAGTTTGCCTTAGAAGTAGGTGTAGCATCAAGTCCCAATTTTGACACATTGGAAACATTACAAGAAGCCCTTCAGTGTCGTCCGTTACAAAAATTTTGTGAAGAGGCTAACTGTATGTATGGGTATCCCCTCTTGACATTCAACTCTACTTTGAGCAACTTTAACGGATTTACTTTTCATTCACACTACTACATGCGGTCAAGGCTAGACATTAATAAGGCTCACCCAGCAACACATGAAGCTTGCTAGAATGTATTGTAGTCTAGGGTATGACAGGCACACTACATGTTGAAGCAAACCTACTTCAATAGCGTCCCTGCTGATCAGATCCCTATGACCTCTCCTATCTTGTCCATGAACAATGCATAGTGGTGTGAACTTGTCAAGATTTGGTCTAGTGCTAGGAACAAGGTGTGTGTGAACCCATTAATTTCCTGTCTAGTCTTGCTATGGTCTACTTGTTCTGCAGTCTAACACAAATGAAGCTATAGGAAACATCTAAGACAAACAAGGGAAACCATGCATAAGTGAAGTTCCACCAGTCTATAGGATATCGCTTGTATGTTGTCTAGCTACAAACATTTGTAAGTGATGGTTGTGTTTTATTATTACTCTTACCTTTGTACAAATATAAATAGAAACTCATGCGCAATGTGAATAGAGGGAGAACAAGAGGAAGGCCATAGAACGTGATCAAGGACTTGATGAACAACATGATGATCCAAGACTTGAACAACATGGTTGACCTAATGAAGATGTTAATGTTGTGAAAGTCTTCAAGGACTTCCATACTAGTATGAAAAGGGCCTAAGCGATATTGCAAGAGCAGCAGTTGTAAGTATCTTCATTTCCTTTCCTTGACATCTACTGAAGCCATTGCCATAAAAGAAGGAAACACAGCAGGAGCCTAATGTGGCAACATCATTTAATTTTGTAGTTGCAATTTTACATGAATCAATATGGTACCTGTACATTGTGCTTATGTAATTGCTGACGAAAGTTAACACCCATCTTAAATCATCAATATAATGCATTAATATAATTACCAACATAGGTTTAGGGGTTTAAACTAACAAATTCCATGAGTTTTGGTGAATCTATGTTTTCAGCGGGGTTTATCCGGGAAAATGTCAAGGTGGACCCAAACATCAGAATTAATCATAATTATCCATGACGAAAACAACTATAGAAGGTTCTAGAGGGCAACACACCAAAGCAGAGAGCAGGTGGCTACCTGGTGGGGCTAGTCGGCCCAACCTATAGGCCAGTCAGCCTATGGGCCCACCTGTCAGCCTTTGTCTTGTATGTCGGTTCTCCACCGCCTTAGGGTTTGCATCTTTGTCGTTCTTTCAAGTTGGTTTGATCTAAGGGATCAGGATTGACACTCCCCCTATATATACCAGCCCCTACCACCCCCAGGGCATCTTCCACCATTCAAGAAGTCATTCAATCAAGAGATGAAACCCTGATCATCCTCAGAGCTCCACCATATTCTAGGGCATGCTAGTTAGGCTAGATCTAGAGGGAGGCAAGCTTCGCTTGGATTCCTGATCTTGTCAAGAGCATGGCTTGGCAGAGCCCTTGTATCCTATTTTGTATCTTTCATTATTCATATGTTTGCTACAATTGATTCAACAATGTTCTTAATATTATTCATGTTCCTAGTTATCATGTTCATCGTCAACTTTGATTATATGCTTAATATAGTTAGATTATTGATGAGATCCTAACATATGGGTATGTTAAGCCTCGAGTCTAGTGGTTCCCAAATGATGAAGACCCCTTGACCGACCCCTCTAGGATCACTCGAGGGCTCGAGGGATATACCCATCAAGTACGCTCATGCACACCCTCTGAGAAGAAAATCAGCTGAGCCTGACTCCGTCATGGGTCCAGAGGCTTGCTCGAGCCCTAAGGCTCCCGATCTATGACAACACATCGGCCCGACCCTTGGCTCCTACCTGGCCAATGACACAAGCCAAGGCCCAGGCACAAGAAGACAAGCCCAAAGCTACCGAGGCTCAGGGGCTCCCCCAACGCTACCCCTCAGGCATGGCATTGCCGGCCACTTTCCCAACAAGGTCACAACAGCTTGTGGCACAAGAAGACAAAGCTTCTCCATGGCCTCTAGGGGCTCGGGAGCCTTCGGGCCTATGTGATAACCCCTAGAGCCAGCCTCCTTCGCCACCAAGAAGACTCCAAAAGGTCCACCTGAGGGAGGCCGATCCAAGCCGACACAGTCTGACACGCAGAGTGTCAGAATAGAGCAGTCGGATGATGACCAAGGCTTCTTTGGCTCCATGACACCACCACGGTCCATAGCACGTCGCTACAAGGCCCTCCTATACTCCGACGCATGTAGACCATAGACTCACCTCCCCAAACCACCATGTACCTGACCTATCTTGTTATATAAAAGATAAGGTTAGACCTAGGGGAGGGGGAAGGGGAGGAGAAACTTATATCACCATAAGACATTCCATTCCATCCTCTGGCCTCTACTCAGCACCGAGAGCAAGGCAACCCGCCGAGGGGCATCGACAGCTCCTCCACCACATCCCGTCGTTTTCCTCCTCTCTGAGGAGGGGAAGGCTCCATCGGTAGTGAGGCAACCTTAGGATTAGCACCGAGCTATCCCCCTACCAAATCTCTCTACAACCATGTTGTAACCCTCTAATTTGGGTTCTTTTGAGTATAAGGATCATCAGTTGCTGGACGTAGGGCACCGATTGGCCCGAACTAGGATAAACCATTGTGTCCTCTCTATGATTCTTGTGTTCTTGAGTCCACCTGAGCCACCAAAGACCCATACTCTAACACTGATTTGAACAACAATGCTTGTCGCGGTTCTGACCTGGCAACAATTGTCTTTGTGTTCAAGCATAAGTTCGTATAAGGCTCGCTCTAAAGTACAAGGGGTGAGTGGTTGACATTGTGTAAGCATGGTGCTTATACGTTGTTTACCTGTGGATGCACCCTATATTCCGGGCCATGTGGTTGATCGTGGGTGTGACACTCCTATTGAGTCCTTTGTAGTCCACTCCCAGATATAGGTCAAGTAGGATCTAGTTACGAAGGAAGTCATGCTTTGTTCATGATCTTCCTTAGTAATATCCCTTATGTGTAGATATGGAGTTGATCTTAGCCATGATTAGTAATATCCCTTATGTGTAGTAATATCGCGGGTGTGACACTCCTATTGAGTCCTTTGTAGTCCACTAATCATAGTATGCTTTGACTTTTAATTAAGAATGACTTAGGAATTATTTCTCTAATATCTACTTAGTCATGCTAATGCCATAGAAAGGAGAACTTTGAGTGATCAATATCATTTATCATTTACCATTCATTTAAATATTTATCTCTTGATTTACCCCTGTTGTGAGTAGAGTAATGGTTATGGTTTATCTTTCCATCATATGTATAAGTTATCAATATATTCCATCCGCTAGTCTTTCCCTATGGTAAAAATATAAATTACGATACCTGGAATACTCCCGGGTGAAATGCTACAATGGTAAATTATTTGTGCGCTTGTAGATCCCTTCATATATATATTTATATTCTTTCTAGTCCCAATAAAATACTTAAGTACTTCTTAGTGTCATTCTAGAGGTGATGCTAGAAAGTACCAACAAGCATTTCTAGCATCATAGTTAGGGATGACAACTTAGCAAAAGTGATGTTAAGAAATGTCAACAACATTAGGTGGCTACATAAACAAGTGACAAGTCAATAAATACCAACAAGCATTTCTAGCGCCATTGCTGAGGACTAGATTTAAAACTCTGCTCTCAGTAGCGATGCTAAGGAATGTCAACAAGCATTTCTGGCGTCGTTGCCAGGGAAGGTAGCTAGGCAATTATGGAATATTGATAAACTTTTACTTATTGATGTGATCGAGGAAACCATATACCTCTGCTCAAATAGGCTTACCCTTGTGCTATTTACATTTATATCTTATGCAGGGTAATGTATGACCAGTTTTGACTTTCCGACAAACTACGTTGAAGATCCAAAAGCACTATTTAGGAGGACTAAAGCTAAACTCAACAAAGTTTTAGCTTTAGAATCATAAGACAACCTGATAGGGCGAAGCTTAACACTAGTTTTTGAAGCAATGGATGACAAGACTCTCCATGAATTCTCTGCTCCAACTACGGCCAACATCCATACTGGACTGGCGATTAACATTGGAGATAATGTTTTTGAGCACAAGCCAGCTCTCATCAACATGGTGCAAGCTAGCTAGTTTTGTGGAAAGGCACATGAAGATGCGAGTTCTCATCTCCAACACTTCCTAGAGATTTGCAGCACTTTCACCATCAAGGGAGTTATCAGAGATGCCATTTTACTTCACCTCTTCCCATTTTCACTTTTGGGGAAGGCAAAGCAATGGTTTTACGCCAATAAAGATACAAATACTACATGGGAGAATTGCTCCACTGCCTTCCTAGCAAAGTTCTTTCCCAAGGGCAAAACCAATGCCCTGCATGGAAGAATCTCAAGTTTTCAGCAGCAACATGATGAATCTATCCCTGAGCCATGGGAACGCTTTCAAGACTACATATCAGAATGTCCTCACCATGGGATGGAAGATTAGATACTCTTGCAAACTTTCTATCGCAGGTTGATAAACAGCACCTGTGAGAATATGGATGCCGCTGCTAGAGGTGTAGTTTTATCACTCATAATCGCATAAGCAACAACTCTCGTGGAGAAGATGGCCTCCAACCAAGGTTGGAATGAAGAACAGCTTCAGACACGTAAGAGAGGTGGATGTATGCATGACCTCAAGGAGGTAGACATGTTGTCTGCCAAGATGGATCTACTGATGAAGAGGCTTGAAGAGCAAGCCAATGAAAAGAAAAGCCATGCACATTCATGATTCCTGCATGACGTGTGAAGAATGTGGAAACACAGGGTATTCAGGGAATAGCTGTCCTGAAACCGAAGAGGATGTGAACTTCATCAACAACAACAACTATCATCCTCAACAGAATCAAGGATGGAATCAGCAACAGAGGCCAAACTACCAAGGTAACTATCAAGGTAATAATTTCAATAACCAGCCATCTTTGAGAGATTTAGTCTTTGGCCAAGCTATAATTAAGGAAGGCTTATCTAGAAAACTAGCTTCCAATGATAAAATCTTAGAAAATATGAATAATAGAATGGATAGCTTCTCCTTAGTCATTAAAAACCACCATAGCTTTAATAAAATGATAGAATCACAAATAGCTTAGCTAGTGGCTATTGTTCCTTCGATTGACAAAGGTAAGATTTTGGGGCAGCTGGAAGATCACAAAACTGCAAATCCTATCGATATTCACAATGTTGCAGGATGCTACATAGAACAATCGACAAGAAGATGGGAGGATTATTCCATGCCCGTCAAGAATGGTGATCTAGGCAGAACTGTCATCGCCATAGCCATTGGACCTCATATTTTATAAGAATCTATATGTGACTTCAGAGCAAGTGTTAACATTATGCCAAAGGTAATTTATGATAAAATTAATGGAGATACTTTGTTATACACAAATATGCATTTGTAGCTTGCTGTTTATACCAAAATTTGGGAAGAAGAACGCGGGAACTCAAAGCTTCCAAGATTGTGTCAATCAAGGAATCGATTGCATAAGGATTGATATCAGCAGATTCAGATAGACACTGGAATCGGCTCTCTTTGAAAGATGTCTGTAGATAACGATAATGAGCTATGGTTGGCGTTGGGAAATACATATCGGACTCTACAAAAAGGGAAAGATTAGGGTCCAAGTTATCTTAAGGTAGGAAATGTTTTCTTTTATACCAAAGATTATGATGAGTCATGCTTAAGTAGGATTCATGCTTAGGTTCTAGGTATAAATATTGGACCCCGGCTATTGTAAAAAGGACATCCAATCAATCAAATATAATTATCCTTTTTTCGGCTCTATGCCAACCCTTAGGAGTATGAGTAGAGTAGATCTCGGCAAGTTCTTCAACAAGCAGGGCTGCATCGGTTTGACCGACCTCCGGCTTGTCTATAAGTACCATCATGGCTTATACTTTCGTTTGTACGACTGCATCGGTTAAGTTCGACCTCCACTGTGAACTCTAGTATAAGCTAGTTATCGACTCTTATCTAGTTCAAGTATGGCTACATTGATTTGGTCGACCTCCACTGCTCGAATTAGATTAAGGTCAAGTTATTGGCTCTACCAAAGGGTGACGTCCTTCGGGTAGATTCATTAAGTTACCGATCTTGCTGATGTTCTTACTGTTATTAATGTTCAGCAACATCAATTTGCCCGGTCAAGATCGATTTAGATCGGCCTCACACCCTTTTAGTCCGTCGTTTGCTTTGTTACAACATGACACTTCTTACAATGAACGACGGGTCACACTTTATCGGTTGTTCTACTTCGATCTTGATCGTGCATAGTACGCATTCAAAGACAAGTTTCGATCTTGGATGGATTCACTGGTTAATGAGATCTAATCTAATGACACCACCATAGCTGCATCGATTCGGTCGAACCTTATTGGTAAGACTTTAGATTAGAAATCATCAGGTAGTGGTTTTGTTCGTGATCAAGATATGTACTCTGTTTGTTTGCTATGCCCGCATCGGCTAAATAACCGATTGCCTACGCTTTAACACCTATAGTGTGTTTCCATGATTCTGTTAAATATGGATAGATCTATTTACTTTAAAGGTTTGATTTATTGTCTTTATTATGGCTACATCAATCCGGTCGAACCCCACTATTAGTGATAGTAGGTTAGGTCTGATGAGTTCATAGGTCTGTCCATGTTAAATGGTCGATTGCTGACATGCCATAGTCCCTCTTAACCCAAATTGGCTATTTTAGCCGATTTGTCTGAGCCTTCACGTATAGCATGTCTTGCAGAAAGCCTGTCAAAGTATAGATGGTTTTACGAATTCTAAGGCTTTGGTTTGTTATTATCATCAAAGCTACCATCGATCCGGTCAAACCTCACTATTGATGGTAACAGATTAGATTCAGAGCATTTTTAGATCCATTCGTACTAGACGTTAGATTCATCGGCTCAATGCTTTGCACTGATAATAATCACCTAACCGATGATTTTACTCACATCTATGTGTACTATGCCTATCAACATGAAATCAATCGCTACCCATGAGCTTTATAGTTCATAACAGACGATTTCTTCACATATTAGCTATTTAGTCGATTTTCCCGTCTGGCTGCTCCTGGAGTGGCACAATTGGAACTGTCTAGGCAAAGATCAGCATGTTCCACCTTAAATTACTGATAAACTTTCTCTTCTTGTCAATTGTAGGGTCAAATTGACTAGCACGCCTTGAGAGGAATACATAGGGTCGACTGTTCCTGTGTTGAAGCCAAGCGGATCTCTAGGCTCATCCTAAGCAGATCCTTCCGGCTTGCTATGTGCCGACATGTTTTTGTGCCGACACACGTTGTGGCACACCTGGTGGGACCCCACAATCGTCATGGTGGCTTACAACAACAATGACATCCTCTTGGTGCCTTATGAAGACCTACCTAATGGAGATAAAGATATCATCAGCAAAGCTATAGAAGAATTTTAGAACAAGTGTTTATTGTCCTACACCAAGACACGTGACAATACAATTATTCAGAAGTATCCACTACCAAGAGTTCTATTGCATGGGCAGACAGATGCAGATGAAGCTGAGGATAGGCGTTTCTTTGTGGAGGCTATAAACAAATCTATTCATGACGCCATATTAAACCACAATGTAGTTTTCCTAAACACATTCCACAACACCATGAAAGAGGTGTTTCATGGGTTTCCAATTGATTAGGTTGGACCGGCTTATTACAACATTCCACATCCATCTACTTAGGGGACTAATCAAGCCGGTACTAGCCATCAAGAAGCAGCACCAGCTAGTAATGATGATGTCTAGGTAGTTCAGAGCTCATCTGAGAAAGTTCAAGGTGCTACTACTAATCAAATACAGTATAATCCTGGATCATCAGTGCAGCATGTGCAACAGCCGACGGGGCAATGTCAGAACCAGATGATCAATTTTGGCACATCAGGCCAAATACCGTCGTCGGCTCAAAAAATAGCGCCGTCAGTTCAAAGGATTCATAGAGATATAGATCCTAATATCTATAACCAAAGACTTCAAGCAACAAACCAACAAAGGACCCAGCAGATATAGATTCCACAAGGATATCATTATGGCACATATTACAACACCCTTCACATGATTCCGAATCTAGGGTATCAAGGTACATGGGATTTTAATCCATAGATGGGTCCACAGCTGCAGAGAAATCCAAATTCAAATGCTGATGAGTTGTTACTAAGAGTAACCGAGATGATGAAGAATTAGTTCGGTTTGAAGCCAAAAGGGCAGACCTTCTTGTACAAATGCTCATATCTAGATGGTATGATTTGGTCACTCTTCCTATAAATTACAGGCTCTCAGAGTTTACTAAGTTCACTGGCCAAGACAGCACAAGTACAATAGAATATGTCAGTCAGTATCTTACATAGTTGGGCGAAGCATCCATTGAAGAGGCCCATCAAGTTCATTTCTTCTCCTTGTCCTTGTCAGTTCTAGCCTTCACTTGGTTTTCATCACTACCAGTTAACTCCATTGCCAATTGGGTTGACCTAGAGAAGAAGTTTCATACATATTTCTACACTGGGAAAGGAGAAAAGAAGATTACCAATTTGACAACTATAGGGTAGAGAACTCATGAATCGGGCATCGAGTTTCTTTAGAGGTTCCGAGAGACTAGGAATTTATGCTTCTCATTGACCTTGACCGATGATCAGCTAGCTGCTTGGGCCATTCAAGGGATGTTGCCAATGTGGAGAGAGAAGCTGCTTGGGCAAGAGTTTGATAATTTAGGTCAATTGGCTCAACGAGTGGTAGCGCTCAATAGCCAATTTCAAAATATGCGCAGAGATACCCATTCCAGAAAAGTACCACAATTGCCGAAGCCTGTAATCCATATTCAGTCGATGAGGGCTATGAGGACGACAAAAAAGAAGAGGTTGTCACGGTTGAATGGAATTGGGGTAAGAAGACAGTAATGGTATCAAATCCTTGGGGAAGAGGAGTCAAAGAGAGCTATGATTTCGATGTCACAAAATCAGACAAGCTCTTCGATTTCTTGCTTGAGAAGGGACAGATCAAGTTGCCCAACAATAATGTTATGTTGCCCCCTAATCAGTTGAAAAATAAGAAGTTCTGCAAGTTTCACAATGCTACTTCTCATTCTACTAATGAGTGCAGAGTTTTCAGGCAACATATACAAAGGGCTATTCAACAAGGAAGGCTCAAATTTGATACACCTCGAAAGAAGAAAGTTGATGATAATCCTTTCCCAAAAGATCAAAACATGGTTGATCCTAGGTTGCTCAAAGGAAAGACTAAAGTCCTAACATCAACTACATCAAGAGAAACTAGAACAGTCGATCCCGAGATGCAAATATCGGCTGACAAATATAGAGAGATTAGGAGGCGTCATGACCAACAAAAGAGCCGATATGAGTAGAGAGAGACATCAAAGGATGGGGCGACAAGGCCGCGTGTTACATCTCAAATTTTGTTGAATAAATGGCAGCGATAGAAGAAAAAAGATTATCAGTGTTGGTTAGAAGAGTAGGAATACCAGGTCCAATAAGAAAAAGAGAGGTATGAAAGAAAGCAAGTTGAATCACATTGGAATTGTCTTTTCTTTAGACATTGCTGGAACGAAGGTTTGAAATTGCCTACCAAAAATAACTGCCTAGAGTGCAGCGAGCAATATTGGGAGTTTAGGCAATCTCAAGCCAACCGCCGGTCTATCCATGCTCAAAAAGAGTATCATCATGATAGTGTGGATCAGCGCTTAAAAATAGTAGTGTTCATGATTGGCTTGGGAAGCGAGTTGTTGATCAAAATTGGGCTGATTATGATGAGGGAAGAAATGAGGAAGAATATGTTTGGCAAAAAGGCCAATGGTGTCTAGGAGGTTTCACAAGAAGCCAGAGAAGAAGGGTGCAATGCCTAAGGAACAGAGAACTAGAATAAGCTCAGGCATCTGGCAGACCTCTAGTGTGGCGTGTTAAACAAACAACCAATGGGGGCAACCATCGGCTAATATTCAAATGACTTTTCTATTACCATCAGAATTTAGAGCTCCAGCAGATTAAGAAGTTTATTTAGATTTCGATGAATCAGAGTATGAAGGAATAGTTGCTAAGTTGATAGTTATATAGCAGGCTATATTCAATAAACCAGTCAAGCATCGACACCTAAAGGCTTTATATGTAAAAGATTTTGTTGATGGGAAGTCGATGAGCAAGATGTTGGTGGATGGAGGTGCTTCTGTCAATCTTATGCCTTACACCACTTTTCATAAACTTGGCAAGGGACCTAGGAGATTTGATTGAGACCGACATGATGCTTAAGGATTTTGGGGGTAATGTATCTAAGACTAGGGGGCAATGAACGTCGAATTGACGATTGGAAGTAAGACTTTGCTCACTACATTCTTCGTCAGTGATGGAAAAGGGTCATACAGTTTGCTCCTTGGTCATGACTAGATTCATGCTAATTATTGCATACCATCAACCATGCATCAATGTTTGATTCAATGGCATGGAGATGATGGTGAGCTAGTTCGCGCTGTTGAATCTACGAGTATCACAATAGCCGATCCAATGTATTAGCAGCTAGAAGACTTTGAGTGTTTTTGGGAAGGAGGCTTCATTAGAGTCAATGATGAAAGCCAACACCAATCCAAGCAGTCGGCTCTAAGAGTTTATTTTAATGGATAATCCAACAGATGGTACAGATGGTAAACTAGGACATGGCTTCACATCGGCCGATGAATTAGAAGAAGTAGATATTGGTTCTAGAGATAGGACTAGGCCGACGTATATAAGTGCCAAGTTGGATCCTAAGTATAAGCGGGAATTAGTTGATTTATTAAAGAAATTTAAAGATTATTTTGCTTGGGAATACTATAAGATGCCTGGTCTAGACCGATCGATTGTTGAACATCGGTTGCCAATTAAACCTAGATATCGGCCGTTTAAATAAGCTCTGAGGAGATTCAACCCAAACATACTTGATGATATCAAAAAGGAGAGTGAAAGATTACTAGGAGCAAAATTTATCTGACCGTGCCGATATGCAGAGTGGATATCGAATGTTGTTCCTGTGTATAAGAACAATGAAAAGTTAAGAGTTTGCATCGATTTCAGAGATCTAAACAAGGCTACACCCATGGATGGTTATCCGATGCCGATAGCCAATATGTTGGTAGATGTAGCAGCCGGGCACAAGATTATTAGCTTCAAGGATGGCAATGCAGGATATAACCAAATTTTTATGGCTGAGAAAGACATAGCAAAAACAGCTTTCAGATGCCCTAGGCACAATCGGTTTATTTGAATGGGTTGAGTGACCTTTTGTTTGAAGAATGCTGTTGTGACTTATCAGAGGGCAATGAATTATATTTTTCATAAGTTGATCGGTAGGATTGTTGAAATCTACATTGACGATGTAATAGAAAAATCCAAGGGTACAAGGAACATCTAGCTGATTTGTAGGAAACTTTGGAGTGCACAAGAAAACATGGTCTAAAGATGAATCCTAATAAGTGTGCCTTTGGAGTATCGGCTAGACAATTTTTAGGTTTCATGGTCCACGAGAGAGGAATCAAAGTTGGTCAAAAAAGTATGAGAGCAATCGATGAGGCAGTGCCCCCGACTACTAAAACAAAATTACAATATTTGCTTGGAAAGATTAATTTTATCAGAAGGTTTATTTCAAATTTGTGGGAAAGGGTTCTACCATTTTCTCCCTTGTTGAACTTAAAGAATGATCAAGAATTTAAGTGGGGTGACACACAGCAAAAGGCGTTTGAGGAGATAAAAGAATACATGAAATGTCCACCTGTGCTGGTCCCTCCTCAGCAAGGTAAGCCTTTTAAGTTGTACGTATCGGCCGATGACCAAACGATTGGATCGGCCTTGATGCAAGAGTTCGAAGGGAAAGAACGAGTTGTTTTCTATCTTAGTAGAAAGATTTTGGATCCAGAGACAAGATATTCTCCCATCGAAAAATTATGCTTGTGCTTATATTTCTCTTGCACTAAGTTACGACATTACTTGTTATCGGCTGAGTGTACAGTTGTCTCCAAGACTGATGTGATCAAGCACATGCTATCAATGCCAATATTAAATGGAAGAATGGGGAAGTGGATTCTTGCGTTGTCAGAATTTGACTTGAGGTATGAATCCGCTAAAGCAGTCAAAGGGCAAGTAATAGCCGATTTTGTCACCCAGCGTCATAAGCCAAGCATTAACTATGTAGAGCCGGTACCTTGGATGTTATTCTTTGATGGGTCATCATGCAAGCAAGGTGGTGGCATTGGCATTGTTACTATTTCACCTTAGGGGCAAGTTTTGAGTTTGCTCTTCCAACTGAACCAATGATTACCAACAACCAAGCAGAGTATGAGGCTATTCTTAAGGGGTTTTAACTTCCTCATGCAGTAAAGGCTAAGGCAATTGAAGTATTTGGAGATTCATAGTTAATTATTAATTAGTTGATCAGCATATATGAATGTAAAGAAGATACTCTGAGGGGATATTATGATGAGAGCCAAAGATTGCTCAGGGAATTTCCTCATGTCTCTCTTCAACATATTCCAAGAGCATAGAATCAAGAGGCTAATTGTTTAGCTCAAAGTATGTCAGGTTATCGAATGCTGCAAGAGGTCTTAAGTGGTGAAACCTTGAATAATGATTGGAGAGTTGAAATAGCCGATTACCTTAGGAATCCATCACAAAAGGTTACCAGGAAGCTAAGGTATAAATCAACTAAGTATGTTTTACTAGATGATCAGCTATATTACAAAACAGTCAATGGGGTGCTTCTTAGATGCTTAAATCAAGAAGAAGCCAAGGTGTTGATGGGTGAAGTACATGAAGGGATATGTAGAGCTCATCAATTGGCTTATAAGATAAAATGGATTATTCATAGGACTGGGTATTTCTGGGCAACAATACTGGAAGATTGTTTTGAATATTATAAGGGGTGCTAGGACTATCAGTGTTTTGGTAATGTTCAGAAATCACCCGCATCGGCTATGAATCCAATAATCAAACCATGGCCGTTTTGAGGTTGGGGAATTGATCTAATTGGCCAGATTTTTCTACCTTCAAGTAAAGGACATAAGTTCATATTGGTAGCAATGAATTACTTTACTAAGTGGGTTGAGGCAATTCCTTTGAAGATGGTAACCTCAAAGTACTTCTTAGTGTCATTCTATAGGTGACGCTAGAAAGTGCCAACAAGCATTTCTGGCATCATAGCTAGGGATGACAACTTAGCAAAAGTGATGTTAATAAATGTCAACAATATTAGATGGCTACATAAACAAGTGATAAGTTAATAAATACCAACAACAATCTCTATCGGCAGTAGGTTGCAAAAGATTTATGCATTGTGCTTATGTAGTCTCTATCAACGGTAGCTGAGGAAGTCCTATGCATTACTTGTTATAAATTAATCTCTTGGGTTTTCAATTGAAGTCCTCTTCCACTATCTGTAACCTAATGTTTTACTGATTGAATTTCACAAGAAGGTATGTAAGCAGAACCTGTTGGTGATGGGTAGCAACCAATGACTAGTGCTGATTGATGTTGTTTCTAGGGTCCTCCGCCTCTCCTAGGGTAAGTCCCCCTTCCAGGCAAGCGGCAAAAACCTTTTTTTGAAGAATGCTGGTATCCCGACAAGCTCCACCAAAGCAGAGACATCGGCGGAGATAACGCTTCAAGAACAGCTTGTAGGTGAATAGAAAAGTTCCGCTGCCCTCATCGAACTAGTGGATGAACTGAAGAGGAAGACAGAAAAGTCTGAAAGGGAGTTTGAGGAATTCAAGAAACAGCAACAGGAGGAGTACAATAGGCTCTGTGAGGAAGTCATGCGCTTAAGCTCTCCTGGTAATTAACTCTTAGTCTTCAACTCCTGTGGCTTGATGCAGTGAACATTTGTGGTTTGTTGTGTGGACTCATTTGACGGTTTGTTGTGGTGATACTCTATCAGTGGCTTGCTGCTGACGTGTGAAATATTAATTGTTGGTATTTGATTATCAGGTTGAATAATTATGTAGTCAATCTGTGCAGTAGTGACAATGTCGAATTACTTTTCTAATGTAATTATTGTCTTGCACGCGGTAGAACTAGGACATGCCACATGTTCAAATAAAATGTGACACGTAGACCATCCAGTGCATGACACGTGAATTGGCCAGGGCACGACACGTGGGCTATTAAAAATTAGACACATGGAAGGAAATCGTCAAGCCACGTGGATGTATAAAAATACGACACCGTGACGTGTGGTCAAATAAGAAACGGACACATGGACCAATAAAAATATGACACATGGTCTGTAACACCTCGGGTGTTTAAAAACTAAAACCTGACATGTCATCATACGCATTGCAAAGCATTTGGCATTTGGTGAAAACTTTGAGATGCATACACTAATACAAGTTTATATTTATGTGGTATGTGTTGCATTGTATTGTTTGACTCAAGTTCAAAGTTTGTTTGGATTTTGAATTTTTTGAGAAAACCCCGCTTTTCAGCATTTAAATCCTACCCTGAAAATCCATTTCAAAATTTAAGCATATTTTGGGGTTGAGCCCAAAAGCAAAAGTGTAGAGCTTGACAAGTTATACAAAGTTTGTTTTTGGAGTTTTTCAAGTTGTTTAGAAAAATTTTGAGTAATTCAAAAACGCGTAATTCGTTAAATTTCCCTATTCAAATTCAAAAGTTCATTTCAAAATCTAGACCGAATTAGGAGATGGTTATAGAAGCAAAGTTGTAGAACTTTTGCTTTTGAACAACTTTTGTTTTTGGAGATTTTTGAGTTGTTATGAAAATTTGAGAGTAATTTGTGAATTTTGGCGAATGGCAAACTTGTAAATACTATGAACAGTGTTTACCGCCGTAGCTACATGGCCGGCGACCTTCTTCGGTGTTCCAGGCGCGTCGTGGCCGTCCTTGGCGTCGCACTGGCGCAGAAATGGCTCCGTCGTGGCTTCCTTGAGCTTCTGAGCCACGCTATAAGTACCAAAACGCCGTCGTCGTCGTTTTTCTTCTTCCTCTGTTTTCACCGCCGCCGTCGTTGTCATCGCTCCGATGAGCTCGCATCATCTCCCTAGCGCCGTTGTCATCTCGATAAAGGCTGTTCCAGTTCCGTCTTTCTCTTACGCATCCACCCAGCCAACTGTGGTCGACTGATTTCGCCGAGAATCCGCTGTCCGCGTCCTTCTTCCTCGTGGCCGGCAACTTCACCACCGCGGGCGTGTTGTTGTGGCCAGGGCTCTCCGGTGAGCCGTTGCCCATGATCAGTGTACCTTTGGCTTCGTCTCGATGCCGTAGTGCTAATTTCATTGTTGCTTGGCCGTTTTGTCCACTTCAGTCGCCGGCACACCATCACCGACGACCCTTGCGCCGCCGTGATCACCGTGGACATCGACCCGTGTCACCGTTGCTTCTCCGACCTTGTTATCTGCTCAGTTGTGTTCAGGGTAAGCTGCTGGTGCTTCCTCGACCTTTAGTTTAACCGCTACCGGCCTGTAGTCGCCAGCGTAGTACCGCCGAGGCGCCATGTCCGCCATGGTCGATGTTGAGCTAGAATTGAGTCGTAATCGGTACATCTAAGTACGTCTATAGGTGCGCCTAGTAGTGTAGAACATGTTGGTGCTATCGCCATCACCGGTGATCTCACCATCGGCGAGGAATCGATGGTCAGAGCCGTCGCTGCCGTGGTCAACGTCGGAGGTTGATGATGACATGTGGGGTCGGGTTGTCAGTGACTCAGCGTTCAAATGGATTTTTCTATTTTCGGATTTGAATGAATAGTGTCTATTTTTGTTATTTTTGTGTAGATTTATTTAGAGATCCAAAAATTAAGTGATTAAGTGATGTCCTTGGGTGATTAGTTGATAATGATCCTCGGCAATTGATTTGGGTGTTGCGAAAAAGGTTTGATTAGTTTGACTTGCAACTGTACCGCGAAGGAAAGTTGTATTCAAATTATTAATTTTGCATCCATCATCGAGCATCATGTTTCATATTCCGCATCATGTTAAACATGGCATTGTTATTACGTGTAGTGAACGAAGGTGAACACATGGTAGTTAATCAAGTTGTTGAGGAGGATAATCCGTCTGTTGAAGTCGGATCGAATACTTGTGAAACGTCGCAGGACCCGGACTTTTCCGTCAACGAAGGCAAGCCCCGGATGCATACAACCCTACCTTGTGTTTTACAACTTAATTTTGCTTTTGCTTTCTGTTACTGCATTAAGTGATTAGGAGTTAAGTAAGAGCCTAATTGGTGCATTACCAACCTTGTTATTCCATATTTACCATATTACCAGTTTTAAACTCGTATATGCCTAGTTTTGCTTAGCTATGCGTAGAATGATGAAAGTCAGGTGACTACCTGCCACCTGCAAGTTTTAAAGGGAACATTGGTTAATTATGTTAGCATGTGATATGGGAATGTGGAGTAATAAATCTAGACTGGGCGGACTCGGTGTGTGTGAGCCACAAGACATGGAGGTCTTGTGAGCGGGTTCTTTCCGCCTGTCTCGATTAAGGCATGTCTGTTGTTGAATTGCATGAGGTGAGAATTTGTAGTACTAACCACATACTCCGGTAAGCCTGAGCTTGGTAATTCTATTACGAGAATGGCTACTCACGCACTGGGAGTGGAGAGATGGCGAGAGTAGCGTGTACCCACGTGGCCATGGGCTGGAATGGTGGAGTACTGTATTCCCGGGTGGCGCGGACCTATTCTTGCTTTAGAGGATCCGAGAGTAGGTTGATATATGTAGGTCGGGGACCTGCATATGTCATGTGGTCTAGAATTCCCAGCTGGGTTTTTAATCGGTTCGAATCGTCGTTGCTCCTCGATTATGGAGACTCAACTCACTGTTCATCATCGTAGTATTAATAACTGGAACTTGAGAAAGGTTTGCGAAAGAGATTGATATGAAGTTCATGTTCTCATTATGGATCATGGCAGATTCATATGTGGTACTTATAAAGTTTTACCTTGGAATTAAAGAATTTTGTTAAAGAGCTTTTACGCAAAAGAACTTTGATTATTATTAAAGCCATACCTTGAATCCCATGAGCCGGCATTCCTGAGTTCTATCAGTTTTATTTCGGTTAAGTCTTGTTGAGTACTTTTGTACTCAGGGTTCGTTGACCCCTTGTTGTAGGTGAGCCTCATGAGCAGATCTGTTTTGGATCGTGCTGCATGACTATTGTTCATTCTGACGATGAGAAGTAAATGTGTGATCCTTGGGCAGGATGTTTAAATTGTGTGTAATGTATATGTTAATTATGCCACTCCACTACTACTATGGTTTGTAATAATTATCGAACTTAGTTTGTAAGGTTTGAAACAACTGGTTTGTAAACTATGTTATCGTAAGACTTCCGCTGTTTTTACTCTGGTGTTGATATTTGAATAAATGTTGTAATACTGCAATAACTTTGTAATGTGATCCTGCTCGGAAATCGTGGATGATTCGGGGTTCCCCGAGGACACCCGACAGTCTTTTTAAGTTCATGGAAACATATGCATAGATGTCAAAGGTCGTCGGACAGTGACAGGTGCATGTGGGCCCTATAACTTAGGAGGTTCTGCCACAGAATGGTATCAGAGCAATCGTTACAAGGTTTTTGTTGTATTGTTTTACAAAAACTTCAAAATGATTTGGGATGACTAAATTTAACTTGATAATTTGGTCCAAATTGCTTCTAACTTATCTTATTTCTTTCTCACCATTTCGTATTTGATTAAAAAGTCTTGTGTGGTGCAGTAGTAATCTTACTATGCCCTATATAAAAATAAATGTTGTTTATGTGCATTATAAACTTTGATGTTTTTGTTCGTAAGAACGATTCATGCATCATTATTAATTCACCCGTTACTTCCTTCACCTCTTAGTCTGGAGTTGAGTAGTGAGACTGGTTTGAGTAATGTAATCCATCATAGCTGCTCTTTAGACTTTGATCAAATGGTCTTACTTGGATTAAATTGGCTTCCTACAATATGGCTCGTGCCAAGATGATGCCCCATAATTCCATTGGACCCAAAGGAGTTCCTCATCACCAACTTGCCCCTAGAAATGATGGTGCTAGCAGTAGTAGTTCTAGGCCTAATCCCCAGGCGGAGATACAGAGGATTTCTGTAGAGTTAGCACAAGCTACTAGAGATAGGGCTTTGGATGTTATACAGGTAGGAGAATTGCAGGGTCAATTGAGGCATCTCACCACCGCGCATAGGAACTATGAACGTATGTTGGTTCGTACGGTGGAGGGAAGAAATGAAGCTTGGCAGAGAGAAAATGTAGCTAGAGCTAGAACTCATGAGCTAGAATTCTATGTAGAAGATTTAGAAGAACATAATACCTATCTACATGAGGAAGTTCATAGGCTTAGTAATCTACTAAATCCGAACTATGAGTCTCAAGCTGATGCCATGGACCCCGGTGTCATCCTTGCCGATGATAACGAATCGGAAGAGGAAGAAGAAGAAGATCCTGAAGAATTAGTAATGATCAATGAAAGTGATGATGAAGGCGGTAATAATTCTAGAATGGATACCGAGCCTGAAGTTTGAAGTAATCACGGAAAAGAGTAGAGTCGTATAATAGTTAGTTATAGTTAAGCTATGTATCTTGTTTTGGTCCTTACAGGTTCTGGTGTTTATAGTAGTAAACCCTATGTAATGTGTCTGGAGTAAGCTTTTGTGCAATTCAATAAAGGCTTGTGAATAAAGTTTGGTTTGTTATGAGCAGATGCGTCGTACGCGGGGTTCGTATATTCCTGGAACTTCACAAGATGAGGACGGTATTCCAGATCCGCCACCAGTTCTAACAAATTTAGCTGATGCTATAACCGCACTTGTCAATGTGACGGCTGAAAATTCTCATTTGCTTCATGGGATAGCTCAGAGTAATCAGAATCAGATGCAAGGAAACCATGGTCGCCACCATAACAGATAGGAGGCTACATATGTTGACTTTATAGACACAAGACCACTAGTGTTCACCCAGGCAGATGAACCATTGGAGGTTGATGACTGGCTTCGAACCATGGAGCAGAAATTTGACCTTATTCCATGCACAGAGTATCAGAAACCTGTGTTTGCCGCCCAGCAACTTAGAGGAGCAGCAAGTGCTTGGTGGGCAAACTTAGTGGCTATGCAACCAGCTGGCATTCCAATAACTTGGGCTGAGTTCCGTACTGCCTTCAGAGCCCATTATATCCCTGAAGGAGTGATGGCTATGAAGCTAGATGAATTCCTTGCTTTGAAGCAAGGAGATCAAACCATGATGCAGTATGTGGGAAGATTTAATCATCTGTCCCAATATGCATCAGAACATGTTAATACTGATGCCAAGAAGAAGAGGTGGTTTATGAGAGGCCTGAATACCAAGTTGCAGACTATGATGACCACTTGCACCAATGTTACTTATCATGAGGCAGTAAATATTGCAATTGCTTTAGAGTCAAAGTATCGGCAGCATAAGGAGCTCAAAAAGAAAAAGAGTGTGCCGTCTGGATCTTTTGGGGGAAATCAGAAGAGGCAGAGGGTGATTTATCATCCAGTACATCATAATCGTCCTCCTTATCGTCTGCCGCAGTTCCAAGCTGGGCAACAGTCAAATGTCCGTCCTGCTATAACCTATCCGAATTCACAGTCAACCAATGCTTTTGGTGGCAATGCTCCAACGTCCTAGGGTCACAACTATCCGTGTTACAATTGTGGAAGGACTGGTCATTTCTCCAGGGAATGTCCATATCCTAGGCAGGCTAATCAAAATTATCAGAAGACCCCTGCCAATCAACAACAGGGTCAGGCACCAAACAAGAACCCCAATCAGAATGTTCAGAAGGGCAAAGATGAGAGGAAGATAGGACGGGTGTTCTATATTCAAGCTGGAGAAATTCCAGAAGGGGAGCCAGTGATGATGGGTATGTTTCCTGTTGCCAATCACCCTGTAGTTATACTTTTTGATTCTGGCGCATCGCATTCATTCATCAATAGAACCTTTGTCGTGAAGCATGAAATTTCAATTGGGGCAACAAAGGAAAGTTTCTTTATACAGTCGCCCGGGGGACGTCTGTGTACTAATGAGATGGTATACCAGGTACCCATAAACCTGGGTGGGCATATTTTTCCCACTACCATGATTATCCTTAAGGATCAGGATATAGATGTAATCTTGGGAATGAATTGGATGTATCAGCATAAGGCTGTTATAGATGCTTTGAATAGGACATTAAGAGTAAGTTTGCCTAATAGTAATTCTCAACTTCTCATCCAACTTCCAACCCTAAGAAGATTAGTGGGCAAGATTTGTGCAACTGCTGTCAAAGAGATTAGAGATATTCCGGTAGTGTGTGAATTTTCGGATGTGTTTCTTGAAGATTTACCCGGTCTACCACCTGATAGGGATGTACAGTTTAACATAGAGCTGCAACCTAGAACAGCTCCGATTTCTCGGAGATCTTATAGGATGCCACCTAAGGAATTGGCCGAGTTGAAGGCTCAGTTACAAGAATTAATTGAGAAGGGGTTTATCCAACCTAGTTCCTCACCTTGGGGATGTCCAGCAATTTTTGTGAAAAAGAAAGATGAGACCCTGAGGTTATGTGTTGACTATCGTCCATTGAATGAAGTGACCATCAAGAATAAGTATCCATTACCTCGGATAGATTTGCTTTTTGATCAATTGGCCGGAGCCAAAGTTTTCTCCAAGATAGATTTGAGATCAGGATATCACCAAATTAAGATAAAGCCTGAAGATATTCCCAAAACGGCATTTACCACAAGATATGGATTATATGAATACTTGGTAATGTCTTTTGGTTTGACAAATGCTCCCGCTCATTTTATGTATCTGATGAACTCAGTATTCATGCCTGAGCTAGACAAGTTTGTAGTAGTGTTTATTGATGACATTTTAGTATATTCCAAGAATAAGAAAGAACATGCAGAACATCTTAGGATTGTTCTGACTCATTTGAGGGAACATCAATTATATGCTAAGTTCAGTGTGATTTTTGGCTTAAGGAAGTGCAATTTCTTGGACATGTCTTGTCAGCCGAAGGAGTTGCAGTTGATCCCGGCAAAGTGAGGGATGTGCTTGATTGGAAACCGCCAGCCACAGTTCATCAAGTTCGGAGTTTTCTGGGATTGGCAGGGTATTACCGTCGGTTTATTCTAGATTTCTCAAAAATATCAAAGTCCATAACTGAATTGTTGAAGAACCAAGTTAAGTTTGTTTGGTCATCAGATTATGAAGAGGCTTTCCAGACTTTGAAGAGATTATTAACTACTGCACCAGTATTAGTCCAACCTGATATCGAGAAGCCGTTTGATGTTTATTGTGATGCTTCAGGTATTGGTATTGGATATGTGTTGATGCAAGAAGGCTGAGTCATTGCTTATGCATCTAGGCAACTTAAGCAACATGAAGAACACTATCCGACTCATGACTTGGAGTTAGCAGCTGTGGTTCATGCTCTAAAGATTTGGCAACATTACCTGCTTGGTAATACGTGCCATATGTATATAGACCACAAGAGACTAAAGTATATCTTTACTCAGTCAGAGTTGAACATGCGACAAAGAAGATGGTTAGAACTGATTAAGGATTATGATTTGGAAGTACATTATCACCCGGGTAAAGCAAATGTGGTTGCAGATGCCCTTAGTCGCAAAAGTTATTGCAATTGTCTGACAGTAAGAACAATGGGTTTGAATTTATGTCAAGAAATGGAAAAGTTGAATGTAGAAGTAATTCAACAAGGTAGCTTGACCAACATAATTGTTGAAGCCACTATTCGAGATCAAGTTATTGCTGCTCAGAAGGAAAACAAGGGTATAGCCTATATCAAAGAAAGAGTCAAGAATGGAAAAGCGGAATGCTTTAGCATTGATGATGAAGATGTGTTGTGGTTCAAGGATCGCCTGGTGGTACCAAAAGTTCCTGAGTTGCGACAGTCAATTCTAGAAGAGGCACATGCTACTAGGTTATCTATCCATCCGAGAAGCAACAAGATGTATCATGACTTGAAGCAAAGATTCTGGTGGACTAAAATGAAAATAGAGATTGCTAGATTTATAGCAAAGTGTGATACTTGTCAAAAGGTGAAAGCTATACATTTGAGGTCTGCTGGTGAATTACAACCATTGCCTATTCCATCTTGGAAGTGGGAGGACATAAGTATGGATTTTATTGTTGGTCTACCCAAGATATCAAAGGGATTTGACTCAGTGTGGGTTATTGTAGATCGACTCACTAAGTCAGCACATTTTCTTCCGATCAAGACAATATATCCTATGATCCAATATGCCAAAATGTACTTAGCAAGAATCATGAGTTTGCATGGAGTACCAAAGACCATAGTGTCAGATAGGGGTACACAGTTTGTCTCCAGCTTTTGGAAACATTTACATGCTTCGTTGGGTACCAAACATCTATATAGTATAGCTTATCATCCGCAGACTGATGGGTAGACTGAAAGAGTCAATCAAGTACTTGAAGACATGTTAAGATGTTGTGTCCTTACCTATTCCAATAAGTGGGATGAGTGCTTACCTTTGGCTGAGTTCTCATACAACAATAGTTATCAGAAAAGCATTAGAATGGCTCCATTTGAAGCACTCTATGGTTGTAGATGCAGAACATCATTGAGTTGGTCTGAGCCAGGAGAGAGAAGATTCTTTGGAGTTGACCTTGTGAAAGAAACAGAAGACAAGGTTAGGCAAATACAGAGTAATCTGAAGATAGCTCAGTCCCGCCAAAAGAGTTATGCAGATAGACGACGGAGACCATTGGTATTCAACAAAGGAGATTTTGTATATCTGAAAGTATCACCAATGAAGGGAGTTAACCGTTTTGGTGTTAAAGGAAAGTTGGCACCCCGATACATTGGACCGTATCAAATTTTGGAGAGGTATGGAAAAGTGGCATATCGCTTGAAATTACCTGAACATCTCGCAGTTGTACATGATGTGTTCCATGTTTCTCAATTGAAGAAGTGTCTCCGAGTGCCTGAACAGAATATTGAAGTTGAAGGAGTGGAACTAGAACCGGATTTAACTTACTCCGAATATCCTATCCGAGTGTTGGATCAGAAAGATCATGTTACTCGAAGACGGACAATCAAGTTCTACAAAATACAATGGAATTAACATTCAGAAGAGGAAGCTACTTGGGAATCAGAAGACTACTTGTTAGAAAAGTTTCCAGAGTTTCTAGCGTCAATATAGAATAGAGTAATGTTAGTTGAGCTCAGTTGCTACAAATTGTGTTTTGTAAAGGAACCTCAGCTGTTTTATGGACAGATTTTGTATGTGTTCTCGCGACACATTTCCTTTTCCATTACTTACCCTATGGCTTTGAATCTCGGGGCGAGATTTCTTTTAGGGGGAAGGATTGTAACACCTCGGGTGTTTAAAAACTAAAACCTGACATGTCATCATACGCATTGCAAAGCATTTGGCATTTGGTGAAAACTTTGAGATGCATACACTAATACAAGTTTATATTTATGTGGTATGTGTTGCATTGTATTGTTTGACTCAAGTTCAAAGTTTGTTTGGATTTTGAATTTTTCGAGAAAACCCCGCTTTTCAGCATTTAAATCCTACCCTGAAAATCCATTTCAAAATTTAAGCATATTTTGGGGTTGAGCCCAAAAGAAAAAGTGTAGAGCTTGACAAGTTATACAAAGTTTGTTTTTGGAGTTTTTCAAGTTATTTAGAAAAATTTCGAGTAATTCAAAAAGGCGTAATTCGTTAAATTTCCCTATTCAAATTCAAAAGTTCATTTCAAAATCTAGACCGAATTAGGAGATGGTTATAGAAGAAAAGTTGTAGAACTTTTGATTTTGAACAACTTTTGTTTTTGGAGATTTTTGAGTTGTTATGAAAATTTGAGAGTAATTTGTGAATTTTGGTGAATGGCAAACTTGTAAATACTGTGAACAGTGTTCACCACCGTAGCTACATGGTCGGCGACCTTCTTCGGCGTTCCAGGAACGTCGTGGCCGTCCTTGGCGTCGTGCTGGCGCAGAAACGGCTCCGTCGTGGCTTCCTTGAGCTTCTGAGCCACGCTATAAGTACCAAAACGCCATCGTCGTCGTTTTTCTTCTTCCTCTGTTTTCACCGCCGCCGTCGTTGTCATCGCTCCGGCGAGCTCGCATCATCTCCCTAGCGCCATTGCCGTCTCGATAAAGGCTATTCCAGTTCCGTCTTTCTCTTGCGCATCCACCCAGCCAACTATGGTCGACTGATTTTGCCAAGAATCCGCTGTCCGCGTCCTTCTTCCTCGCGGCCGGCAACTTCACCACCGCGGGCGTGTCGTCGTGGCCAGGGCTCTCCGGTGAGCCGTTGCCCATGATTAGTGTACCTTTGGCTTCGTCTCGATGCCGTAGTGCTAATTTCATTGTTGCTTGGCCATTTTGTCCACTTCAGTCGCTGGCACACCATCACCGACGACCCTTGCGCCGTCGTGATCACCGTGGACATCGACCCATGTCACCGTTGCTTCTCCGACCTTGTTATCTGCTCAGTTGTGTTCAAGGTAAGCTGCTGGTGCTTCCTCGACCTTTAGTTTAATCGCTACCAACCTGTAGTCGCCGGCGTAGTACCGCCGAGGCGCTGTGTCCGCCATGGTCAACGTTGAGCTAGAATTGAGTCGTAATCGGTACATCTAAGTACGTCTATAGGTGCGCCTAGTAGTGTAGAACATGTTGGTGCTATCGCCATCACCGGTGATCTCACCGTCGGCGAGGAATCACTGGTCAGAGCCATCGCTGCCGTGGCAAAGTCGGAGGTTGATGATGACATGTGGGGTTGGGTTGTCAGTGACTCAGCGTTCAAATGGATTTTTCTATTTTCAGATTTGAATGAATAGTGTCTGTTTTTGTTATTTTTGTGTAGATTTATTTAGAGATCCAAAAATTATGAAAATTTTTGTGTGACTTCTCTGTGATGTAAAGTATTTAAGAAAAATATCAAGTAATGTTTTTCAGTAATTTTTGAATGTGATAAAAATTGCTCAATTTATTAATAAATGGATTTCCATGATTTTTCTAGGCTTATTTATTTATTCAAAAATTATGAAATTTGTTTTGCCACTTAGTTATCATGTAATGAACATTTACAAAAATTTTGAGCTCAATTAGAATAAGTTGATTTATTTCATAATTTTGAATTAAATAATTAATTCATAAAAGCAAATTGTAACCTTTAATGAATTAGGTTTTGTTTGAATTTTTGATTAAGTGATGTCCTTGGGTGATTAGTTGATAATGATCCTCGGCAATTGATTTGGGTGTTGCGAAAAAGGTTTGATTAGTTTGACTTGCAACTGTACCGCGAAGGAAAGTTGTATTCAAATTATTAATTTTGCATCCATCATCGAGCATCATGTTTCATATTCCGCATCATGTTAAACATGGCATTGTTATTACGTGTAGTGAACGAAGGTGAACACGTGGTAGTTAATCAAGTTGTTGAGGAGGATAATCCGTCTGTTGAAGTCGGATCGAATACTTGTGAAACGTCACAGGAGCCGGACTTTTCCGTCAACGAAGGCAAGCCCCGGATGCATACAACCCAACCTAGTGTTTTACAACTTAATTTCGCTTTTGCTTTCCGTTACTGCATTAAGTGATTAGGAGTTAAGTAAGAGCCTAATTGGTGCATTACCAACCTTGTTATTCCATATTTACCATATTACCAGTTTTAAACTCGTATATGCCTAGTTTTGCTTAGCTATGCGTAGAATGATGAAAGTCGGGTGACTGCCTGCCACCTGCAAGTTTTAAAGGGAACATTGGTTAATTATGTTAGCATGTGATATGGGAATGTGGAGTAATAAATCTAGACCGGGCAGACTCGGTGTGTGTGAGCCACAAGACATGGAGGTCTTGTGAGCGGGTTCTTTCCGCCTGTGTCGATTAAGGCACATCTGTTGTTGAATTGCATGAGGTGAGAATTTGTAGTACTAACCACATACTCCGGTAAGCCTGAGCTTGGTAATTCTATTACGAGAATGGCTACTCGCGCACTGGGAGTGGAGAGATGGCGAGAGTAGCGTGTACCCACGTGGCCATGGGCTGGAATGGTGGAGTACTGTATTCTCGGGTGGCACAGACCCGTTCTTGCTTTAGAGGATCCGAGAGTAGGTTGATATATGTAGGTCGGGGACCTGCATATGTCGTGTGGTCTGGAATTCCCAGCTGGGTTTTTAATCGGTTCGAATCGTCGTTGCTCCTCGATTATGGAGACTCAACTCACTGTTCATCATCGTAGTATTAATAACTGGAACTTGAGAAAGGTTTGCGAAAGAGATTGATATGAAGTTCATGTTCTCATTACGGATCATGGCAGATTCATATGTGGTACTTATAAAGTTTTACCTTGGAATTAAAGAATTTTGTTAAAGAGCTTTTACACAAAAGAACTTTGATTATTGTTAAAGCCATACCTTGAATCCCATGAGCCGGCATTCCTGAGTTCTATCAGTTTTATTTCGGTTAAGTCTTGTTGAGTACTTTTGTACTCAGGGTTCGTTGACCCCTTGTTGCAGGTGAGCCTCATGAGCAGATCTATTTTGGATTGTGCTGCATGACTATTGTTCGTTCTGACGATGAGAAGTAAATGTGTGATCCTTGGGCAGGATGTTTAAATTGTGTGTAATGTATATGTTCATTATGCCACTCCACTACTACTATGGTTTGTAATAATTATCGAACTTAGTTTGTAAGGTTTGAAACAACTGGTTTGTAAACTATGTTATCGTAAGACTTCCGCTGTTTTTACTCTGGTGTTGATATTTGAATAAATATTGTAATACTGCAATAACTTTGTAATGTGATCCTGCTCGGAAATCGTGGATGATTCGGGGTTCCCCGAGGACACCCGACAGTCTTTTTAAGTTCATGGAAACATATGCATAGATGTCAAAGGTCGTCGGACAGTGACAGGTGCATGTGGGCCCTATAACTTAGGAGGTTCTGCCACATGGTCCAACGAAGAAGTGACACGTGATCCAATAGCAACATGACACGTGTGCCAGTAGAAAACTGACATGTGTAACAACAGGGACCTGACATGTGGTCCAGTAAGAACTTGAAGCGTGCAAGAACCAGAGATGGTCACGTTGTGCAATAAGAATGTGACACATACCCAAACCATCTCCAATGCAACCCGCTATAGCATGTACACGTGAAAAGCATCTCCAACAAAAGCACCCACTAGCGTGGCAGCCCCCTGCCACGTATGCCAAAATAGTTCTATGATGGTCTATTTTTTATCACAGATCAATCCACTTCTATGACGATTTGCTGAATCTATCATGGAAGTTCAAATATGACGCGATTTCTGTGACGAACCTTTTTCGTCATAAATTCGTCATAAAATTGAAATTATGACGAATTTGGCTCCTTTAGTGACGAAAGATGTTCGTCATAGAAGTGGATATTCCTAGTAACACGACCCCAACACAAAAAAGCGAAAGAACGAAGAAGGGGAAGAACCCACAACCCCAAAATCCTACTAGCCATAACCTATGAGAAGAAGATACATCAACGCAAAAGCTACCTACAAAGCGAACCAAGTCATGGTGGCAAAGCATCCACCAAGAGAAGTTGACGAACCAGCGCCAACGGCAACAAAGCATCTGCATGAGAGGATCATAGCAACCTTTGCGGCAAAGCATCCGCAAGGTAAGAGGCCCGCACGTTCTCGACAGCAAAGTATCTACCAGAGAGGGAACCCAGGACAGCGACAGCGGCAAAGTATCCTCAAGGTGAACCAGCAACAATGACGACCAAGCATCGGCCCGAGAGGATCATAGCAACCTTGGTGGCAAAGCATCCGTAAGGTGAAATGCCATGACCATTTCGACGGGCAGGTTCAGCATCAGGTCGAAATAGGTGGCTAGGGCAAACCCACCGCGCGCTCGAAACTGCGAATGTGGGGGCTAGACCCAGAGCACCGAGAGCGGTGTCGCCCAAACCACGGAGGACACGTGCGTCTTTGTTTCATTGCATACACACGTTGAGTACTCCCTCTGTTATGTGAAGAATACAATTTTAAGATTTGTATCAATTAAAGCGTCTCAACTTTGTCCAAGTTTATAACAAATAGTATTATCATCATTTATGTCTTGAAATAAATTTATTATGAAAATACTTATTTTATATCATGATACTTTCTAATGATACTTATTTTATATACTTATTTTATATCATGAATATTATTACTTTTTTATATGACTTTAGTCAAAGTTCAAATCGTCTGAATTCTCAAAAAGTGATAATTGCATCCTTTCATGGATGGAGAGAGTAGATTCTATCTAAAAAAACAAAATACCAATCACATATAACACGGGCATGAACAACTAGATAGACAAGCGCGCTTCGCTGAGCTGGCTTTAGTATTGCACGTGTTCTTGTTGTTGTCGGAAAAATAGACTAGGAAAGCTTGGTGACTCCTACGGTCTGTAAGCATTGTAGAGACACCTAGTGCGCACGCTATGACCACCTCTCGGAGAATAACTGTTAGGGCAGCTCCAGCTTGTGACATAGGGAGGCGCAAAGAAGAGAGGGGGAGTAAAGTAGAATAGGTGCAATATATTGGATGAAGGGTGCAACTTAGCATTTGTAAGGACTTGTAGCTTATTTGAGCACCCGATGCATATAATAAAAAGGATAAACGCAAGAAGTCCACTTGCCTCGTAGATATTGTCATGCATGCTACTACTCCCTTTATCCCAAAAGAAAGTCGCCAAGGATGTACATGTCAACTTTCATAAGTTTAACAACATTTATGTCTCTAAATAAGCTTATTATAAAAATATATTCAACTGTTAATCTAATAATAGTTATTATGCACAATAAATATTAATAGTCTCTTATATGTATTTGGTTAAAGTTAAAAATGCCTAATTTCTGGGGAAGTGAGAGTAACATTTTTTATGGGATGAAAGGAGTAAGAAATAGGAAGAGTATTTTATTTTCGGTGGTCCCTTCGGTTAGAAATTTTAGGTAGCCAAAAGGTTGGAGCCGTTTCAGCTAAAAAAATAACTTATGATATGGCTAGTTTTGTACACTAAAGTTGTCCTTAGCGAGACCGTAGGAGCAGCCAGAGGCTTTTGCTTCTCTCCCAGCACAACGCGAGTTGAAGTTGTTCTACAGCAAATACGCTAAGAGGCCACCGATTCTGCCATGTCTATAAATCTTAACTAAGTAGTCCATATACATAACTTCCAACTCCTGTATAGTAGTCTATTTGTTGCAATTTTCACACAATGGTACCGTTCGGCTTACTGAATTTTGGCTAAAACTGGCTGAAAAAACACTGTTCTGGCTGAATTATTGTGAGAGGAAAACACTGGTCCAGCTGAAAAAAAACAAGCCGAATAAGCCGAATATGGGGTAAGCCAAACGGGGCCAATATTAAGGTCATATGTGGTTTTTAGGATGTGTCCCACGCATATACCTAGCTCTCCCTAGCTCTTGAGATAAGCGAACTAGAAATCTACAGCGCCACAGCGGCGATAGGGTCTTATGATGGATGAGGCCAGGGGTAATTTTGTCCTTTCAGGTCTAAAAAATATAAGAGAAGAAAGAAAATAGAAAATATGAGAAAAGTGAGAAAAACTTCTGAATTGAAAGAATTCATGCAGAGGGTCTCAAATTTTGAAAAGATTGCGAATTGGGTGTTAAAAGAAGTAAGATGCGTGGGTTCGATGTCGAATACCAAAATTTTTCGGAGCGGAAGAGCTGTAGCCATATGTAACACCCCGGTGTTACTTGATACACTACCCTAGTGTTACTTGATAATTAATTATCTTAAGCCATGCCTACTCGCACTTATATGTTGAAACACTTGGTGGAGTCGAGAACAATTGAAAAAGGTTTTAAAAATAAAGTTTGTTAGGATGGATAGCTCTTTAGATAAGCTTTTCGAAATGTCTAATATCATGGAAATT
The DNA here is from genome assembly GCF_019320115.1 of Miscanthus floridulus. Taxonomy (NCBI): domain Eukaryota; kingdom Viridiplantae; phylum Streptophyta; class Magnoliopsida; order Poales; family Poaceae; genus Miscanthus; species Miscanthus floridulus. Next base: position 2,568,040 of record NC_089591.1, on the reverse strand, counting down.
AGAGTTTGGTGTTAAAAGTTATGGGTTTTTTTGGTTTTTATACTGAAATTTGAGAGCCCGTACCATAGCTTCGGTTTAAACTGGAGGTCCGGCAAAAAAAATATTATGATTCTTAGTCGCTCCAGGCTGAGAGCTCCGACCGGTATTCGCGCTAAAATTATCTGAGCAGCTCAACCGGAGGTCCAGTTCGTAGGGAAAGAAAGATATTTTCTACAGAAGTCGGCCGAACAGTACGCTCCTGTGCTGCACTAGGGATGAAAACAGATCGGATACGAACGGATATCACCGATATTACATTTATTTTTATATTTCTGTTCGGACTCGGATTTGAATACGGATAGTGTTAACTATATCGGATAGGATACGATTGGATATCGACATCATAAATATGCGATTTGAATATTCGAATACACGGTATCGGATGTTGGATATCCGGACTCAGATACAGACAAATTTCTTCTCTAAACAAATTCAGTTTCGAATAATATCGAAAAAAATATCGATAGCGTTTTCATCCCTACTGCCACACGGGCATTGCCACGCTCTGACCCTGCCGCGTCAGCGCTTGTGTGGCCGTGCAGTGCGGCCGTCCTTGCTCCACTGCTCATGGCCACCACCCATGCCACGCTGCTCCCTCCCCTGCTTTCTTCTACTCGCCCAGCTCACTAGCCCTTCCGACTGCGTGCTCTCCCTCCCTGTCCTTGCCTCTGCCGAGCTGAACGCCCCACCTCCATTGCCGTCGTCTGCTGCCCGATGGGGAGGCGGCCCAGCTCGTGCTCACCCTCCCTGCTCGCCTCTCCCGGCTCTTGCTCACCCTCTCTCCCATTCGCTTGCCTCCCTGCTCCCTCCCTCATACAGCCACGGCCATGGCTGAAACCGAGCTCCGAGCTTGCGCCCACCGACCACGCCCCGCGCCGCATGCCACCCACGCCCCTCTATTGCCGCTGCCACCCTGGCCGTGCAGTTCTGCACCGACCTCTCCCCGCGCGGCCACCACGAGCGCGCCGCGCACCCGACCGCAGAGGCCCGCCGCTGGCCGGGCCAGCGGGATCGACGAGCCGCCGCCACGGCTTGCGCGGCCAAGCCACAGCCGGTCGCCTCAGGACGCGTCGCAGCCACCCCATGGTCCGCGGGGGCCCCGCGCGCCTTGCCGGTCGTCTAGTCGCAGCCGTCGGAGCTCCTCCAGCCGAAATCGAGGGCCCCCTCCCGTACGCGCGTGCTCTGTTACGAGCCTGTGAAGAAGGGCATGTGAAGAGAAATAGAAAGAAGGCCAGGGTTCTAGATGTGAAAGTGCAAGAGACAGACAAAAGGTGAGTATCTATTTTGATTTCGAAAAAAGTCTGGGTTCTCGATGCAAATGTGTTTCCTTTTTCGGTTATCTTTTTCTTTTATGCATAAATAGGCGGAAACTTCAATAAATCGTAGAAAATTTCTAAAAATGCCAAACCAGTTTTGTTGCACTCCTCATGACTAGATCTATACAGTAGATTTATAATACCATGTGCTTTAGTACAAAGTTTTTGTTGTATTGTAATCTAGTCTTTATGTTTATTTATTAGAGGATGTTCAAGTAATCCAAATGTAGTGAAATTTTTATGATAGACTAGTGTTGATGTGTGTGTGCTATTGTAAAAATTTCATGTCCAGTGAATGCATATTTCTTGAGTTATAGATTTATCTTATGATATGCTTGTTTAATAGTTTTGAAGTAGTTAAAAATATATAAAATGGAAAATGTGTGTCATCTCTGTGTTAAGAATGTTTTTGTCCTATGAATGCATGATGTGGCTCGGTTGTTTAATATAATATTGATTTGTAGATTTATTGTCATGTACCTCTATTGCCTTTAATTTTTATTAAATGGTAGTAAGTAACATGTTTAATTTGATGTTTACAAACGATGTTTTATATACTGCTTGTGCCATATGATGACTAAGAAAGGTGTACTTAGTTTTGTTTGGTAAGTAGAAGTGTGCTTAACATAATTATGGTAGTTCTCGCTTGTATGTTTAAATGGAAGTGGTGACTTTAATAACTTGTGATATGTTGTTAATAACCAACTCGCGAGTAATGTTCCATGAGAGTATGAGAGTGGTTCTTAACGACGGTTAGCTACCTTAGTCGCCCTATGACGTGCTGCTTATCTTTTAGTGTTTGTAAATGTCTTATTATGCTTGTTTGACTGAAGCATGCATTGCATTCATGCATATCATTTAGGTACAATAATGGTTGATAGATCAATTGATGGACTATGAAGTCGAACCAGAAGCCGGTGTAATTGTGACCATGTCAAGAAGATGGAGATGGTTGGATCACGTCCTGAAGATGGAGCCAACTAACTTAGTGTTAATAAGTTACCCAGGCAAGTCCCGGTGCATAACTCCTATTTTACAAGCACTTAATTATAATGTTGATGTGCATTAAGTTGTAGAAGTTGATTGAAACACACCTGCACAAATATTCTATCCTATGAGTACTACTAGTATGACAGGAATCGTGTAGTATGCCATGGTATAGGACTGACGGTAGAAATCGAGTGATGGGCTGTCACTCGCGAGAAATAGGTCCTGGTTATATTGTTATTGCTATCACATGGTTTGGATATGGATAATAATTGAAGACCGGGCAGGATTGTGGACTTTAGTTTGGATATGGTTGGTTATAGCAACAGAGCGAGGCTCTGGTTGCATTTTTCTCGCCTGTGTCGATTAAGGACTGTTCGTTGGTGGCCATTTGACAAGTTTGAAGGTACCAAACACATAACAGGGGCCTGAGTTACAGTTGACCGTGAAGCTTAATACTTCCTTATGATCAAGGTGCGCAAAACGTTCACCAGAGTGTTTCTCTGGCCATTCTAGCGACTGTTTTTGGGAGGGGAATGTCCATGGACCAAACTTATGAGGGAGAAACCCAACGCTGGTTCACGGACGGGCCTCATAGGGTGGGTTCTCTGGAGTGGTCGGGTCATTTCGGGCCTTCATATGGTTGGAATGGTTGCCTTGTACATGCTCTTTTGAGAGAAGTATGGGCGCATGTTTAGGATTGCCCAGCTGGATGTACATCGATTGCAATTGCTATCCTCCTCGGATATGGATACCACTTGTCATTTCACTATCATCGTAGTTAACACAACTGAAATATGGAGATGATAACGCTTCTGCCGGATGATAAAAAAATATTTTGATTGCTTTCCACATGCTTGTAAATAGTTTAGGTGCTTACCTAGAATTGCTAATAAACTTGATGTGACTGCTAAAACCTTGAATACCAAGATACACTATTAGTAATGCTTATCTACAAAAACAACTAAATAGCTAGCCAAATAGCCCCTTGCATATCCCTGAGAATCGGGAGACTACTCCCACCTAGTCAGGTAAGTCTTGCGGAGTACATTGTGTACTTAGGGTTTTATTTCTCCTATTGCAGGTAGTAGGTGGATGCCGGAGCTAACTCTTGCTGTGTGTGGATACCTCCTGGTGGGCTCAGCAAGGCTTCCTTTATCGTCGCGATCGTAGTAGTTTTACTCTCATAATCTATACTCCTACTTTAATATTCAAAACTGTTTACTTTCGCTGCTCTTGTATAAAATAACCCTTCTTCCGCTGCTTGTATGAAATCGATTTTAACTCTGATTTTATGTAATCTTGTGATGTATGAAATGGTTAACAAATGTAAGCTTTATTCACTTGTTTATGATCCTGATGAAAATGTAGATTTTCGAGTTCTTCTGTTGGGTTTGCTCGACAGACTACCAGGTTTAATTTAATCTTTTATGTACTTAGTGTCAAATAGCTAATAAGTACACTTGGGATTAGGTTAAATTGGACGATTCTGCCACACTATGGTGGGTATGGTGGGTGTCGAGTATCAAAATTTTTCTGTAAAACTCACATCGTTGTAGCCATGGCAGTTGCTAGTTCCAAGCTTCAAGAGGAGGGCCACCGAATGGAGGAATGGTGAATTGGTGATATATAAGCTTTTTAGTACGGAAAAAGTCCACATTACCTCTCTCAACTTTTGCGAAAGTCTGTTTTCCTCTCTAAACTCTAAAATCGGAAAAACCACCTGTCGGTGTTTCGGACCGGGGGGTCCTCAACCAACCAGTGAATTTGAACTGTGTGCCCCTAATTCCGGATGGTGATGCAAAGAGACACAAGGTTTATACTGGTTCAGACAATCGATGCCCTACGTCCAGTCTGAGAGATCGATCTTGTATTCCTTGCACCGAAGTGCTTGTAGTAGGGGGTTACAAGCTAGGGAGAGAGGGAGCTAGTCCTAGGTCTCGGCAAGGTGTCGTGTGGGCCGCTTGAGACGTTGCTCTCAGGCGGCTGGGATGTGTGCGTCCGTGTGTGTTACAAGGTGTTCTTCTCTTCCAGTCCCCGTCTAAGTGGCCCAAGTCCTCTCCTTTTATAGTTGAAGGGAGGACAAGGACAGTACATGTGTTAACTATACGGCGTCGTGCCAACAGGGGCGGTGTGTCCAAGCCCTATGGCCTGTTCCTGTGGCGGCGTGGTCGTCGGAGTGGTCTGTCCTTGGAGCACTGGGGCGGCGTGCTAGTCCCATCCAATCCTGTGCGTCGTGGGAGCCCCGGGACTGCCTCGGAGTGGTTGCGGTGGTGGACGTGCAAGCCGCTGTAGACAGACTGCTCGCGAGGCCAAGGCTTGGTCGGCGCCGAGGCTACACCGTAGTGGGGGGTCTCGGTGGGCACAGACCTCGAGATAGCTGGGTCCTTGGTGCAAAGTGCCGAGGCCCTGAGAGGGCGACTGATCTGGTATGCTGGCTTGGAGGCAGTGATGACCCAGGCCAAGTTGTCCGTGCGATGTTGTTTTCGAGGCGGGGATCGCAGGGACATAGTCTAGAGTGGGCGCTAATCGTGGGCACAGTGTCAGAACATAGTGGCCGATAATCCCCGCCGTGCATTGTCCCAGCCGGTATGGCGCTGATGCGACCTTGGGTCCCGTCGGCCATTCTGTGGCGTCGAGCCATCGTCCGGCTGAAATTGCGGGAGTGGTTGAAGTATTAATGAGACATGACGCGCTGTCGGGAGGGTCGGTCAAGGCGGGGGGCGATGGACTATGGATAAGCTGGCCTCGCGCGATACGGAGAATGAGGCCTCGCGTGAGACGGAGAGCGGAGCCTCGCGCGAGACGAAGATCGAACTCCTTGCCGAGGCCTTCCGTGGAGAGCCTCGCGCGAGGCGAAGATCGTGTTCCCTGCCGAGGCCTTCCGTGGAGAGCCTCGCGCGAGGCAGAGATTGCGTCAGGATGCCGAGACCTCCTACGCGAGGCTCGAGGCGAGGAGGAGGGCCTGGTGGGTTCGGACGTGGCGGTGAGGGGTCCTCGGCTTACCTTCTAGCTTTGTTTTTTAATGGGCCTTAAGCGACCCCTTTGATGTTCGCTCGGGGTACCCTGTTCTAAGGTACCCGACAGTAGCCCCTGAGCCTCCGGGGGAGTGCGTGCACTCTCCCTGAGGGTTTGCCGAGGCTTGGTTTATACCCGCTCGCGTAGGAATTGGGTTTTATTTCTTAAGGTTTCGGTGGGTGCGCGCGAGCGCACCCGCCGGGTGTAGCCCCCGAGGCCCTGGAGGAGTGGAGTTACTCCTCCAGGGGCTTTTTTCATTTTCGCGTTTGAGCGAGTAGTTTTTATCGCATTTGCCGAGCCCATAAGCGCAAGTTTGGGTTGCGGGGGTCTCGGCGAGGCTGCAGGAAAAGCCCTCTAGCCTCCGCATGGAGCGAGAGGTCCGTCAGAGGTCCCCCTAACTTTGGGTACGACCCTCACGCTTCCTTTTCGCTCGGAAGGAGGGGTGGAATGTGCCAGGCTACCCTCGATGGGCACGAGCGTGGGCACTTCCGGTGAGCTGTTATCGGGTGTGTCCAAGTAGAGGCCCATACCCTGTTCACTAGGGGACGGCTAGTGGTCCAGAGACGCACTCCAAGAGTACCAGAGGGTTTCTCTAGTGGGTGCCAAGGCCGTTCGCTGGGCCCCAGTGGCTCGGTGCCTCCCTGCGGTGGGATCCCATTCGGAGACTTCCCTGCCGGTCTCGGACACAACTTAGGATGCCCCGAGCGATTATTTGCTTGGGCCTCGGCCTTTAATTTGATGTTTACAAACGATGTTTTATATACTGCTTGTGCCATATGATGACTAAGAAAGGTGTACTTAGTTTTGTTTGGTAAGTAGAAGTGTGCTTAACATAATTATGGTAGTTCTCGCTTGTATGTTTAAATGGAAGTGGTGACTTTAATAACTTGTGATATGTTGTTAATAACCAACTCGCGAGTAATGTTCCATGAGAGTATGAGAGTGGTTCTTAACGACGGTTAGCTACCTTAGTCGCCCTATGACGTGCTGCTTATCTTTTAGTGTTTGTAAATGTCTTATTATGCTTGTTTGACTGAAGCATGCATTGCATTCATGCATATCATTTAGGTACAATAATGGTTGATAGATCAATTGATGGACTATGAAGTCGAACCAGAAGCCGGTGTAATTGTGACCATGTCAAGAAGATGGAGATGGTTGGATCACGTCCTGAAGATGGAGCCAACTAACTTAGTGTTAATAAGTTACCCAGGCAAGTCCCGGTGCATAACTCCTATTTTACAAGCACTTAATTATAATGTTGATGTGCATTAAGTTGTAGAAGTTGATTGAAACACACCTGCACAAATATTCTATCCTATGAGTACTACTAGTATGACAGGAATCGTGTAGTATGCCATGGTATAGGACTGACGGTAGAAATCGAGTGATGGGCTGTCACTCGCGAGAAATAGGTCCTGGTTATATTGTTATTGCTATCACATGGTTTGGATATGGATAATAATTGAAGACCGGGCAGGATTGTGGACTTTAGTTTGGATATGGTTGGTTATAGCAACAGAGCGAGGCTCTGGTTGCATTTTTCTCGCCTGTGTCGATTAAGGACTGTTCGTTGGTGGCCATTTGACAAGTTTGAAGGTACCAAACACATAACAGGGGCCTGAGTTACAGTTGACCGTGAAGCTTAATACTTCCTTATGATCAAGGTGCGCAAAACGTTCACCAGAGTGTTTCTCTGGCCATTCTAGCGACTGTTTTTGGGAGGGGAATGTCCATGGACCAAACTTATGAGGGAGAAACCCAACGCTGGTTCACGGACGGGCCTCATAGGGTGGGTTCTCTGGAGTGGTCGGGTCATTTCGGGCCTTCATATGGTTGGAATGGTTGCCTTGTACATGCTCTTTTGAGAGAAGTATGGGCGCATGTTTAGGATTGCCCAGCTGGATGTACATCGATTGCAATTGCTATCCTCCTCGGATATGGATACCACTTGTCATTTCACTATCATCGTAGTTAACACAACTGAAATATGGAGATGATAACGCTTCTGCCGGATGATAAAAAAATATTTTGATTGCTTTCCACATGCTTGTAAATAGTTTAGGTGCTTACCTAGAATTGCTAATAAACTTGATGTGACTGCTAAAACCTTGAATACCAAGATACACTATTAGTAATGCTTATCTACAAAAACAACTAAATAGCTAGCCAAATAGCCCCTTGCATATCCCTGAGAATCGGGAGACTACTCCCACCTAGTCAGGTAAGTCTTGCGGAGTACATTGTGTACTTAGGGTTTTATTTCTCCTATTGCAGGTAGTAGGTGGATGCCGGAGCTAACTCTTGCTGTGTGTGGATACCTCCTGGTGGGCTCAGCAAGGCTTCCTTTATCGTCGCGATCGTAGTAGTTTTACTCTCATAATCTATACTCCTACTTTAATATTCAAAACTGTTTACTTTCGCTGCTCTTGTATAAAATAACCCTTCTTCCGCTGCTTGTATGAAATCGATTTTAACTCTGATTTTATGTAATCTTGTGATGTATGAAATGGTTAACAAATGTAAGCTTTATTCACTTGTTTATGATCCTGATGAAAATGTAGATTTTCGAGTTCTTCTGTTGGGTTTGCTCGACAGACTACCAGGTTTAATTTAATCTTTTATGTACTTAGTGTCAAATAGCTAATAAGTACACTTGGGATTAGGTTAAATTGGACGATTCTGCCACACTATGGTGGGTATGGTGGGTGTCGAGTATCAAAATTTTTCTGTAAAACTCACATCGTTGTAGCCATGGCAGTTGCTAGTTCCAAGCTTCAAGAGGAGGGCCACCGAATGGAGGAATGGTGAATTGGTGATATATAAGCTTTTTAGTACGGAAAAAGTCCACATTACCTCTCTCAACTTTTGCGAAAGTCTGTTTTCCTCTCTAAACTCTAAAATCGGAAAAACCACCTGTCGGTGTTTCGGACCGGGGGGTCCTCAACCAACCAGTGAATTTGAACTGTGTGCCCCTAATTCCGGATGGTGATGCAAAGAGACACAAGGTTTATACTGGTTCAGACAATCGATGCCCTACGTCCAGTCTGAGAGATCGATCTTGTATTCCTTGCACCGAAGTGCTTGTAGTAGGGGGTTACAAGCTAGGGAGAGAGGGAGCTAGTCCTAGGTCTCGGCAAGGTGTCGTGTGGGCCGCTTGAGACGTTGCTCTCAGGCGGCTGGGATGTGTGCGTCCGTGTGTGTTACAAGGTGTTCTTCTCTTCCAGTCCCCGTCTAAGTGGCCCAAGTCCTCTCCTTTTATAGTTGAAGGGAGGACAAGGACAGTACATGTGTTAACTATACGGCGTCGTGCCAACAGGGGCGGTGTGTCCAAGCCCTATGGCCTGTTCCTGTGGCGGCGTGGTCGTCGGAGTGGTCTGTCCTTGGAGCACTGGGGCGGCGTGCTAGTCCCATCCAATCCTGTGCGTCGTGGGAGCCCCGGGACTGCCTCGGAGTGGTTGCGGTGGTGGACGTGCAAGCCGCTGTAGACAGACTGCTCGCGAGGCCAAGGCTTGGTCGGCGCCGAGGCTACACCGTAGTGGGGGGTCTCGGTGGGCACAGACCTCGAGATAGCTGGGTCCTTGGTGCAAAGTGCCGAGGCCCTGAGAGGGCGACTGATCTGGTATGCTGGCTTGGAGGCAGTGATGACCCAGGCCAAGTTGTCCGTGCGATGTTGTTTTCGAGGCGGGGATCGCAGGGACATAGTCTAGAGTGGGCGCTAATCGTGGGCACAGTGTCAGAACATAGTGGCCGATAATCCCCGCCGTGCATTGTCCCAGCCGGTATGGCGCTGATGCGACCTTGGGTCCCGTCGGCCATTCTGTGGCGTCGAGCCATCGTCCGGCTGAAATTGCGGGAGTGGTTGAAGTATTAATGAGACATGACGCGCTGTCGGGAGGGTCGGTCAAGGCGGGGGGCGATGGACTATGGATAAGCTGGCCTCGCGCGATACGGAGAATGAGGCCTCGCGTGAGACGGAGAGCGGAGCCTCGCGCGAGACGAAGATCGAACTCCTTGCCGAGGCCTTCCGTGGAGAGCCTCGCGCGAGGCGAAGATCGTGTTCCCTGCCGAGGCCTTCCGTGGAGAGCCTCGCGCGAGGCAGAGATTGCGTCAGGATGCCGAGACCTCCTACGCGAGGCTCGAGGCGAGGAGGAGGGCCTGGTGGGTTCGGACGTGGCGGTGAGGGGTCCTCGGCTTACCTTCTAGCTTTGTTTTTTAATGGGCCTTAAGCGACCCCTTTGATGTTCGCTCGGGGTACCCTGTTCTAAGGTACCCGACAGTAGCCCCTGAGCCTCCGGGGGAGTGCGTGCACTCTCCCTGAGGGTTTGCCGAGGCTTGGTTTATACCCGCTCGCGTAGGAATTGGGTTTTATTTCTTAAGGTTTCGGTGGGTGCGCGCGAGCGCACCCGCCGGGTGTAGCCCCCGAGGCCCTGGAGGAGTGGAGTTACTCCTCCAGGGGCTTTTTTCATTTTCGCGTTTGAGCGAGTAGTTTTTATCGCATTTGCCGAGCCCATAAGCGCAAGTTTGGGTTGCGGGGGTCTCGGCGAGGCTGCAGGAAAAGCCCTCTAGCCTCCGCATGGAGCGAGAGGTCCGTCAGAGGTCCCCCTAACTTTGGGTACGACCCTCACGCTTCCTTTTCGCTCGGAAGGAGGGGTGGAATGTGCCAGGCTACCCTCGATGGGCACGAGCGTGGGCACTTCCGGTGAGCTGTTATCGGGTGTGTCCAAGTAGAGGCCCATACCCTGTTCACTAGGGGACGGCTAGTGGTCCAGAGACGCACTCCAAGAGTACCAGAGGGTTTCTCTAGTGGGTGCCAAGGCCGTTCGCTGGGCCCCAGTGGCTCGGTGCCTCCCTGCGGTGGGATCCCATTCGGAGACTTCCCTGCCGGTCTCGGACACAACTTAGGATGCCCCGAGCGATTATTTGCTTGGGCCTCGGCCATTCGTAGGCTCGCCCCGAAGTCGTCCCTGACTCTGTTGCCCTAGGGCGGCTGTCGAAACCTCTGGAGGCCCAGCCTTCGAACCCCTGGACCGTAATGGGCTCGGTGCCCTTTATCGTATTTGTAACGAAACCTCTAGCGTGGATTTGGACCGTTTGTCTTTGTCTTGGGTGCAAGAGGAGCCCCCGAGCCTCCGCCTGGAGCAAGAGGTCAGGTCGAGGGTCCCCTAACCTTTTCATCCGACCCTGACATATCCTTTTTGTTCGGACGGAGGGTTTGTTTGCCGAGCCTGTTCTGGTCTCGGCAAGGTTGCAGGAAGAGCCCCTAGCCTCTGCGCGGAGCGAGAGGGCCGTCGGGAATTCCCCTGACTTTTTATACGCCCCTCGCGCGTAAGGGTTTGTTTGCCGAGGCCCCTTCTGGTCTCAGCAAGGTTGCAGGAAGAGCCCCTAGCCTCTGCGCGGAGCGAGAGGGCCGTCGGGAGTTCCCCTGGCTTTTTATACGCCCCTCGCGCTTCCTTTTCGCTCAGGAAGGAGGGTTTGTTTTGCCGAGCCCCTTCGAGTGCGAGCCAGGGTCACCGGGTCTCGGCAAGGTTGCAAGGAAGAGCCCCTTAGCCTCTGCATAGAGCGAGAAGGCCGTCGGGGGTTCCCCTGACTTTTTATGCGACCCTCACGCTTCCTTTTCGCTCGGAAGGAGGGGTGGAATGTGCCTCGCTACCCTCGTTGGGCACGAGCGGTGGCACTTCCGGTGAGTTGTTATCGGGTAGTCCGAGTGGAGGCCCGAACCCCGTTCACTAGGCGATGGCTAGTGGTCCAGAGACACACTCCAAGAGTACTAGAGGATTTTCTCTAGTGGGTGCCGAGGCTGTTCGCTGGGCCTCAGTGGCTCGGTGCCTCCCTACGGTGGGATCCCATTCAGAGACCTTCCTACCGGTCTCGGACACGACTTTGGGCGTCCCAAGCATTTCGCTTGCTTGGGTCTCGGCCCCGTATAGGCTCGCCCGTGGTCGTCCCTGACTCTGTTATCCTGGGGTGGCTGTCGGAACCCCTTGGGGCCCAGCCTTCGAACCCCTGGACTGTAATAGGCTCGGAGCCTAGTTCCTTCATATGAAAGGAATAGGCCGTGGGGAATATCTTCCCTATTGGCTCGGCAATGGATGGCGCGCCTTTTGAGGCGGTTTCCTAGGGAGGCGAAATGACGCCTACTGCCGTAGTGGCCGAGCGTGATGTGGTAGATGGGACGTAACTGCTCCCGCATTTAATGAGGGAGACGTAGGCGCGTGGGCCGGCGAAATTGGCTCGTGGTTAACTACGCCGGATCAGGGGGGGGGGGAACTTCCCCGATTTCATCGCTCGTTCGTTTCGCCTCCTCCCTGCATAAATACCCGAAGAGTCTCGCCCCTCCTCATCTTACCTTGCCTGCATTAGCACTGCCTCCATCGAGCCAGTCGCTAGAGCAGCGGGTGCCGGGAAGAAGAGGAGAGAAGAGCGAGCCTAGGGAGAAAGCGAGAAAAAAGCGAGAGCGCGGGAGGGAGAGAAAAACTCACCGCCGCACCCGATTCCTCCATCGCACCCATGGCCAGCGACATCGTCGTTGTCGAGGCGGACCCTTGGGATCCTTCGGACGTCATCGAGGAGATGCTTCAGTCGCTTGTCGACGGTGGACTCCTCCGCCCGGTGACAGACCCCACCAGGCCGGAGTGGATTGCTCCATACGGCGAGCCAGAGCCGAGGCCTCACGACGGCTATGTCGTGAGCTTCATCTCCTTCCACGAGCGCTGGCCTCGGCGTCCCGGCGGACCGGTTCATGCGGGCGCTCCCACACTACTACGGCGTGGAGCTCCACAACTTCAATCCCAACTCCATCGCTCAGGCGGCTATCTTTGTTGCCGTCTGCGAGGGGTATTTGGGGATTGCTCCCCATTGGGAGTTGTGGCTCCACCTATTTCGGGCGGGGCACACTACCAAGCCGACGGGCACGTCGGGTAAGAGGAAGGCGACGAGGGCCGGCGGCTGCACTCTCCAAGTGCGCCAGGACCGCCTGCACCTCTACATCCCTGGCCCAACTCGCGTCCTCCAATCGCCGGTGGTACACGAGTTGGTTCTACCTTCACAACGACGACGGAGGACTTCCCCCCTACACTGGGCGGATTGTGGGGAGTTGCCCGGAGAGATGGAAGTACGGTGTCTCGAAGGACGACCAGCCCAAGCTGCAGCCGCTTCTGGAGGGGCTAGCAAGGCTGTGGGGCCACGGTCTCACCGTGGCTGTGGTCGTGGCCGCCTTCCACCGCCGGAGGGTGCTACCGCTGATGGCTCGGCGGCGGCGGCTATTCGAGATGAAGCCAGGTGAGCCCATTGAGGGCACCCGGATGTCCTCCTCCGCCCTTTCCGACGAGGAAATTCTTCGTCGGGTGGGGGAGATGGTAGAGGCAAAACTAAGGGGCGGCAACTTGACCCCTATCGTGATGCGGCTGTCGCGGGGGTTTCTTTTGCTGGTAAGTCGTGTGCCGCCGTAGCCTCCGAGCCTCCTTAATCTCCTCTTTCCCTTTGTTTCCTCATGCGCGTCCGTCGTTCCTGCAGGGGATGAGGGACGTGCACTCCTCTCCACCGCCCGTTCCCGAGGACGCGAGGCGGCGGGCGATCAACCGCGCGCACGCCGACGCGCAGAAAAAGCGGAAAGACACCAAGGCGGCAAAGCGCACGAAGCAAATCCTCGCGCACGAGGAGCTGGATAAGCGACGCCGTCAACAACAGGAAGGATGGTCTCTCGTTGGAGGAATCCCCGTCGACGTCGCTGTCGACGGAGGCCTCGGACGGGGATGACGGGGGCGAGGCGGGACGAGGTCCCCTGGACCACCTTCCTGACGTAGTGGAGGTGGCGCCCGGGGCGTTGGCAAGCGGCCCGGCACTCCTGGGAGGAGGAGGAGAAGCGGACCCGGGGCCGGAGGTTGCCCGCTCCGGGCCGAGGCCGACATGCCCGGGGCGCGGGCGTTGGGCAAACGCGCCGTCAGCCCGGTGGGCTCGACGGCCGTGGTGGAGCACGTGGCGGTGGAGACGACGCCACCGCCCCCATAGAGGACCGAAGGGGCGCCGGGTCCATTGAGGACCGACCGGCGCCGATGGATACGGAGGTGACGCCTCTGCCGCCGCCTCCGCCGTTGCGGACGAGGTTTGCCGTGGCGAAGCGGTTGCCGCCCCGTTCAAGGTAAGTGTATTTTTGGTAGGGTCATAGTGCCTTCCGCTTGCTTTTTTGGTCTCGCGCTGACCCTGTAGGTTATTTTTCCTTAGTCGGAAGCGGCCCGCGGACGAGCTTCCCTTGGCGCCCCTTAAGGCGCTCAAGGCGAGCCCCGGCTCCTCCGACCACTAGGTGGCGGAGGCCCAAGCTGCTATCCAACGCGGCGCGGCATCGGCGAGGGTCGACCCGAAGGAGCCGGCCGCCCAAGGAGGGGCTGCCTAGGCGACCCCTACACAGACGGGGGAGGGAGCGCTTCCGCCCCGCGGGGGTGAGGCTCATGAGTTGGATGGGGCCGGCGTGCCCTTGGTTGCCGAGGCCCCTGGGGTCTCCGAGGCTAAGGCGACGGAGGACGGGGCGCCCAAGACCGCCGAGACCGTAGTGGCCGCGATCGGTGTTTCTGTGTCCTCCGAGGCCACGATGGCGGAGGCTGGAGCCCCCGAGGCCATCGAGGCCATCGTACTGGCGGTGAGGCCGTCTGTCTAGGAGGCGGAGATGAAGGCGGCGGAGGCCTCGGTGGCGCCCTTGGTTCAGGGGCCGCCGTTGTTGCGAGAGAGCACCCGGGAGGCGGAGGTCTATCCGATCTCCTTCGACGATACTTCCCGGGCGTGGGAGGTGGTCGACGCCGAGGATGCCAGTGCCGTGGAACAGCCAGGCGCCGATCTTGGACGAGGGAAACTCGGCCCTTGTGCGGGCACGACCTGAGCCTCGCGGGTGGGATCACCCCCGGGTACTGTGGCAGGAGCCGGGATAACCCTGAGGGGGAGCCTCTGTTCACCCTTGAGGACGCAGCCGAGGGCAGGCGCTGGGGCACCTTCGAGCAATACCGCTAGCTGGCGGAGCGGTCGCTACGGACGGCCCTGTCCGTGGTGGTCGACGAACTGCCCGGAGTCACCCAGGTTCAGGTTTTCCTTTCTCGCGCGACGTTGTCCTTTTCTGGTTTTGTTGCAATCAATGACCCCTGTTCTACTTCCCCAGGAGCTCGAGGCCCGGTCCCTTGGGAAGTCGGTCTTTCTCCGGTGGGAGAGGGGCGTCTGGGACCAGCTTCAGCGGCAGAAGGGCCTTCTTGCCGGCGCCAACGAGCTCCTGTCGGCGCGGAGCGCAGAGGTAGAGGACCTCCATCTTCATTGTGCCAACGCGAAGGTCGAGGCAGCCACAGCCCAAACGCAGCTCACCCCTCTGGCGGCGCGGGTGAAGGAGTTGGAGGAGGAGCTCACCCGCGCAGTCAGCGATCAAGATGCCTTCAGGGGCCGAGCCGTTGAAGCTACGGCCTCGGCCGCGGCTCTCACGGGGCAACTGGGGGCGGAACAGAGGGCACACCAGCTAACGAAAGGTGCCTTGGATGAGGCCCTTGCTGCAGCTGAGGCCTCGCGGACCGAGGCTGTGGTTTGGAAGGGGACGGTCGAGGGTGAGTTTGAGTCCCCTTGTTTTGTTTTCTTTTCCTCATGTTCGCTCCCTAACTCCCTTGTGTGACGTAGAGCTAGGGAGTGAAGCTTCCAGGGTGGCCGAGGCTTCTCGGGTCGAGGCCCAACGCTTGAAGGAGGAGGCCGAGGCTTCGAGGGCCGAGGCCTTGCACTGGAAGGAGAAAGCCGAGGCCTGTCAGGTCGAGACCCGACACTGGGAGCTAAAGGCCAAGGGCGAGTTCCGTGGGCTTCCTCTCCTAGTTTAGGTTGTTTTTTCCCTCGCTCAACCTTACTCTATCCTCCGTGGTGCAGAGTCAGAGGCGGAGGTTACTCGGGCAGCCGAGGCTTCCAGCGTGGTGCAGACGGTGCCCGAGATCGAGATCGGGGAGCACGAGGCGCTGAAGCGTGCTGCCCTTTCTACCTGCGAGGCCTTGGAGGTTGAAGGGGTTCAGTCAGGCAGCTCCCTAGGGAGCCGTTTGATTGCGCTGAGCAACCAGATGCGCGAGCGGCTCCGAGGAGCGCTGCACACGGGTGTCAAGCGCGCGCTGGCCGTCATCTCTTCTCACTACGTCGGCGTCGACCTCCCAGCCATTAGTGATGGGTATGTCCTGCCTGATGATGAGGAGGAGGCTGACGCGGCGGTCATGAAGCTGATGGAGGCGGCGGAAGGCCCTGGCACGGCGCTGGCGACACTCTTCGAAGAGGAGGTGGTTCCTCCCCTACCATCTGCCGGTGCTGAAGGCCCTGAGCCTTGATCTGGGCCCTGAGTGCTATGTAAAAATAGAGTAGGAGTTATTTTGTATCGTAACGCTTGTGGCCGTCGAGGCCTTTATTTTTGAAGTATTTGTGTTTCTTAGTTGTTTTTCTCATGTTTCCGAGCCTCTGCCCTCTGTTGCTCCTGATCAGATTTCATTTGCAAAACAACCCCTTGGGGCCTAAGCCGTCCCTTGGGCGAGAGGTAGTGAGGGAGTGCCATAGCCCGGAGGCATAGGCCGTCTCGCGACTCTACCGGCCTCTTGCTTAGGAAACAGATCTTGGTCCGAGGGGTTTTTACAACTGATTCGCTAGAGCATACTAGAGTCTTGGCGTAGGAATTTTTGCGAAAAACGACTGAAGAATGGTGCGTGGGACCTAGGGGGAATCCCCCATCTAGCCCCCGAGGGAGGCTTGGTTCTACCGAGGCAAAGCCGAGTCTCCCTTGCCGTGTTACTGTATTGCCGAGACCTACGATGGGCTCAGGGGTTTCTCGAAAAATTAGACCAACTAAAAAACGCTTTTTAATTGTATTTCGAGAAACGACATATACAATGCTTGGAAGTTTAGGGATAAAAGCGACGTAGCTTGTTCTATGTTCCAAGCGTTGGTGAAGACTTCGCCCTTCTCGTTGGCCAGCTTGTAGGTCCCGGGCTTCAGTACTTGGGCGATGATGTACGGTCCTTCCCATGGCGGGGTCAGCTTGTGGCGGCCCTATTTGCTCTGTGCTAGCCTCAACACTAGGTCGCCTACCTTCAAGTCTCGGCCTCAGACGCGTCGGGCCTGATAGCGCCGTAGGCTCTACTGGTATTTGGCCGAGTGTAGTAGCGCGACGTCTCGGACTTCCTCCAGTTGATCAAGGGCGTCCTCTCGGGTGGTGTGGTTACTTTGTTCGTTATAGGCTTGTAGCCTCGGGGAACCATATTCTAAGTCAGTAGGGAGGATGGCCTTGGCCCCATAGACCAGGAAGAAAGACGTGAACCCCGTGGCTCGGCTTGGAGTGTTCCTCAGGCTCCAGATGACCGATGGGAGTTCGGCGAGCCATTTCTTGCCAAACTTTTTCAACCAGT